>NW_027362767.1:265985902-266585902 GCF_046119375.1 Phyllobates terribilis
AGTTCTAGCAGCAGACACATCTCTACAACAACTGTTAAGAGGAGACTTTGTGCAGCAGGCCTTCATGGTAAAATAGCTGCTAGGAAACCACTGCTAAGGACAGGCAACAAGCAGAAGAGACTTGTTTGGGCTAAAGAACACAAGGAATGGACATTAGACCAGTGGAAATCTGTGCTTTGGTCTGATGAGTCCAAATTTGAGATCTTTGGTTCCAACCACCGTGTCTTTGTGTTACGCAGAAAAGGTGAATGGATGGACTCTACATGCCTGGTTCACACTGTGAAGCATGGAGGAGGAGGTGTGATGGTGTGATGGTGCTTTGCTGGTGACACTGTTGGGGATTTATTCAAAATTGAAGGCATACTGAACCAGCATGGCTACCACAGCATCTTGCAGAGGCATGCTATTCCATCCGGTTTGCGTTTAGTTAGACCATCATTTATTTTTCAACAGGACAATGACCCCAAACAGACCTCCAGGCTGTGTAAGGGCTATTTGACCAAGACAGAGAGTGATGGGGTGCTACGCCAGATGACCTGGCCTCCACAGTCACCAGACCTGAACCCAATCAAGATGGTTTGGGGTGAGCTGGACCGCAGAGTGAAGGCAAAAGGGCCAACAAGTGCTAAGCATCTCTGGGAACTCCTTCAAGATTGTTGGAAGACCATTTCCGGTGACTACCTCTTGAAGCTCATCAAGAGAATGCCAAGAGTGTGCAAAGCAGTCCTCAAAGCAAAAGGTGGCTACTTTGAAGAACCTAGAATATAAGACATATTTTCAGTTGTTTCACACTTTTTTGTTAAGTATATAATTCCACATGTGTTAATTCATAGTTTTGATGCCTTCAGAGTGAATGTACAATTTTCAAAGTCATGAAAAAAACAGAAAATCTTTAAATGAGGTGTGTCCAAACTTTTGGTCTGTACTGTATATATATACACACATATACATACATGCACACACATAAACACACGCGTGTGTGCACATGCATGTATATTTAATTTAAAATTAATAAATGTAAGAAATGTTAAAACATGCATTTAATTGTATGCACTAATACAAGCTATTATAAAGCTCATTTCATTATATTCTCGATAGTAAGACCGCACGTGCACTCCAACAAATAAACCACATAGGTGGATTGGTATGACAACCTATGTTTGATGAAAAAGTGTTCACCTGTAGTTCTAGATCTGAAACTCAAAGTCCCATTGATAATACTATGGCAACACAAGCACCTAGGGGTACAGCATTGGTAACAGCCCACATCACTAGAATCCTCAATGTGTGTTACTATTTTCTTACAGGTTGTGTTACTGGGGGCTACCAAATTTCGTAAACACTTATTCTTCCTATATATTACCATTGGTTTATCTGGGAGAACATCTGAGAGAAATGGATCTGCCTTCAAAATATACCAATATTTACGCAATAACTTTTGAATAATCAGACGGGGCTGGCAATATATGGTTATCAAACTCCATTTAGCTAAATCACTAGATTTACAAACAGATGACCTGGAATCCAAAACCTTATTTACACAGGATTCCTGTGTTAGTGACTTTGTTTTATTAAATGCATCCCATAAAAGTTTTTTCGGGTAACCTTTTGCAAGGAACCTCTTTTTTACTATATGGGATTCTCTACAACAATCCCATTTTTTACGGATTTGCCAATACTGACCGTAAGGAACATTACAAATCTCATATTATCCCATAAATCACAGAAAAATCATCAATGGAAATCAAATTTATTATCCAATGGAGGCCTGGATTTGGAGTCACCCCCAAAATTAAAGTGGAAAAACACACTACAGGCTGATCCAACTTTGATGTAATATCATTAAAACAAGTCAAAATGAGGCTCAGTATTGTGTGTGGCCTCCACGTGCCTGTATGACCTCCCTACAATGCCTGGGCATGCTCCTGATGAGGTTGCGGATGGTCTCCTATGGGATCTCCTCCCAGAGCTGGACTAAAGCATCCGCCAACTCCTGGACAGTCTGTGGTGCAACGTTGGTGGATGGAGCGAGACATGATGTCCCAGATGTGCTCAATCGGATTCAAGTCTGGGGAACGGGCGGGCCAGTCCATAGCTTCAATGCCTTCATCTTGCAGGAACTGCTGACACACTTCAGCCACATGAGGTCTGGCATTGTCCTGCATTAGGAGAAACCCAGGGCCAACCGCACCAGCATATGGTCTCACAAGGGGTCTGAGGATCTCATCTCTGTACCTAATGGCAGTCAGGCAACCTCTGGCGAGCACATGGAGGGCTGTGCGGCCCACCAAAGAAATGCCACCCCACACCATTACTGACCCACTGCCAAACTGGTCATGCTGAAGGATGTTGCAGGCAGCAGATCACTCTCCACGGCATCTCCAGACTCTGTCACGTCTGTCACATGTGCTCAGTGTGAACCTGCTTTCATCTGTGAAGAGCACAGGGCGTCAGTGGCGACTTTGCCAATCCTGGTGTTCTGTGGCAAATGCCAAGCGTCCTGCACGGTGTTGGGCTGTGAGCACAACCCCCATCTGTGGACATCGGGCCCTCATACCACCCTCATGAAGTCGGTTTCTGTTTGTGCAGACACATGCACATTTGTGGCCTGCTTGAGGTCATTTTGCAGGGCTCTGGCAGTGCTCCTCCTGTTCCTCCTTGCACAAAGGCGGAGGTAGCGTCCTGCTGCTGGGTTGTTGCCCTCCTATGGCTCCCTCCACATCTCCGGATATCTGCTTCATGCTCTGGACACTGTGTTGACAGACACAGCTACCCTTCTTGCCACAGCTCGCACTGATGTGCCATCCTGGATGAACTGAACTACCAGTGAAACTTCTGTGGGTTGTATTGAAGACACCGCCTCATGCTACTGTACCTCTAAGGGTGAGAGCAATGGCAAAATGAAAAAGTGACCTAAACAACAGCCAAAAAGGATGAGAACAGAGAAATGGTCTGTGGTCACCACCTGCAGAACCACTCCTTTATTGAGGGTGTCTTGCTAATTGCCGATCATTTCTACCAGTGTTCCATTTGCACAACAGCAGGAGAAATTGATTCACAATCAGTGTTGCTTCATAACTGCAATTATATAATTAAAATATATGCATTTTTTTTTTCATTTTTTAATTATTATTTTTTAAATAAGTTTTTTCCAAAAAAGAAAGGGGGAAAAAAAAAGGGAAGAAAGGAATTTTGTTTTATTTTATATTTTATTAAGTTCTTTTTTGTGAAATATCATATGATTCGTGGTATCTTATATGCTGGTTTGTGCTTTCACTCGCTGGCTTGCAGACAATATTAGGGGTTTAAGTTACTGATTGTTATTATGTCATTAATGAGCGGTCCAATCGGTTTGTTTTTGATCCTATATAACATTCCTGAGGTCATTTCCTTGTATCACCTGATGAAGACGGCTTTCATGCCGTTGAAACGCTTTGTATTTTTACAAGGACTTCAATAAAAGTAGCAATTGCTGAATTTATATGCCTTAGCGCTTTTTATCACCAGCTTTTACCTGTTGCATTTTCCACATTCCACCCCTTTTGGGGTTACTGGTGAGCTGCTTTGGCTTACTTTTTAGCTCATGGACTGTTTACCCCTCATTTTGACATCCTAGCGCTTCCTAGCTTCAACGTCTTTTTTTTTTTCTCTTCAGAAAGATTTAGCAGACTCTGGAGTTGTGGGTGTTCTACTGTTCAGAGACACCTTCACAAATATGGCCTTCATGGAAGAGTCATCAGAACAAAAAAACCTCTCCTGTGTCCTCACCATAAAGTTCAGCATGAGAAGTATGCAAAAGAACATCTAAACAAGCCTGATGCATTTTGGAAACAAGTCCTGTGGACCGATGGGGCTAAAATAGAAGTCTTTGGCCACAATGATCAAAGATATGTGTGGAGAAAAAAGGGCACAGAATTTCAGGAAAAGAACATCTCACCAACCATTAAGCATGGGGGTGGGTCAATCATGCTTTGGGGTTGAGTTGCAGCCAATGGCACGGCGGACATTTCATGGGTAGTGGGAAGAATGGGTTCAATGAAATTTCAACAAATTCTCAATGCAAACATAACACCATCTGTAAAAAAGCTGAAGTTGAAAAGAGGATGGCTTCTACAAATGGATAATGACCCTAAACGCACATCAAAATCAACAATAGACGACCTCAAAAGTCCCTTGATCTGAACATCATTGAAAGTCTGTGGGTAGACCTCAGAATAGCAGAACATGCAAGACGGCCCAGGAATCTCACAGAACTGGAAGAATTGTCCAAGGAAGAATGGATGAAAATCCCTCAAACAAGAATTGAAAGACTTGGCTGCCTACAAAAAGTTTTTATAAGCTGTGATATTTGCAAAAAGGGGTGTTACTAGGTACTGACCATGCAGGGTCCCAAACTTTTGCATCGGCCCATTTTCTTTTTTGTAATTTTAAAAATGTGAAAGATTAAAATATATATTTTTTTTGCCTGAAATGCAAAGGAAATTTCTTGTCTTTAACTTTAGGCCTTTTAGAGATCATTTAATCTTCAACTTGCTTAACCCCTTTACGACATAGGGCGTATTAGTACGTATCTGTGCCCTGGGACTTATGGACCAGATATGCATTTATACGCCCTGGCGATTTCGCCCGCACACAGGCTGTGCGGGCGCGATCGCCGCCGGGTGTCAGCTGATTGTCACAGCTGACACCCGGTGCTATCTGCAGGGAGCGGTCCCGCACCGCTCCCGGCACATTAAGCCCCGCAATGCTGCGATCGAAGTCGATCGCAGCATTGCGGTGGATAAGGGGAGGTGATCGGAATACTCACCTCCTCTTCCGGCCTCCAGCGCTGTCTGCCGTGGCTTCCAGGATGTTGCCATGACGACCCGATGTCGTCATGACAACATCCGGGTCACCAGACAGCAGGAAGAATTTTTGGACATGCGCAGTGCATCTCCAAACTATCTTCTCCCTGTCCAGCGCTGACAGCCTGCATAGCACAGGGATGGTGCTGCATTCCTGTGCCATGCAGGCGATCAGAGAAAAAAAAGTGAAAGTCCCATAGTGGGACAAAGTAAAAAAGTATAAAAACTATCACAAAGTGAAAAACAAAAATTAAAAAAAATTGTAAAAATATATATATAAAAAAAAAATAATAATAATCCACCAAAAATAAAAATATAATGTACCCATCAATAAATATTATTATAAAAAAAAAACAACAATAAAAGGACACAAATTTGGTATCGCCGCGTCCGGAACGACCTGACCTATAAAACTGTCCCACTAGTTAACCCCTTCAGTGAACACGGTAAAAAAAAAAAAAAAAAAAAAAACGAAGCGAAAAACAATGCTTTATCACCATACCGCCAAACAAAAAATGGAATAACACGCGATCAAAAAGACGAATATAAATAAAAATGGTACCACTGAAAACGTCATCTCGTCCCGCAAAAAACAAGCTGCCATACAGCTCCATCAGCCGAAAAATAAAAAAGTTATAGCTCTCAGAATAAAGCGATGCTAAAAAATAATTTTTTCTATAAAATTGCTTTTATTATGTAAAAGTGCAAAACATAGAAAAATGATATAAATGTGGTACCGCTGTAAACGTACTGACCCAAAGAATAAAGCTGCCTTATCAATTTTACCACACGCGGAACGGCATAAAAAAAAAAAAAAAAAACAATTCCTGAATTGTTGGTTTTTGTTTATTCTGCCTCCCAAAAATCGGAATAGAAAGCGATCAAAAAATGTCACGTGCCTGAAAATGGCACCAATAACAACGTCAACTCATCCCGCAAAAAAACAAGCCATCACATGACTCTGTCTGCCAAAATCTGGAAAAATTATAGCTCTCAAAATATGGCGATGCAAAAACTAGATTTTACAAAAAATGCGTCTTTTAGTGTGTGACAGCTGTCAATCATAAAAGCCCCATATGATTCTGGTATCGCTGTAGTCGCACCGACCCGAAGAATAAGGTCGTCTAATCACTTATACCGCACAAGGAACCGCGTAAAAAATAAACTCTCTGGTTAGGTTTGTGCTAGGGTTAGGGTTGGGCTAGGGTTAGGGCTGGGTTTGGGGTTAGGGTTGTGATGGGGTTGGGATTTTTTTCAAAAGTAAGAAAAAAGATGACGATATGGTGTTTTTTTTTCCACTTTTTCATTTTTACGAATCAATTTGTGAAGCACCTGGGGGTTCCAAGTGCTCACTATGCATCTAGATAGGTGACTTGGGGGGTCTAGTTTCCAAAATGGGGTCACTTGTGGGGGAGCTCCAATGTTTAGGCACACAGGGGCTCTCCAAACGCAACATGGTGTCCACTAACAATTTAAGCCGATTTTCCATTCAATTTGTTAGCGGACACCATGTTGCGTTTGGAGAGCCCCTGTGTGCCTAAACATTGGAGCTCCCCCACAAGTGACCCCATTTTGGAAACTAGACCCCCCAAGGCACCTATCTAGATGCATAGTGAGCACTTGGAACCCCGAGGTGCTTCAAAAATTGATTCGTAAAAATGAAAAAGTATTTTTTTTCCACTTTTTCATTTTTACAAATCAATTTGTGAAGCACCTGGGGGTTCCAAGTGCTCACTATGCATCTAGATAGGTGCCTTGGGTGGTCTAGTTTCCAAAATGGGGTCACTTGTGGGGGAGCTCCAATGTTTAGGCACACAGGGGCTCTCCAAACGCAACATGGTGTCCTCTAAAAATTTGAGCCGATTTTCCATTCAATTTGTTAGCGGACACCATGTTGCGTTTGGAGAGCCCCTGTGTGCCTAAACATTGGAGCTCCCCCACAAGTGACCCCATTTTGGAAATTAGACCCCCCAAGGCACCTATCTAGATGCATAGTGAGCACTTGGAACCCCCAGGTGCTTCACAAATTGATTCGTAAAAATGAAAAAGTGGAAAAAAAAATAATTTTTCACTTTTGCGAATCAATTTGTGAAGCACCTAGGGGTTCCAAGTGCTCACTATGCATCTAGATAGGTGCCTTGGGTGGTCTAGTTTCCAAAATGGGGTCACTTGTGGGGAAGCTCCAATGTTTAGGCACACAGGAGCTCTCCAAACGCAACATGGCGTCCGCTAATTATTAAAGCTAATTTTACAATCAAAAAGTCAAATGGCGCTCCTTCCCTTCCGAGCCCTGCCGTGCGCCAAAACAGCGTTTTTTCCCCACATATGGGGTATATGCGTGCCCAGGGGAAATTGCACAACAAATTTTGGGGTCCATTTTTTCTTGTTACCCCTGTGAAAATAAAAAAAATTGGGTCTAAAGTAACATTTTTGTGAAAAAAGTTAAATGTTCATTTTTTTCTTCCACATTCCAAAAATTCCTGTGAAGCACCTGAAGGGTTAATAAAGTTCTTGAATGTGGTTTTGAGCACCTTGAGGGGTGCAGTTTTTAGAATGGTGTCACTTTTGGGTATTTTCTGTCATAAAGACCTCTCAAAGTGACTTCAAATGTGATGTGGTCCCTAAAAAAAATGGTTTTGTAAATTTTGTTGGAAAAATGAGAAATCGCTGGTCAATTTTTAACCCTTATAGCTCCCTAACAAAAAAAAATTTTGGTTCCAAAATTGTGCTGATGTAAAGTACACATGTGGGAAATGTTATTTATTAACTATTTTGTGTGACATATCTCTCTGATTTAAGGACATAAAAATTCAAATTTTGAAAATTGCAAAATTTTCAAATTTTTCGCCAAATTTCCGTTTTTTTCACAAATAAACGCAAGTGATATCGAAGAAATTTTACCACAATCATGAAGTACAATATGTCATGAAAAAACAATCTCAGAATCAGGGGGATCCGTTGAAGCGTTCCAGAGTAATTACCTCAAAAAGTGACAGTGGTCAGAATTGTAAAAATTGGCCTGGTCATTAACGTGCAAACCACCCTCGGGGGTAAAGGGGTTAACTGTTCACAATAACAGTAATTTTGGCCAGGGGTGCCCAAACTTTTACATGCCACTGTATATTGTATGGGGTGCATACAGGGTGCATATATTGTATGGGGTGTATATAGGGTGTACATGTTGTATGGGGTGTATATATTGTATGAGGTGTATATGGGGTGTATATGTTGTATAGGGCGTATATGTTGTATGAGGTGTATACATGGGGTATACGTTGTATAGGGTGTATACAGGGCGTATACGTTGTATAGGGTGTATACAGGGGGTATATGTTGTATAGGGTGTATACAGGGGTATATGTTGTATAGGGTGTATACAGGGGTATATGTTGTATAGGGTGTATACAAGGGGTATAGGGTGTATATGTTGTATGAGGTGTATACGGGGTGTATATGTTGTATAGGGTGTATATAGGGTGTATATGTTGTATGAGGTGTATACGGGGTGTATATGATGTATAGGGTGTATATGTTGTATGAGGTGTATACGGGGTGTATATGTTGTATAGGGTGTATATGTTGTATGGGGTGTATACATTGTATGGGTGTATACGGGGTGTATACATTGTATGGGGTATATAAGGGGTGTATACATTGTATTGGGTGTATATGGGGTGTGTACATTGTATGGGGTGTATACAGAGTGTATATGTGGTGCCCCTGAGGGTTCGGTCGCCACAGAAGTATTGCATCTCACCCAGAGGTGTGGTATCTCACTCTCAGGTAAGGAAGGAGTATGGCTCAGGACCCTAACACTACATCCACTACACCACATTTCCGGGGGACAGGGCGAGATTGCTCCTACGGGAGAGCACAGTCCCTGATCCCTGGCTGGAGTGGGGAGGAACCACTTAGAGAGGGGGAGCTATGTGGTGGATGGGTGGAGGACGTAGATCCTGGGAGCACTTGTAGAAGGAGGTATAAGAGGGAGGAACCATCTTAGGTCAGTGTTCAGTTCCAGTCAGACAGACTGAGGTGAAGACTGGGAGCAGGGGCTCTGTATGAGCTCTGCTCCACAGGCGGGCCTAGTCAGGAGGCCTGAGCCTGAGGAGGAGAGGGAGCGGGAGGCTTCAGGAACAGGAAGAGAAGGGACCCTAGGGGTACGGGCCGTGCTGCAAGCCACCCGTACGCCCGCTGCTACCAGGAGGTAGAGGGGTCAGGCCAGATAAAGGGAACCGGTCCCTCAATTAGCACAGAGCTACAAGGCCCAACTAGAAACCGGAGGCTGCAGCACTTTATGTACTGTAAGTCGAAAGTCCTACCAGTCCCACTAAGAAGGTAGCCACATAGGGCCCAGGGGATGGAACACACGTTGCCCGCCAAGGCCCGAGGATACTGGGTAGAAGTGCCACTGGGTGTGAGGTGCAGGGAGCAGGTCAGAGAGAGGACACACAGAAGGGGGTCCTGCAAAATACTCCAGAGTTACCTGAGGGTCGACCGAGCCCCTCACTGCGTGAGCACAGGACGCCATGGGCCCTTACACTGGCCCTGTATCTGGAACTGGACTGCACAATCTGACTCTGTGTTCATTACTGACTCCCTGCACTACAACCACCATCATCCACCCACACTGCCCTGAAGCTACACTCCTCCTGTGGGGAGTTATACCACTCTCGCTGCCAAACCACCAGCTTCAGAGGACTGTTCCGCAGCGGCGGTTCCTATTGACCGCATTCCACAGGTGGCGTAGTCGGACAGTAACACTTATACCCAAATACTACCCCTTTGGTTTGACCACTTGGGTCACGGACCGGGTCACAGCCACAGTGACTACAACCCCCAGCATCTACCGGCCCGGCCCTGGGTACCCCACGGCCCAGGGGGCGCGTCATATATATTGTATGGGGTGTATACATTGTATTGGGTGTATACGTTGTGTGTCGGGTGTATCCCGCCGGCCGCTCGTACATGATGACTTTGTCCGGTGGCCGCTCGTCTCTGTGGATCCATCATTCCCCGGCCCCTGCCTGGACAGAAATAGATCTTCCTGCTGTCCAGTAGATCACATTACCCCGGATCGCCTGTATACACGTGTGGGTATATATATATTTATAGCCTCTCCTTCCCAATATTACGCATCGATATTCTGCGACCTTCAGTGTGCTTTAACCCTTTCCCTTCCTGACCACGTTACTTATCCAGTGAGCGCCTCACATCAGCCGGTGTCGTCCGTACTAAATGTAATGAAGCGCCCGGCGAGGACATGGGGAATCTAGAGGTATTTGCGGCTGTCGTGTGAATACTAATCTTCTCCCCCATCTCCTCTCTTCCAGGACTCTGCGGAGAAGGCACAATAGCTGCTCGGAAGGGAACACAGACATCCATAGTTAATCCATCCGTCGCCATGGGAACGGCAGCTGAGAGCGTGTGCGAACCCGCAGCCGCAGACCCCTAGAATTTTTATTCAGCATTTTAATCAGTCCGTTCTGGTTATCAGGTGCCCGGGCCCTCCGCACGTCTCCCATTACAGGACTCCCTGCTGGGCGATGTCACATCTGCTCATATCATACGGAAACATGAAATCCAACCCCACGTGGACCCCCGGGAGCGGTATATATACATTTGTATACACAGTGGTGCACAGGGAAAGGGGGTCACAGGAATGGACCCATGTCCACATCCGGGTCATGTCATTGGGCCTCCTGTTCTCCAAACTTTGTGTTATACATTTTATTATAGATATATGTATCATTTACATTGTGCCCATAGGAAAAGGCCCAATGCAAGAGCTCTGCTTGCTGCCAGCGAAATGAAACCTTCATTAGGGCTGAAAACCCGTCCAGCAGACACAGTGGCACAGATCAGTCCCAGCGAAATCGCACCGACACACTGTAACGAGTCGTGCCTCAGGATTAGGGCAGGAAAGGTTCCTAGTCTGTTTGCTGTCAGTGTACAGAAACACCCAAAGACTGAAGGCTCATCCTGACCTGGTCCTGCTTAGCAGGTGATGGTTTGCCACAGTGTGTCAGAGCTCCATCCTTGTTACCTGTCAGCAGAACAGGTTTTTCATTTACCGACAGCAAACAGATCATGAAAATGGTAAGAAGTAGGAACATGAGTCACATAAAAGTGCAAAAAAAACATTTTCTTACAAAATGCGTAATGATCCGGACAACATGTCCTGTATTCAGCTAGGAGGTCAGCGAACAAATGAGGTGCTACGTTCCCCCCTCAACTTTGGATACTAGGGGGGGTAATTCGGTCACCCCCATACACAGCAGCTTTAAGCAGAAAACTCAATTTTAATGTCGCCACGTTGTGATGTCCCATTTGGTGTCAAATACCATTTCTGAATCCTAAACAAGTAAATGTAATTATTATATAATATGCACACAAAATAGGTAAGAGGCGATATAAAGAGAGGGGCCCACCGCCTCATTACTGTACCCCACCCTGATATGGGTGCGCAGTTACACACATGAACTATTCGGGTGCCCAACATCAACATCATTAGTCTGACGCACTATATTTAGCCTCGTGTACTAACAGTCTGAGTTATGTAATATTCATGCTTTATTTTTCTTCATTCCAGCCTCATAGGAATACTCACATATCCATGCAAGGGCAGGTTCTCACTATCTATTCCATCTGTTACCATGGAGACCAGGAAAGTCCTTCAATGTCTCAATTTACAACGTAACCCATGTGTGTGTTACCCGATGTACAACGATCCTGAATATGGACAAGGTACAATAATAATTAAAGGGTTAAACAGTAGAAACATTTTTAATAATACTGCCCCTACGTACAAGAATATAACTACTATAACACTGTCCCCTATGTACAAGAATATAACTGCTATAATACTGCCTGCTATGTACAAGAATATAACTACTATAATACCGCTTCCATGTACAAGAATATAACTACTACAATACTGCCCCCTATGTACAAGAATATAACTACTATAATACTGCCCCTATGTACAAGAATATAACTACTATAATACTGCCCCTATGTACAAGAATATAACTACTATAACACTGTCCCCTATGTACAAGAATATAACTACTATAATACTGCCCCTATGTACAAGAATATAACTACTATAACACTGTCCCCTATGTACAAGAATATAACTGCTATAATACTGCCTGCTATGTACAAGAATATAACTACTATAATACCGCTTCCATGTACAAGAATATAACTACTGTAACGGGTCTGGGAGGTGGAACCTCTGAGCAACGATACAAAGGGGCAGTCCTTGTAAGGAAGCGGGTGGCTCCCAGGGTAGGCGGGCAAGTAGTCACGGCAAGTGACGGGGACAGTCTCTGGGTAGAAGGGCAGGAGGTCACGGCAAGTGACGGGGACAGTCTCTGGGTAGAAGGGCAGGAGGTTACGGCAAGTGACGGGGACAGTCTCTGGGTAGAAGGGCAGGAGGTCACGGCAAGTGACGGGGACAGTCTCTTGACAGGCGGGTGGTCACGGCAAGTGACGGCTAAGCCTCCAGATAGGCTAGCAGGCGGGTAGCAGGTGGACGCTCCCAGGTGAGCGGGCAAGAGTCTCTGGACAGGCAGGTGGTCACAGCAAGTGATGGCTAAGCCTCCAGGTAGATTAGCAGGCAGGTAGCAGATGAGCGCTCCCAGGTGAGCGGGCAAGAGTCTCTGTACGGGCAGGTGGTCACAGCAGGTGACGGCAGAGCCTCCAGGTAGGCTAGCAGACAGGTAGCAGATGAGCGCTCCCAGGTGAGCGGGTAAGAGTCTCTGGACAGGCAGGTGGTCACAGCACGTGACGGCAGAGCCTCCAGGTAGGCTAGCAGGCAGGTAGCAGATGAGCGCTCCCAGGTGAGCGGGCAATCAGATCCATAGACAGACTGGCAGGGCTGGTAGGCAGACTGTCGGACCGCAGGAATGCAAGTAGATAGACAAATATCAGGCAGGAATCTGGCAGGTAACTGGCAGGTATCTGGTAACGGGACCTGAGGGCTGAAGCAGAGTGATAGGCTATGCAACAACATTGCTCGGGCACCTCCATTTTGGAGGAGGTGCCTTATATATGGTGAGGTCCTCTGGCCATTGGCCGGGGACTCCTTAGGATGGCGCGCGCGGCCCCTTTAAGAGAGGGGGAGCGCATGCGCCCTAAGCACAGTGGCCGGGAAGCAGCGCGCGCTGCCAACAGAGCGGGAGGAAGACGCCGGGCACGGAGCGGAGAGGTGAGGGGAACAGCGTCCCTGCCTAGCAGGAGGCAGGGATGCCGATGCTACAACTACTATAATACTACCCCCTATGTACAAGAATATAACTACTACAATACTGCCCCTATGTGCAAGAATATTGCTATAATACTGCCCCTATGTACAAGAATATAACTACTATAATACTGCCCCTATGTACAAGAATATAAATACTATAATACTGCCCCCTATGTACAAGAATATAAATACTATAATACTGCCCCCTATGTACAAGAATATAAATACTATAATACTGCTACCTATGTACAAGAATATAACTGCTATAATACTGCCCCTATGTACAAGAATATAACTACTATAATACTGCTCCTGTGTACAAGAATATAACTACTATAATACTGCCCCCTCTGTACAAGAATATAACTACTATAATACTGCCCCCTATGTACAGGAATATAACTACTATAATACTGCTCCCTATGTACAAGAATATAACTACTATAATACTGCCTCTATATACAAGAATATACTGTAACTACTATAATACTGCCCCTATGTACAAGAATATAACTGCTATAATACTGCCCCTATATACAAGAATATAACTGCTATAATACAGCTCCTATGTACATGAATATAGCTAATATAATACTGCCCATATGTACAAGAATATAACTACTATAATACTGCCGCTATGTACAAAAATATAACTACTCTAATACTGCCCCTATGTACAAGACTATAACTACTATAATACTGCTCCTATGTACAAGAATATAACTACTATAATACTGTCACCTATGTACAAGAATATAACTACTATAATACTGCTCCTATGTACAAGAATATAACTACTATAATACTGCCCCTATGTACAAGAATATAACTACTATAATACTGCCTCCATGTACAAGAATATAACTACTATAATACTGCTCCTGTGTACAAGAATATAACTACTATAATACTGCCCCTATGTACAAGAATATAATTCCTATAATACTGCTCCCTATGTACAAGAATATAACTACTATAATACTGCTCCTGTGTACAAGAATATAACTACTATAATACTGCTCCTATGTACAAGAATATAAATACTATAATAATGCCCCTATGTACAAGAATATAACTACTATAATACTGCTCCCTATATACAAGAATATAACTACTATAATACTGCCCCTATGTACAAGAATATAACTACTGTAATACTGTCACCTATGTACAAGAATATAACTACTATAATACTGCTCCTATGTACAAGAATATAACTACTATAATACTGCCCCCTATGTATAAGAATAGAAGTACTATAATACTGCCCCTATGTACAAGAATATAACTACTATAATACTGCACCTATGTACAAGAATATAACTACTATAATACTGCCTGCTATGTACAAGAATATAACTACTATAATACCGCTTCCATGTACAAGAATATAACTACTATAATACTGCTCCTGTGTACAAGAATATAACTACTATAATACTGCTCCTGTGTACAAGAATATAACTACTATAATACTGCCCCTATGTACAAGAATATAATTCCTATAATACTGCTCCCTATGTACAAGAATGTAACTGTAACATACCTGGTGGCGGGCTTGCATAGTGCACCATCTCCCACTATGCAAGATCGCAAACTTGATCTTCAGTCCAGTCTGCTAGCCTGGCTTCTATTCATGCTGTTTGCTTGTCTGTGTTCTGACTGCTTAGGGCAGCGGCCCGGTTACTTCCGGTTTCTTGTAGCTGCTGTGGGCTCACCCCAAATGCGTCCCCAGCCTATTGCTGTCTGTCACTTGATATTTAAACCAGCTCCACCTTGAAGCTGGTGCCTGAGCAACTCTTACCCTCAGAGAGCTCCTAGCCTCTGATGTGCCAGGTCCCGTTCTGTTTTTCCTGCCTGTCCGCCTTCCTGGAGGCTGTATTCCCAGGCCTGTCTGAACACGCTCCTAGCCTGTTCGTCCTGCCTTCTGGGGGCCGCATATCCAGACCTGTTATCTGTGTCTTCTAGCCTGTTTGTCCGCCATTCTGGGGGCCGCATACCCAGACTCACTCCTGTATCTCGCTGCGGTGTCAGTTCCTGTCTTAACACTCAGTTCCTGCCTGAACACTCTCCTAGCCTGTTACCTGTTTTTCTCTATGTCTGTACCTTCCCTTTTTCTGCAGAGTCTGAACCTGCACCTAACTCCTACTCGTTGTCGCTGTACTTCCGTTTGTGAGTTTGGAGTCCACTCGCTACTTCTTTGCAAGTACCTCGTGTGTATCTGGTTCTGCCTTTCCCTTCCAGTCTGTTCCGTGTGAACAGAGCCCTGTCCCCTCTGCTCTGTCTTTGCTCACCGCTTCGGCGGTTTCCCCCCTGCTCTGCCTTGCTTACCGCCCCGCCGTTTTATCTCTGCCCTGCCTTACTTACCGCTCCGGCGGTTCCTGCACGCTCTGCCTTCGCTCTGCTCAGCCTTATCCACCGCACCTGCGGTTTCACTCTGCTCAGCCTTGTCCACCGCATCTGCGGTTTCGCTCTGCTCAGCCTTGTCCACCGCATCTGCGGTTTCGCTCTGCTCAGCCTTGTCCACCGCATCTGCGGTTTCGCTCTGCTCAGCCTTGTCCACCGCACCTGCGGTTTCGCTCTGCTCAGCCTTGTCCACCGCACCTGCGGTTTCGCTCTGCTCAGCCTTGTCCACGGCACCTGCGGTTTCGCTCTACTCAGCCCTGTCCACGGCACCTGCGGTTTCGCTCTGCTCAGCCCTGTCCACGGCACCTGCGGTTTCGCTCTGCTCAGCCCTGTCCACGGCACCTGCGGTTTCGCTCTGCTCAGCCCTGTCCACCGCACCTGCGGTTTCGCTCTGCTCAGCCCTGTCCACCGCACCTGCGGTTTCGCTCTGCTCAGCCCTGTCCACCGCACCTGCGGTTTCGCTCTGCTCAGCCCTGTCCACCGCACCTGCGGTTTCGCTCTGCTCAGCCCTGTCCACCGCACCTGCGGTTTCGCTCTGCTCAGTCTTGTCCACCGCACCTGCGGTTTCGCTTTACTCTGCTTGATTACTGCATCTGCGGCTCTGAACCTGTCTCCCAGTCTGTACTGGACCCTACCCAGCCTGTGCTCTAACCTACCTGTTCCTGTATTCCCCGGTGTGGGTCAACAGCCGTGTCCGGGGTCTGACCTGGAGTGGCACCTGGTCCCTCTGCTCGGTTCCTCCCTGGTGCACGGCGTTGTAGCCGTCGTGCGACCTGGGTCGGATCGGGTTGATACTTAGTTACGCCCCTCCAGGCACTCTCCAGTTCATGGCACAGTGGGATCACTAATCATGCACACGCCAGTCAGTCCGGGCGTGTGCATAACAATAACTACTATAATACTGTCCCTATGTACAAGAATATAACTACTATAATACTGCTCCTATGTTCAAGAATATAACTACTATAATACTGCTGCTATGTACAAGAATATAACTACTATAATACTGCTCCTATATACAAGAATATAACTACTATAATACTGCCCCTATGTACAAGAATATAACTACTATAATACTGCTCCTGTGTACGAGAATATAACTACTATAATACTGCCCCTATGTACAAGAATATAATTCCTATAATACTGCTGCTATGTACAAGAATATAACTACTATAATACTGCCCCCTATGTACAAGAATATAACTACTATAATACTGCTCCTATGTACAAGAATATAACTACTATAATACTGCTCCTATGTACAAGAATATAACTAGTATAATACTGCCCCTATGTACAAGAATATAACTACTATAATACTGCCCCCTATGTACAAGAATATAACTACTATAATACTGCTCCTATGTACAAGAATATAACTACTATAATACTGCTCCTATGTACAAGAATATAACTAGTATAATACTGCCCCTATGTACAAGAACATAACTACTATAATACTGCCCCTATGTACAAGAATATGGCTACTATAATACTGCTCCTATGTACAAGAATATAACTACTATAATACTGCCCCTATGTATAAGAATATAACTACTATAATACTACCCCCTATGTATAAGAATATAACTACTATAATACTGCTCCCTATGTACAAGAATATAACTACTATAATACTGCTCCTATGGATCTCAACCAGGGAGAAACTTTCACTGACATGGTTTAGTTTTTACAAGAAATCTTTTGCAGATAATTATTTTTTCTGTGGCCACGTGATCTTCTGGACGTTTGGTCATGGTACACTGCCGTGATATGATACCATAGTCCCACATATGGCGGGTTTAGGCTTTTGAGTGTTACTCAACAGGACCAAATGCAGCAAAAGAAGTAATCTGAGCCCCTGACAGACTGTCGCTTTCCCTTCAGGCTGGTTGGTGGCCATCGGTTGTTGCATTTCCCATTTATTTTAGGAGAAGAAATTCTTTTCTCTAGTTTCTGGCCCAGTCCGTATTTCCTTGTGCACCTATACTATCGCTTTAACTATTTCTATGGGCTCCAAATGCAGAAATCTAAAAAAATATATTGAAATATTATTTTTAGTATCGGTGCAGATTGAGAACACATGTATGTATCTGTTGCATGTAAAGAGATGGACCAGGAGTGTTGCTTCCAGGCACAAAGGTCAGTAGCAATTTTTTAGGTTGACATGAGGCACCAGTATCTCATAGCTGGTTGTCGTCATCAGAACATCTTATCTCTTCTTATTAGTATTATTAAAGGCGACTCAGTGGCAGATCTCAGGGGACTAGGGACAAGACCCCCCCTTGTATTTTAAGTAAGGGGGGTAGGGTTAATACCTTAAATGGCTGGTTTATTGAAGAAGCAGGAGGTGGAGGGGGAGAAGGGACATTTAATACAGGCAATTAAATGGGGCACTCCCTTGTGCCTGCCCTTCCCATACTGTCACACCAGCTGCCCTGCTATAAACCACTATTTCCTCATATGATTTCCCACTTGCTCGGGATTGATACATTGTATCCAGAGATGTCAATTAGAATTTTTGAATTGTTACATTCTATCCAGGGATGTAAATAGGAATATTTCTTCCAGAAAATCCGCTTGTGTCTCTCGGCATTTGCAGTGTGTGGTTGTTCTGCCATCATTGGTTGCTAGAAGACGCTCTCTCTCTCTCTCTTCCCTCCTCCCTTCTCTCTCTCTTTCTCTCTCTCTTCTCCTCTCCTCCCTGCTTCCATGGCCTTTGTAGCTGCCGAGCAATGTGCCTCCATATGACGAGGGGACCGACATTCCTTCCCTGTCACAAGTCGAGAGCAGGTCAGCTTCAGGAAGACCCTGTGTCTTGTCAGCACCTCCTTCTCTGCTGCACCCCGAGAAGATCGCACAGGTCATTCTTCCTCAATACGAAACATTGATTTCATGGAACTACCCCCTCTTTCTTCCGTCGAGACCCCTCCTATCTCCCTAAGGTGAGACAAGGACAGCAATCTCAGACCACTAACCTCTTCCCTTCCTAGGAGCTCAATGGATTTCAAGACCAGAACGAAGATGCTGAGAAGCCCCTGATGTTTCACCGTACCAGCCGCAGGATTCAGGATGCAATCTCCTGTCCCTTTACATTTCTGCTCTCTCCCCCAAGCTTCTTCTTTTTCTCTTTTTGTTTTACCCCCATTGGTTGGTTGATGATATGGTTCCCGAGACTAGGGTTACCACTGACACCTGCTCCACTCCAAGACGCGGAGGCCTCCAATGCTTGTAGGATTGATTGACTCTCCAGCACAGCATGGGTCTTTGGATGACAGGACAGTAATCCGTGCCGCCTATCTTGGGACCGTGACCTTCCTGGGGTGGGGGGCAGCTTACCCCAAGGAGCCCTCTAACCACCTCAGATCTTGTAAGGATTTCATGACCACGGAGGGAGGATGAAGGACCACATGTAATGATGATGCTGGATCTTCAGGTAGGTGCAGTGTATTATATGCATTTATTTTGCAGACATTATTTGTGGCTTATGTGAAAACACAGGAGTAGAGCGCTGGGACTGGAAGTTTTCTATAGTTTGGAAATGTGAATCTTCGTTCTTACTTCTCCCGATATGGGAATATGATTTATAGCTGGAAATCGGGAACATATTGCAATATTTGTTTTGTTTTTATAAACCGTGGCTGATGATATCATCACTGGTGAGTAATATATTCATCCTTAAAGGGGAACTCCATAGAAAACATTTCCTTTTTTTTTAATCTCTTCTGCTAATTTAAAAGCAGCTACTTTGACGGAATATGTGACGCATTGGTTTTGTGGGGGTTTCCAGGGTGATCACCCATTATTACATTATTATTGATGTTGACTTGTCCACCTCCGCTGCGAAAATGTCATGGATCATAGATTCCCAAAATGGACTTTTCCTTTTAAATGTGCAAACTCTTTTAAATAAACAAAATGTGCTTATTTAATTAGAGCCTAACATTTAAAGGGATTGTGCAGAATTTTTTTTCCTAAATAGCCCCACAGGTTGTGCTGCAGCTTGGCCTCAATCACTTCAATGAAGCTGAGCTGCAATACTGGATGCAACCTGTGGACACAAGTGGCGCTGTTTGTGAAGGAAAGCAGTCGTGTTTTTCTAATTCTGGCTTCTAAAAAGGGTTACATGTAGAAATGGTGAGTTGTGATGTCAGCGCTGGATCACATCTTCATAGTCAGGGTATTGGAGGTGTCCATTATCATGTCATTGGCCTACTCCGTCCTGATGGGGGCGCAATGCTCCTGTGCCTGGCTGTATAATATACAAGAGCTTTATAATGTAAAATCTTATGATGGGGAGGACTACACAAGGAATAATGGTCGTCATGGATAAATCGGGATTCCCTGGCAGGAGTCGGTGGTTGTACAGATGATTCGGGCTGGGATTAGCCACCAGACCCAGCTGTGTGCAGTCTTACCGGCAGACAGGGCTTGTTTGGAGCCGCTGGCCTGGATGAGATGCCCGCCGTCAGCCTGGCGTTACTCTGCCAGGTTGTAGCTTTATTGGCAGAATATAAATGAACTGTCTGCGAGGGGCTAATCTTATCTCACGCCGGGCCTGGCTCAGCTCATTAATAATAAATTATGGCCAGCTGGACAGTATGGCCAAAGACTGTGCGGAGTGCTGGAGGCCACGGGTGAGGATAAATGAAACCACACTGAAGGCCATAAAGCGATATCCAGGTATTTTTGGATGATGATGTCCCCAGACAGATACTCTGTGTACCATGCTGCTATAAGCAGGAAAGCCGTTTTGATGATGTCACTGCAATCAGTAAAGGCGATTGATGTCACTTCCAAACTTATAGTGACTCCATCAGTCTCCTCTGCTTTTAGTCACATCCTTAGTATGACTCTCCACTTAGTATGACCTCATCACACTGCCTCTGCTTATAATGATGTCATCACACTGCATTCCTGCTTAAAATTATACCATTAAACTGTTTACTTGCTTCTGATGATGTCATCAATCCGTTCCATGCTTGGAATGATGTCGCCTCACTGCTTATGATCGCAAAGTATTTGGCGATGATGTCAGCAGACTCCTGCTCTGCTGGTGATGATGTCAGAAGACTCCTGCCCTGCTGGTGATGATGTCAGCAGACTCCTGCTCTGCTGGTGATGATGTCAGCAGACTCCTGCCCTGCTGGTGATGATGTCAGCAGACTCCTGCCCTGCTGGTGATGATGTCAGCAGACTCCTGCCCTGCTGGTGATGATGTCAGCAGACTCCTGCCCTGCTGGTGATGATGTCAGCAGACTCCTGCCCTGCTGGTGATGATGTCAGCAGACTCCTGCCCTGCTGGTGATGATGTCAGCAGACTCCTGCCCTGCTGGTGATGATGTCAGCAGACTCCTGCCCTGCTGGTGATGATGTCAGCAGACTCCTGCCCTGCTGGTGATGATGTCAGCAGACTACTGCCCTGCTGGTGATGATGTCAGCAGACTCCTGCCCTGCTGGTGATGATGTCAGCAGACTCCTGCCCTGCTGGTGATGATGTCAGCAGACTCCTGCCCTGCTGGTGATGATGTCAGCAGACTCCTGCCCTGCTGGTGATGATGTCAGCAGACTCCTGCCCTGCTGGTGATGATGTCAGCTGACTCCTGCCCTGCTGGTGATGATGTCAGCTGACTCCTGCCCTGCTGGTGATGATGTCAGCAGACTCCTGCCCTGCTGGTGATGATGTCAGCAGACTCCTGCCCTGCTGGTGATGATGTCAGCAGACTCCTGCCCTGCTGGTGATGATGTCAGCAGACTCCTGCCCTGCTGGTGATGATGTCAGCTGACTCCTGCCCTGCTGGTGATGATGTCAGCAGACTCCTGCCCTGCTGGTGATGATGTCAGCAGACTCCTGCCCTGCTGGTGATGATGTCAGCAGACTCCTGCCCTGCTGGTGATGATGTCAGCAGACTCCTGCCCTGCTGGTGATGATGTCAGCAGACTCCTGCCCTGCTGGTGATGATGTCAGCAGACTCCTGCCCTGCTGGTGATGATGTCAGCAGACTCCTGCCCTGCTGGTGATGATGTCAGCAGACTCCTGCCCTGCTGGTGATGATGTCAGCAGACTCCTGCCCTGCTGGTGATGATGTCAGCAGACTCCTGCCCTGCTGGTGATGATGTCAGCAGACTCCTGCCCTGCTGGTGATGATGTCAGCAGACTCCCGCCCTGCTGGTGATGATGTCAGCAGACTCACGCCCTGCTGGTGATGATGTCAGCAGACTCCCGCCCTGCTGGTGATGATGTCAGCAGACTCCCGCCCTGCTGGTGATGATGTCAGCAGACTCCCGCCCTGCTGGTGATGATGTCAGCAGACTCCCGCCCTGCTGGTGATGATGTCAGCAGACTCCCGCCCTGCTGGTGATGATGTCAGCAGACTCCCGCCCTGCTGGTGATGATGTCAGCAGACTCCCGCCCTGCTGGTGATGATGTCAGCAGACTCCCGCCCTGCTGGTGATGATGTCAGCAGACTCCCGCCCTGCTGGTGATGATGTCAGCAGACTCCCGCCCTGCTGGTGATGATGTCAGCAGACTCCCGCCCTGCTGGTGATGATGTCAGCAGACTCCCGCCCTGCTGGTGATGATGTCAGCAGACTCCCGCCCTGCTGGTGATGATGTCAGCAGACTCCCGCCCTGCTGGTGATGATGTCAGCAGACTCCCGCCCTGCTGGTGATGATGTCAGCAGACTCCCGCCCTGCTGGTGATGATGTCAGCAGACTCCCGCCCTGCTGGTGATGATGTCAGCAGACTCCCGCCCTGCTGGTGATGATGTCAGCAGACTCCCGCCCTGCTGGTGATGATGTCAGCAGACTCCCGCCCTGCTGGTGATGATGTCAGCAGACTCCTGCCCTGCTGGTGATGATGTCAGCAGACTCCTGCCCTGCTGGCGATGATGTCACCAGTCTCTTGCCCTGCTGGCGATGATGTCACCAGTCTCCTGCCCTGGTTGTGGTGATATAATTTTTTTTTGCATTTGCCTTGGCCTGGGTTGCAGTTCTCTATAAAAGGTCAGAGAGCTGATGGGGCCTGGTGTCTGCAGAAGCCTCGCTGAGGGTTTGCTGCAGTGTATCCTGTGTTGGCAATCCTCTGTGAGCTGTATTGATTCATTATAGCAATCAGAACAGCAGTGATTTGATGTATTTGGCTCATTGGGGTCTTCCACCTTACATCTGACCCCATGTTGTCTCTTTTGGATCTGTCACGGTGAGAACCCTATTTTGTGTGTCCTGCTCCGAATGCGACTCCTGGTGTTCCCCGCAGGGGGCGGCGGAGGCCTGTGTACACTGAGACTGGGGTTTGGCAGCAGAGGACAATTAGTGATGGGTTTTCTTGCTTCCGTTAATTACCGATGAGATCAGCTCTGCTCGATGCTGGAGCTGGCGTCTGGGCTTCATGTCCTGCTAGTAACAAGCTTAATGGCACCTGCCAGTGTGATAATTGTGCCATGACCCAGGGGCATTATGGGAGCAACATGAGGAGTTCCTGAAAAGGACCAACACATCCCATATACTGGAACTCATCTCCTGTGGGGCTCTCCAGCTGCTGAGGAACTACAACTCACAGCATGGCTGTACTGCACAAGGCACATTACACATCGTGACGTATTACTGAGTTCAGTATAAGGTAATCTACAGGGCAGAGTCATGCTGAGACTATGTATCTAATCCTATCCTGTATGACACTGTGCTGAGCCGTGTATCTAATCCTATCCTGTATAATACTGTGCTGAGACGATGTATCTAATCCTATCCTGTATGACACTGTGCTGAGCCGTGTATCTAATCCTATCCTGTGTGATACTGTCTGCTGAGCCGTGTATCTAATCCTATCCTGTGTGATACTGTCTGCTGAGCTGTGTATCTAATCCTATCCTGTGTGATACTGTCTGCTGAGCTGTGTATCTAATCCTATCCTGTGTGATACTGTCTGCTGAGCCGTGTATCTAATCCTATCCTGTGTGATACTGTCTGCTGAGCCGTGTATCTAATCCTATCCTGTATGATACTGTCTGCTGAGCCGTGTATCTAATCCTATCCTGTATGACACTGTGCTGAGCCGTGTATCTAATCCTATCCTGTATGACACTGTGCTGAGCCGTGTATCTAATCCTATCCTGTATGACACTGTGCTGAGACGATGTATCTAATCCTATCCTGTATGACACTGTGCTGAGCCGTGTATCTAATCCTATCCTGTATGATACTGTGTGCTGAGCCGTGTATCTAATCCTATCCTGTGTGATACTGTCTGCTGAGCCGTGTATCTAATCCTATCCTGTATGATACTGTGCTGAGCCGTGTATCTAATCCTATCCTGTATGATACTGTGCTGAGCCGTGTATCTAATCCTATCCTGTGTGATACTGTCTGCTGAGACGATGTATCTAATCCTATCCTGTATGACACTGTGCTGAGCCGTGTATCTAATCCTATCCTGTATGACACTGTGCTGAGCCGTGTATCTAATCCTATCCTGTATGATACTGTACTGAGCTGTGTATCTAATCCTATCCTGTATGATACTGTGCTGAGCCGTGTATCTAATCCTATCCTGTGTGATACTGTCTGCTGAGACGATGTATCTAATCCTATCCTGTGTGATACTGTCTGCTGAGCCGTGTATCTAATCCTATCCTGTGTGATACTGTCTGCTGAGCTGTGTATCTAATCCTATCCTGTATGACACTGTGCTGAGCCATGTATCTAATCCTATCCTGTGTGATACTGCCTGCTGAGCCGTGTATCTAATCCTATCCTGTGTGATACTGTCTGCTGAGCAGTGTATCTAATCCTATCCTGTGTGATACTGTCTGCTGAGCTGTGTATCTAATCCTATCCTGTATGATATTGTGCTGAGCCGTGTATCTAATCTTATCCTGTCTGATACTGTGTGCTGAGCTGTGTATCTAATCCTATCCTGTGTGATACTGTCTGCTGAGCCGTGTATCTAATCCTATCCTGTGATACTGTCTGCTGAGCTGTGTATCTAATCCTATTCTCTGTGATACTTTCTGCTGAGCTGTGTATCTAATCCTATTCTCTGTGATACTTTCTGCTGAGCTGTGTATCTAATCCTATTCTCGGGGATACTTTCTGCTGAGCCTTGTATCTAATCCTATCCTGTGTGATACTGTCTGCTGAGCTGTGTATCTAATCCTATTCTCTGTGATACTGTCTGCTGAGCTGTGTATCTAATCCTATTCTCTGTGATACTTTCTGCTGAGCTGTGTATCTAATCCTATCCTGTGTGATACTTTCTGCTGAGCTGTGTATCTAATCCTATTCTCTGTGATAATTTCTGCTGAGCTGTGTATCTAATCCTATCCTGTGTGATACTTTCTGCTGAGCTGTGTATCTAATCCTATTCTCTGTGATAATTTCTGCTGAGCTGTGTATCTAATCCTATCCTGTGTGATACTTTCTGCTGAGCTGTGTATCTAATCCTATTCTCTGTGATAATTTCTGCTGAGCTGTGTATCTAATCCTATTCTCGGTGATACTTTCTGCTGAGCTGTGTATCTAATCCTATTCTCTGTGATACTGTCTGCTGAGCTGTGTATCTAATCCTATCCTGTGTGATACTGTCTGCTGAGCTGTGTATCTAATCCTATTCTCGGTGATACTTTTTGCTGAGCTGTGTATCTAATCCTATTCTCTGTGATACTTTCTGCTGAGCTGTGTATCTAATCCTATTCTCTGTGATACTTTCTGCTGAGCTGTGTATCTAATCCTATCCTGTGTGATACTTTCTGCTGAGCCGTGTATCTAATCCTATTCTCGGTGATACTTTCTGCTGAGCCATGTATCTAATCCTATCCTGTGATACTGCCTGCTGAGCCATGTATCTAATCGTATCCTGTGTGATACTGTCTGCTGAGCCATGTATCTAATCCTATCCTGTGTGACACTGTCTGCTGAGCCATGTATCTAATCCTATCCTGTGCGATACTGTCTGCTGAGCCGTGTATCTAATCCTATCCTGTGTGATACTGCCTGCTGAACCGTGTATCTAATCCTATCCTGTGTGATACTGTCTGCTGAGCCGTGTACCTAATCCTATCCTGTGTGATACTGTCTGCTGAGCTGTGTATCTAATCCTATCCTGTATGATACTGTCTGCAGAGCCATGTATCTAATCCTATCCTGTGTGATACTGTCTGCAGAGCCATGTATCTAATCCTATCCTGTGTGATACTGCCTGCTGAGCCATGTATCTAATCCTATCCTGTGTGATACTGTCTGCTGAGCCGTGTATCTAATCCTATCCTGTGTGATACTGTCTGCAGAGCCATGTATCTAATCCTATCCTTTGTGATACTGCCTGCAGAGCCGTGTATCTAATCCTATTCTGTATGATACAGTCTGCCGAGCTGTGTATCTAATCCTATCCTGTGTGATACTGTCTGCAGAGCCATGTATCTAATCCTATCCTGTGTGATACTGCCTGCAGAGCTATGTATCTGCTGAGCTAACGTACCTAAGCCTCCAGTGTATGAGAATTTGAATCTATTGTTTCTGCTTTTCCCCCTTTTATACTGATGTGTCCACAGGGTGGCGCTGTGGCCTCATGAACGCTCTCTAGTTGGTATCTGCATACACTGCTGGTGTCAGTCACTGTGCAGGAGGCCACCAGCGCCCCCTCAGGACACTGATCACGTACTGCACTCTGACAGTAGCACAGGTTTTTTAATAGTAGTCTCGCCTGTCCCCAGCGCTGTGCTGTCCTTACATGTGGCAACGTTGTCTGATGACCGATCCACTATATCCATGGGGGACAAGGGGAACCAGATAAGACTGAGAAAAGACGGATTATATTAATTGCCAAGACGACAGATGTAGACGATGGTGACGATCTTGTGTCTTTATGTGTCTGCGATGCTAACATCGTTTGCATTTCTTATAAATCCTTTTGGAGAAACTGAAATTTGCTGATTGCTGTTCTGGGCTGTGACTAATTTGTCAGTAAAAGTTGCAAAAGTTTCCATTGTTAGCTCTCAGTGCTAAATTTATACCAAGGCGCCCACTCATCCTGCCGCCTCCTGGATAATCCAGGAACTACGTCCCCACTGAAGTCTCTTAGCTGAATATTGGTTAGAACGTGCAGTGAATGTGGTTTCACTGCTGCCGTACACTGCTTGTGATTACATTACACCTGTAGTTATGCTGAGACTTTGAGTTCAACAAAAAGCCCGACATAGTCCTCCATACAGAATAGTGGGCCTCACATAGTCCTCCATACAGAATAATGGGCTCCACATAGTCCTCCATACAG
Organism: Phyllobates terribilis; assembly: GCF_046119375.1. Classification (NCBI taxonomy): domain Eukaryota; kingdom Metazoa; phylum Chordata; class Amphibia; order Anura; family Dendrobatidae; genus Phyllobates; species Phyllobates terribilis. The sequence continues at coordinate 266,012,680 of NW_027362767.1, forward strand.
TATAATGGGCCCCACATAGTCCTCCATACAGAATAGTGGGCCTCACATAGTCCTCCATACAGTATAATGGTCCCAACATAGTCCTCCATACAGAATAGTGAGCCTCACATAGTCCTCTATACAGTATAATGGGCCCCACATAGTCCTCCATACAGAATAATGGGCCCCACATAGTCCTCCATACAGAATAATGGGCCCCACATAGTCCTCCATACAGTATAATGGGCCCCACATAGTCCTCCATACAGAATAGTGGGCCCCACATACTCCTCCATACAGAATAGTGGGCCTCACATAGTCCTCCATACAGTATAATGGTCCCAACATAGTCCTCCATACAGAATAGTGGGCCTCACATAGTCCTCTATACAGTATAATGGGCCCCACATAGTCCTCCATACAGAATAATGGGCCCCCACATAGTCCTCCATACAGAATAATGGGCCCCCACATAGTCCTCCATACAGTATAATGGTCCCCACATAGTCCTCCATACAGTATAATGGGCCCCACATAGTCCTCCATACAGTATAATGGGCCCCATATAGGGGTAGCGGTTCTGGTGTCGCGGGCCAAATATAATCACCCTGCCGGTCAGATTTAGCCCACGGGCAAAAGTTTGTCAAGTATGACATAGATGGATTGAGAAAAATGCTAACTTGAAAGCTACAGAAGCATGGAAGACAGTGCTGAGGAGTGTTGGTATGAATTCAGTTCTGGGGTGAGATAAAATATTCATTAGAAAGCTTAAACAGCATGAAGAATATTATACAGCAGTGTATTCCGCACTGGGATGAGATAAAACATTCACTAGAAAACCACAGAAGCATCACACTTGGCATTAAAAGTACTTAGCAGTGTAGATGTTCCAGCTGCTACTCTTTCAGATCCAGTAATGATGTATAATATGTTGCATGTTGCTTCTGCTTCCTGGTAAATGTTTATCATATTCCAGTGCTGGATTCACATCAACATTGCTCAATACTGCTGTATAATGTCCTCAATATTTCCGGTAGATTCTGTTAAATATTTATCTCACTCTAGAGCTGGATTAACATCTACACTACTTAGTAGAGCTGTGGTTTATCCTCGTGCTGGTGCTTTGTAGTAAGTGTTTTATCTCACCCCCAGAGCTGGATTCATAGCTACACTGCTCGATTACAGCTGTATAATGTACACCAAAGTTCTCTTTTTTAAGAGTGCTTTAGCTCACCCAGAGCTGGATTCACATCTACACTGCTCAACACTGTTGTGATTTGCCTCCATGTTGCTGGATTGTAGTAAGTGTTCACTCCAGTGCTAGATTCATGTTTAGACTGCTCAGTACTATCATATAATGCCCTCCTTGCTTCTGCTTCCTAGTAACTGTTTTAACTCAAGCTAGAGTTGAATTCACTGCAACACTGCTCAGTACTCCTCAATAATTTCCTTCTGCTTCATTACAAGTGTTTTATCTCAGCCTGGCGCTAGATTCACAGCTATACTGCTCGATATAGCTATAAATAATGTACTCAACACTTCTTAATATGAGTGTTTTAGCTCATCCCAGAGCTGGATTCATATCTACACCACTCAGTACTGCTGTATTTTGTCTTCCATGCTGCTGCTACTTTCTAGTAAGTGTTTTTTTTTTCTCACCCTCAGAGCTGGATTCACAGTTAAACTGTTTAATACAGCTGCATAATGTCTTTCGTGCTGCTGCTTTCGTGTGAGTGTTTTATGTCGCCCCAATGCTGAACTCCTACATCATTGCTTTCCAAAGCTGTCCTGCCCAAATTGGCATCTCAGGGGTGCTGCTTGTATATCCTATTTAAAGAATTTCTGATTCCTGAACCTAAGATTCCCTTCAGATTAGCACGTTCCGTCCATTGTCTGAGACAAGGATGTCTTGGCATTCACTGCTCTCGAGGACCGGAAGAGGGGAAGAGTTTACAGCCTTTAATGTCTGCTATGATCGCGGTGATTGTGATATCACTACCCTGTGATGATGAGAGCATTAGATTGTCAGCTCTGTGGGTGCAGAGGTGACTTCACAGTATAACAATAATGCGGCTCTGGATAGCGGACAGTAAACGAGTTAATTTCTCGCTTTGCAGTTTCCGATTATCAGAGCAGAATCCTGCTCACTCCAGAAAAACTAGGTCAGATGTTGGCATCATAGCCGGACTGCCGCCGGATCCGTCAGCTGGGTGTCTGACAGGGGGCTCAGGGGGTGGCAATCTGACACTGGAGGCAAGCTGATGTTTTACAGGAAATCATTAGAAATTGCTTAAAGGAAAACTCCATCCTCACTAATATCATTGTACGGTGCCAGGTGATAACTTCAGATTCCGAGCCCCAGCGTCTGCAGATGTGTCAGTCTCACATGGCACCTGCAGTGAGGACCCTTGAAAGTCAATGACCCTTGAGATGAGGAGGCTCAGAGGCGGGTGTGGATACCCTGAGAGGTAGGGATGTTTTGACCTGTGGGAGAGATGTTCCCGGTCATGCCCTCCTCTTCTAGTGTTTGGCTTTAGTCTTCAGATTCGTCACGTATTTCTGCAGAAGGAAAGTAGTGTCAGATTTGATGATGACCAGTGAGCTAAGCTTCAGGCTGTAATATTCAGGCCTACGTGTATTGTCACAGCAGCATAGTGTAATAATAAATGGGTCCTGCTTGGACTTGTCTTGTCTTCTTCCCTGGTCACAAGACCTCAACCAGGAGGAGCCTTAGGCTAGACTTACACGAGCGTATTAAAAATCTGTCCCATTCTCATCCAGAAAAGTAAGACTTTTTTTCTCTCACTTGTCATCCCTGTGCTGTCTGTATACAATCCTTTTTTTTTACTCGGCAGCTATTAATTTATTACAGGACCATTTACAGTTTCCTATGCTACAGGATTGTGCTGTATCCATAAAGATCTGATGGTCCCTCTAGCGCCCGATTTCGGAGTGAAATCGCAGCATACTGCGATATATATATATTTTTTCTCATACTGAATACAGACATTTATAGGACATTTCATAACTTTCCCAAATTCTTATGAAAAAATATTCCCCATAAACTGCATTGAACTACTGCACCCAATTTATTATATATTTTAGGAGTTGGAGTCGGTCCATTTAATACCAACTCCGACTCCACCAAAATCGTCACCGACTCCGACTCCACAGCTCTGCTGGAGACCTGTGCCCCCTATATTCTCTGGCTATAAGACCTCGGCAGTCAGGAGTTTAATGGACAGGCGGATTGTACAAGTGTCAAATCAATGGCATTGAAGATGTGAAGAAATAGGTGTGCGGCACTGAGCTCTTTGTAGCTAAGGTCTTGCAGGCAGGGGAGAACAGGGGACACAACCCTTTTTCTGCTGGTCTGTGGGGTCCCAGAGTCCATAGTACTGAAGATATGAATTTTTCTGAGCGCGGCTCTCTTTGTCAGGGCCATAAACTCTTAATGGTGGATGCACAAACAGCCACTCAATTTACGTCCTCCTGGTCTTGTGTAAAAGGGGACAGAAGACCCTCTTTTTGCCATAGTCTATGGCATTGAAAATACAATGACGGCTGAGCGTAGTGTTGAGCGCAGCTCTCTTCTTCGGCGTGGCACATGCCCTTAATTCTGCACCGCCTCCCGGTTTTGCGGCCAGGGTTGTACTGGGGATACAGGTCCCTTTTTGTGATGATCTCTTCTTCAGGGTTAAAGACTCTGAATGGAGCAGAATTGCACATGTGCAGCCCCTCGATGCTGCCTCTCCTAATGGCTGTTTTCTGGCCATGGGTGCACACAACTCGACGGGACCCTTTCTGATCGAACAGTTATCACCTCTCCACTGTGTCGGATGTAATACGCCTTTAAAAACCATTACAATTTATGACACTTCCAAAAAGTTGTGGAAATCTTCCTCTAGTTCTACCTTTTTTTTTTTCAAGGGGCTCCAAATCTTTTTGGAGTTAGTCATGACCCCTCCAGTGTAGCGCCATCAGGAGCAGCAGTGTTCCCTAAACTTTGGCTTTACAACTTTTGTAGAGTTACATTTCCCAGCATGCCCTGATGGCCTATAGCAGGCCTGGCAGGATGAGAGTTGTAGTTTTGTAACAGGGTGGAGCGGCTCCTCTCTAGAGGGCCCCAATCACATGACAAGTGTACTTTAATGAATGCAAAAGAGGAATTGTCATTGTCTAGTTTACTTATTAGGGAGGAGGGGGAGAGGAAAGGGTTAAACCATCTGTAGCACAGAGTAAAAATATATGACATCCACAAAGCTGCAGCTGACACAATGTATCCCGGCCCAGAGATAAGAGGTTCCCCCAGTCCCTGCGGATGGCAGTAATGCACAATTCCTTCACAGTCAGTTTATCTCTGGTCGTTCTTCCCTCCATCTGTAAAGAAGAAAAAAGGGGAGAAAACAGCAGAATTCACAGTTCACTCCTCACTCCATGGTGTGTGCTCAGGAACTCCCCCCTTTCTAATCCCTCTGGATGGGACCTTCCTGTTATTGTCAGGCAGGAAGTATAGCGAATAGGTCCGAGCCAAGTGTGTGAGGGGGGAGGAAGGGATGTGCAGATCATTCCTATCTGGAGACAAGATGAGGGTGGTATATGTGCAGATAGATTTCTGTTATGTGAAGGAACCGGCCAAAATAATCAGTTTCCTTAGTGTATAGAAAGAAGGACTCCGCCAGCAGAATTTCTTTTTAGGAACTGGTCCTGACCCTGCTGAAAGCAATCAGGACAAATCTATCTGTAGATGACAACATCTCAATAGGACGACGTGGGGGCCCCGGGCCCCAGCTAAATGCAGATCAGGAGTATTTTAGGCAATTTAAAGGGGAGGTCAGACTGGAGTCTGCGAGGACACCACTATGGCCCTGACTCATGAGGACTGGAGTTTTGTAATATAGTTGGCATCTCTTAAAGCTGCCGTGCGGCTGTCACTGTGAACATCTCTGGCCTGATCTGCCCCACTATTGTGGCACAAATTATAATGAATTTGTCGAAGAGGCTTCATCGGGCCTGGTCCCACTGCAGCTCCGATCACTTGGCAAAGCTGGAAGAGATTGCCATAACCATGCAGCAGGCACATTTTTTTTCGAGGGGGGATGGTAGGGGATTTCAAGTTGCGCAGACATTTTTAAACATTTAAAGTGGTGTTATGCCAGAATTCTGACAAACTGCTACATGAATTGGGGCCAATATACCCCATCATGTAAGGCTGCAATCACACTACGGAGCCTCCAATTATTCTGTGGGGCCCGTCTGGTGCCAATTGTGTCTGGGCCTCTTCTTGCACAAGTTACTTATTTTTTCTAGGCTTTGTGCCCACGATCTGTAATACTAACGTTCTGGATGTAGCATATTTATGCTGTGTTGTACATTACAAGCACAGAGGATGGGATTAATAGACATCCCATGAGCACTGTGCTTCTTTTTAACGCTGCGTCAAGTCACCTGTGGTGCGAGTTTCCGGTCCGCGGAATGTCTATTTCTCTTGTGGGAACGCTGAGTGTTCTGTTCTGAATTTCCCCATAGACTTGTATTACATGCGATAAATCCGCAGTTAAAAAAAAAATAAAAAATAAAATAAAATAAAAAAAAGGCACATGCGTTGTAAGTGCGCTTATTCAGGTGTTTTTAGCCTGGTTTTAATAAATAAATGTAAAAAATGACGCGGGGTCCCCCCTATTTTTGATAACTAGCCAAGCTACAGCTGACAGCTGTAGGCTTATATTATCAGGCTGAGAAGGTCCCTGGTTATTGGACCCTTCCCAGCCTTAAAGTACAAGCCCGCAGCTGCCCCAGAATTTACGTATCACATTAGATGTGCCAATTTTGGCTCTCTTCCCAGCTCTACCTGATTGCCCTGGTGTGGTTGCAATCAGGGTAATAGTATTGGGTTTGATGACAAATGTGATTTGTCAAAAATCACAGCTGCCATCAAGCCCTGGGGTTAGTAATGGAGAGGTAGCTATCAGACACCCCCATTACTAACCTGGTAATAAAAATTAAAGTCACACAGACAGAAAAAAAACACTTTTTTCAAATAAAGACTCCCCCACACTGTCCCTCGTTCATCAATTTATTGAAAAAAAAAAAATTTGATGTAGGTCCGAAGTAATCCACTGAATCTGAAGTAGTTCAGAAAAGTATACCTAAAAAAAAAACATAAAAAGACAGAAATAAAAACCAATTTATTACCTAAAATGTTCACACGAAGCTCTAGACACGGCAGCTCTGATGAGCGTTGTCATCACTGCACATAGCGGTCACTTTATTGCTATTCACAGTCGCCAGAGCAGGATTCTGATAGATACCTTTTTACAAATCACAGCGGTCATCAACCTCAATACTATTACCCAGATTGCTACCGCACCAGGTCAATCAGGAAAGCCGGGCAAAGCGCCAGAATGGGCATATCTAATGTGATGTGCCAATTCTGGGGCGGCTGCGTGCTGGTATTTTTAGGCTGGGTAGGGCCCAATAACCATAGACCTTCCCAGCCTGATAATATAAGCCCACAGCTGTCTGTTTTACCTTGGCTGGTTATCAAAAATAGGAGGGACCCTACGTCATTTTCTTCTTTATTTATTCATACGTTCTTTCTTTCATTTATTAGGTTAATCCATGTACAGTAAAGTACACACGCACGTATCGAATTCTGTATATATCTCACAGATATGTATCTATCCCATATCTATCAGTATCTACCTATCTATATCTTTGCACATCTAATGTAACATACCAAAAAGAGACAAAAATGCAAGTGAGCTGAGGTGCGGGATTCATGCGGAAATTCAGCTGCGTGAAAGCCTGAACAAATGCTGATTGTGGGAACATACCCTTATTTTTCTTCTGCTGTGTATTGAATCCTATCGTGTGTGATACCATCAGCAAAGCTGTGTATCTTATATTATCCTGTGTGATACTGTCTGCTGAGCCGTGTATCTAATCCTGTCCTGTTTGATACTCTCTAATGCCTCTAGTTACACAGAGATTTGATAATGTCACGTGTCCACGACCCTTAATCACGCCGGATGCCATGTTTTGGCAGTGGCAGACTTGTGGTAGGTAATGGCCCTGGAATTGGCACTCGGACCTGCGAGTTTTTCTGCCCCATGGCTCCATTGTTTCCAGCCCTCTGTCACTTTCACATCCTGGAGGGACATGTCCAGGGTCGTCTTGATCTGCTGATGTCAGTGATTGTGTATTTTGGGATCTGCTGTGACCTCTCGCCCACACTGAGTGCGTTTTGTGGTGTTTGTCTGTCGCCATCTCTTTCCGTGTGTTGAAGAACGGATACGAGGGTTTCCTGTGAGGTGTTGAGGTCAAGAGCTGCTCACAAGTTATCAATTCTTTGCTCTTCCTGTATTTTTTGTACTTGAAATCATAAACTGATAAAACCGAAAAGTATGACAAAATTCTGGGTATTGTTGTCAGACACTTTGAGATTATCGGCCCGGGAAAAAACACAATAATAAGAAATCATTTCCTGCTTAGAGAAAACTATAACGTATTGTGAAACCAGTGAGCGCAATTCTGTATCTTCGATGCCCAGCTAATAGATTAGTTCTCATAGAATGAAAAAAATAAATAAATTATATATATCCCACCGCTGTCACCAGTTTGTCAAGGGAACACAACTCCACTGCCTCCAATAATCAGGATAATTACGCAAACGACTGACGAGGGATGGAAGCGGCCGTAGTTGCTTCCACTACTAGGCCAATTATTGGGGAACTCACAGTGAGCGTATGGTATATACACCTCTGGTTCCAATGCATGGAATATATACTGTATACATACCCCGGTACGGTCACTGCCAGCTCCACAATAACAAAAGAAAAAGTAACCACTACTAGCTGCCACCACCAATCGTTTATACTGGCCGATTGGACACCTGTTACAGGTAGCGTATGGCCTCAGGGGTGCGGTTTACAGAGCAAGAGGAACAGAGCTATTAAATTTCATATATTTAATCCAAAAAGGTAGGCAGTGTTTATAAAAAAAAATATAGATACAAAATCAGAACAAAATAATATTGTATATCCAATCCCATAAAATAAATAAAAGGAATAGCAAAAGAAAATTACTAAACCTGATGTCACAGAAATGTCTCTGAGCTTAGCAGAGTTAGGTACTCCTTAGTAAAATGGACAGAACTACAGCAAGCTGTATATTCCAGGACTGACAAATGACCAAACCCAATTTCTGACTTTTATTGGATTAAAGTTATGTCCACATACCTCCTCTTGGTGAGCTCATGTGGGGGCTGGTTGTAGGATATGTTGGGTCTTTCAGAATTTTATGAGATCTCCAACTTACAGGATATCTTCGCCCCTGTAGGTACCAGTAGATATTGTCGTTATGTTTCTTATCGCGATTTTACCTTTATATTGAGATTAAGCGTGGCATGGATAGCATCATCAGTCAGACCTTTATTGAATTGGAGAAGTTAGAATGGCCTTACAGTGATGTGAGTGAATGTGTTATGATCGTCCCTTCGCTATGACGCCGAAAATATATCTCCCATAACTATCGGATTGATACAAAAACCTAATATTCAACACTGACCACCAGCTCCGAAGTGTCTCAGAAAGATTCTTTGATCAGAGGAAGCTCTTTGGTTTGGAAGCCTACTTTCCCGTCTCTGCATAAGCGAATCTCAGCCTTGGTGTCTTCTTCCCAGCAAATCTCCCTGCTGTAGTTACCCGGTCACTGCACTGCAGGATGCCCCTACTTCAATTGAGATGGAAGTGTCAGCTCTCTCACCTCCCCTGTTTTAATTAGTTTCTACCCTAGTTATAATTAGTTTCATATGTTAAATGTGAGGGTGATATGTCCCCTCTCTGGACATGTCTTATGGATGTTTCATTTTTCTCTATGACAGAATATACCTACTATAATACTGGCCCCTATGTACAAGAATATAACTACTATAATACTGCCCTCTATGTACAAGAATATAACTACTATAATACTGCCTCCTATGTACAAGAATATACCTACTATAATACTGCCCCTATGTACAAGAATATACCTACTATAATACTGCCCCTATGTACAAGAATATAACTACTATAATACTGCCCCTATGTACAAGAATATAACTACTATAATACTACTCCCTATGTACAAGAATATAACTACTATAATACTACTCCATATGTACAAGAATATAACTACTATAATACTGCTCCCTATGTACAAGAATATAACTACTATAATACTGCCCTCTATGTACAAGAATATAACTACTATAATACTGACCCCTATGTACAAGAATTTAACTACTATAATACTACTCCCTTTGTACAAGAATAAAACTACTATAATACTGCCCCCTATGTACAAGAATATAACTAGTATAATACTGCCCCTATGTACAAGAATATAACTACTATAATATTGCCCCCTATGTACAAGAATATAACTACTATAATACTGCCCCCTATGTACAAGAATATAGCTACTATAATACTGCTCCTATGTACAAGAATATAACTACTATAATACTGCCCCCTATGTACAAGAATAGAACTACTATAATACTGCCCCCTATGTACAAGAATATAACTACTATAATACTGCTCCCTATGTACAAGAATATAACTACGATAATACTGTCCCCTATGTACAAGAATATAACTACTATAATACTGCTCCCTATGTACAAGAATATATCTACTATAATGCTGCCCCAATGTACAAGAATATAACTACTATAATACTGCTGCTATGTACAAGAATATAACTACTATAATACTGCCCCCTATGTACAAGAATTTAACTACTATAATACTGCTCCTATGTACAAGAATATAACTACTATAATACTACTCCCTATGTACAAGAATATAACTACTATAATACTGCCCCTATGTACAAGAATATAACTACTATAATACTACTCCCTATGTACAAGAATATAACTACTATAATACTGCCCCTATGTACAAGAATATAACTACTATAATACTGCCCCTATGTACAAGAATATAACTACTATAATACTGCCCCCTATGTACAAGAATATAACTACTATAATACTGCTCCCTATGTACAAGAATATAACTACTATAATACTGCTCCCTATGTACAAGAACATAACTACTATAATACTGCCCCTATGTACAAGAATATAACTACTATAATACTGCCCCCTATGTACAAGAATATAACTACTATAATACTGCACCTATGTACAAGAATATAGCTACTATAATACTGCTCCTATGTACAAGAATATAACTACTATAATACTGCCCCCTATGTACAAGAATAGAACTACTATAATACTGCCCCCTATGTACAAGAATAGAACTACTATAATACTGCCCCTATGTACAAGAATATAACTACTATAATACTGCCCCTATGTACAAGAATAGAACTACTATAATACTGCCCCCTATGTACAAGAATATAACTACTATAATACTGCTCCCTATGTACAACAATATAACTACTATAATACTGCCCCCTATGTACAAGAATATAACTACTATAATACAGCCCCCTATGTACAAGAATATAACTACTATAATACTGCTCCTATGTACAAGAATATAGCTACTATAATACTGCTCCTATGTACAAGAATATAACTACTATAATACTGCCCCCTATGTACAAGAATAGAACTACTATAATACTGCTCCCTATGTACAAGAACATAACTACTATAATACTGCCCCTATGTACAAGAATATAGCTACTATAATACTGCTCCTATGTACAAGAATATAACTACTATAATACTGCCCCCTATGTACAAGAATAGAACTACTATAATACTGCCCCCTATGTACAAGAATAGAACTACTATAATACTGCTCCCTATGTACAACAATATAACTACTATAATACTGCCCCCTATGTACAAGAATATAACTACTATAATACAGCCCCCTATGTACAAGAATATAACTACTATATTACTGCTCCCTATGTACAAGAATATAACTACTATAATACTGCTCCAGTTAACAAGAATATAACTACTATAATACTGCCCCCTATGTTCAAGAATATAACTTCTATAATACTGCTCCTATGTACAAGAATATAACTACTATAATACTGCTCCCTATGTACAAGAATGTAATTACTATAATACTGCTCCCTATGTACAAGAATATAACTACTATAATACTGCCCCTATGTACAAGAATATAACTACTATAATACTGATCCTATGTACAAGAATATAACTACTATAATACTGCTCCCTATGTACAAGAATATAACTACTATAATACTGCCCCTATGTACAAGAATATAACTACTATAATACTGCTCCCTATGTACAAGAATATAACTACTATAATACTGCCCCTATGTACAAGAATATAACTACTATAATACTGCCCCCTATGTACAAGAATATAACTACTATAATACAGCCCCCTATGTACAAGAATATAACTACTATATTACTGCTCCTATGTACAAGAATATAACTACTATAATACTGCTCCAGTGTACAAGAATATAACTACTATAATACTGCCCCCTATGTTCAAGAATATAACTTCTATAATACTGCTCCTATGTACAAGAATATAACTACTATAATACTGCTCCCTATGTACAAGAATGTAATTACTATAATACTGCTCCCTATGTACAAGAATATAACTACTATAATACTGCCCCTATGTACAAGAATATAACTACTATAATACTGCTCCCTATGTACAAGAATATAACTACTATAATACTGCCCCTATGTACAAGAATATAACTACTATAATACTGCTCCCTATGTACAAGAATATAACTACTATAATACTGCCCCCTATGTTCAAGAATATAACTACTATAATACTGCCCCCTATGTACAAGAATATAACTACTATAATACTGCCCCTATATACAAGAATATAACTACTATAATACTGCCCCCTATGTTCAAGAATATAACTACTATAATACTGCCCCCTATGTACAAGAATATAACTACTATAATACTGCTCCCTATGTACAAGAATGTAATTACTATAATACTGCTATGATCGTTCTACTTGTATTCACACTTTATATTATATATACAAAAAATGTCATACGCTTTGTCAGTGGTTTTTTTTTCTAATTCAATTGGATACATTCAGGACCTAAAAGTAAATACACTACTATATTATTTATCACTAGCCTGAGTCAAGTCTTTGTGATACTTGTCTTATGTTTAGTGCTTTTGTACGCACCGGGTAGCTCGAACACTTATAATGAGGACTGAAAGAATGAACATTTTCAGGATTCTTGTGTGTCCACGTGTCTTGATGACTCAGCCAATGTCCACAGGGTGTGAGCAGCCACATGGAAACACTCAGCCTGACAACAAAATAAATAGCTCAGAGCCTGGAGCTCAAGAAAGTCACTGATATAGAAAATACCTATAGATCTGTCACCAGGACAACTGCGGCAACACTGGGAACAAACCAGAGTAACAAATATAGAGTAATAGAGATGTCTGTCTATTTTAGCATAGAGGCAGTATTATAGTAGTTGTAATATTGTACATAGGGGCAGTATTATAGTAGTTATATTCTTGTACATAGGGGCAGTATTATAGTAGTTATATTCTTGTACATAGGGGGCAGTATTATAGTAGTTATATACTTGTACATAGGGGGCAGTATTATAGTAGTTATATCCTTGTACATAGGAGCAGTATTATAGTAGTTATATTCTTGTACATAGGGGGCAGTATTATAGTAGTTATATTCTTGTACTTAGGGGGCAGTATTATAGTAGTTATATTCTTGTACATAGGGGGCAGTATTATAGTAGTTATATTCTTGTACATAGGGGCAGTATTATAGTAGTTATATTCTTGTGCATAGGGGCAGTATTATAGTAGTTATATTCTTGTACAGTACAGACGAAAAGTTTGGACACACCTTCTCATTTGAAGATTTTTCAGTATTTTCATGACTATGAAAATTGTACATTCACACTGAAGGCATCAAAACTATGAATTAACACATGAGGAATTATATACTTAACAAAAAAGTGTGAAACAACTGAAAATATGTCTTATATTCTAGGTTCTTCAAAGTAGCCACCTTTTGCTTTGATGACTGCTTTGCACACTCTTGGCATTCTCTTGATGAGCTTCAAGAGGTAGCCACCAGAAATGGTCTTCCAACAATCTTGAGGGAGTTCCCAGAGATGCTTAGCACTTGTTGGCCCTTTTGCCTTCACTCTGCGGTCCAGCTCACCCCAAACCATCTCGATTGGGTTCAGGTCTGGTGACTGTGGAGGCCAGGTCATCTGGCGTAGCACCCCATCACTCTCCTTCTTGGTCAAATAGCCCTTACACAGCCTGGAGGTGAGTTTGGGGTCATTGTCCTGTTGAAAAATAAATGATGGTCCAACTAAACACAAACCGGATGGAATAGCATGCCGCTGCAAGATGCTGTGGTAGCCATGCTGGTTCAGTATGCCTTCAATTTTGAATAAATCCCCAACAGTGTCACCAGCAAAGCACCCCCACACCATCACACCTCCTCCTCCATGCTTCACGGTGGGAACCTGGCATGTAGAGTCCATCCGTTCACCTTTTCTGAGTCGCACAAAGACACGGTGGTTGGAACCAAAGATCTCAAATTTGGACTCATCAGACCAAAGCACAGATTTCCACTGGTCTAATGTCCATTCCTTGTGTTCTTTAGCCCAAACAAGGCTCTTCTGCTTGTTGCCTGTCCTTAGCAGTGGTTTCCTAGCAGCTATTTTACCATGAAGGCCTGCTGCACAAAGTCTCCTCTTAACAGTTGTTGTAGAGATGTGTATGCTGCTAGAACTCTGTGTGGCATTGACCTGGTCTCTAATCCGAGCTGCTGTTAACCTGCAATTTCTGAGGCTGGTGACTCGGATAAACTTATCCTCAGAAGCAGAGGTGACTCTTGGTCTTCCTTTCCTGGGGCGGTCGTCATGTGAGCCAGTTTCTTTGTAGCGCTTGATGGTTTTTGCAACTGCACTTGGGGACACTTTCAAAGTTTTCCCAATTTTTCGGACTGACTGACCTTCATTTCTTAAAGTAATGATGGCCACTCGTTTTTCTTTACTTAGCTGCTTTTTTCTTGCCATAATACAAATTCTAACAGTCTATTCAGTAGGACTATCAGCTGTGTATCCACCAGACTTCTGCACAACACAACTGATGGTCCCAACCCCATTTATAAGGCAAGAAATCCCACTTATTAAACCTGTCAGGGCACACCTGTGAGGTGAAAACCATTTCCGGTGATTACCTCTTGAAGCTCATCAAGAGAATGCAAAGAGTGTGCAAAGCAGTCATCAAAGCAAAAGGTGGCTAGTTTGAAGAACCTAGAATATAAGACATATTTTCAGTTGTTTCACACTTTTTTTGTTAAGTATATAATTCCACATAAGTTATTTCATAGTTTTGATGCCTTCAGTGTGAATGTACAATTTTCATAGTCATGAAAATACTGAAAAATCTTCAAATGAGAAGGTGTGTCCAAACTTTTGGTCTGTACTGTACATAGGGGCAGTATTATAGTAGTTATATTCTTGTATATAGTGGGCAGTATTATAGTAGTTATATTCTTGTACATAAGGGCAGAATTATAGTAGTTATATTCTTGTACATAGAGGGCAGTAGGGCAGTATTATAGTAGTTATATTCTTGTACATAGGGGGCAGTATTATAGTAGTTATATTCTTGTACATAGGGAAGCAGTATTATAGTAGTTATATTCTTGTACATAGGGGGCAGTATTATAGTAGGTATACTCTTGTACATAGGGGGCAGTGTTATAGTAGTTATATTCTTGTACATAGGGGGCAGTATTATAGTAGTTATATTCTTGTACATAGGGGCAGTATTATAGTAGTTATATTCTTGTACATAGGGGGTGGTATTATAGTAGTTATATTCTTGTACATAGGGGGTGGTATTATAGTAGTTATATTCTTGTACATAGGGGCAGTATTATAGTAGTTATATTCTTGTACATAGGGGGCAGTGTTATAGTAGTTATATTCTTGTACATAGGGGGCAGTATTATAGTAGTTATATTCTTGTACATAGGGGCAGTATTATAGTAGTTATATTCTTGTACATAGGGGGTGGTATTATGGTAGTTCTGTTCTTGTAAATAGGGGGCAGTATTATAGTAGTTATATTCTTGTACATAGGAGGCAGTATTATAGTAGTTATATTCTTGTACATAGGGGGTGGTATTATGGTAGTTCTGTTCTTGTAAATAGGGGGCAGTATTATAGTAGTTATATTCTTGTACATAGGGGGCAGTATTATAGTAGTTATATTCTTGTACATAGGAGCAGTATTATAGTAGTTATATTCTTGTACATAGGGGCAGTATTATAGTAGTTATATTCTTGTACATAGGAGGCAGTGTTATAGTAGTTATATTCTTGTACATAGGGGGCAGTATTATAGTAGTTATATTCTTGTACATAGGAGGCAGTGTTATAGTAGTTATATTCTTGTACATAGGGGGTGGTATTATGGTAGTTCTGTTCTTGTAAATAGGGGGCGGTATTTAAGGAGTTATTTTCTTGTAATATTCATAGACTAGTTCTTATCGTTTACCTTTCTCATATGACATTTACAGTATGTCAGTCACCGGTCCTCAGTGCGTCACTGTCCTCGGCTGTGACATTTGGGGACGCCCTTAGATGGTGACAGTCGTAGTTACTGAGGACATCCTCAGATTCTCCACATACCACATAAATCGTGTGCTGTGACTACATACGAGCAGCTGACGGCTTTCTATGGGAGCAGTAACCACAGGGCACATATTTGAACATTGTGGACACAGATATTTCAGGTGCTGTGCTCGGATGCCGTCTTCCGGTGCAGCATTATAACCCGGTGATGGCCGCTCCTGGGCCTTTCTCTAGGATTATTGATCCATAGTTCTCTAGCACCTCTGTGCGTTATTCTATTACAGGTTATTTCCTGCTCTCCACAGTGGTCTTTTAGCTTGTTTCTTCTCCTGTGTTCCTGTAGCTCCTAGTGGTGACTTGCCGCCATTTTGGAGTTTCTTCTTATGTGTTATGTACGGAGCTTTTATCCCCTAGAAGCATTACCCAGTGTGGTATTATTTCTATCTATTACCTGCAGTGATAGCTGTTTTCTAATGGGTTGCTATAGTAACGCCATTGTCCCTATTTGCTCTCATTACACAGACGATCCATTGTTTATTTTTTCCTCTGAATCCATGATCGCGGTTAGTGTTGTGTTCAGGCCTCACCCCCTTGACTGACAGGTGCAGGGAGTGAACAACACGTGGCAGAAATTCTGCTACATTTTGCTTTACAAATATTCCCCTTTTTGTGTTTTTTTAAATCCTTTCCATTTTGAAGATTTGTTTTTGCTGTCAGTGAATGAGATCCCATCCTGACCTTTCAACTGTTGAAAGTCAGTTCTGCATCACTTTTATTTGCGCCGATATGTCCCCCGATCTGTACATATAACCCTTTTGTCTACAGCCGATTTTCCAGTTTTTACACTACCCACCTGTCTTGGAGCGAGAGGTCTGGCCCTTTGGAACATTTGGAACTTTTCAAAAGTTGCAAATTATAAATCTTGTCTAAACCTTTATATAGACCCGACCATCACACAATGGAAAATTATTATTATTATTATTATTTGACCCAAAATGGAGATGAACATTATGGATGAGGCATTAGGTTTTGCAAATGCAGTGAATTTTTTCTTTTTGATTTATTTTTGCATTTCTCACATTGTAAAACTGTTGTAATTTCTGGTAAAACCTGAGCAGCTTTCCCTCCGTTTTAACGTTCTGTTTATGGAAAGGAGAAGGTCTCCACTCACTGACAGCAAGCAGAGAGCTTGAAATATTGCTGAAAAAAAAGAAAACAACTAAATGTATCAATCACAGAATCACATTAAATCCCACAGAAAATGCATGTTCTTTGCAATAGGTTTCATTGTTTGTGACTATGGCCCTGAATCATTATTTGCATTTTTTTTTGTCACTTTTTTTCTTTTTGTATTTTGATATACCGTATGTTGATGTATTTTGCGCCAAACTCTTCAAAATAGCAAATGTTGTTCATGAATTTTATACCAACTCAAAAATTGTCTTTATTTATTTGTCTTTGAAGTGTTTTGCAACTTTTTAGCCCAAGAAGTCGCCGTATTTGCAAAATAGGGCAACCACCCTGCCCCCAAAAAATGAAAGAATAATGTGCAAGTAATAAACACCAAAAACTAACCAAAAAACAGACACAAAGGCAACAATGAATCGGACACACACTTTTGAAGCTTGTCTTTGAGCTGATCTTCTCCAATATCCTCTTCTAAAACGCTGGGAGAGCCCCTCTTATTCATTTCTATAGGAGATCCTCTTTGTTGTACAAGGAGTTTTTTTTTGTTTTTTTGGAGCTTGAAGAAATTTTGAAACACGCCTGGTGAAGAAAAAAAAAGAAAAGACTGTGAATGTCACTTGTATGAAGAGCATCCTGCGTGAAACCTCTCCAAAATACATACACTGCCCAATCAAAAGATGGCAACGAGAGAACGAGAGAATGCATCAGGAAATAAAAAAATTCTACAAGAAGTCCCTGAAAAAAAGAGCGTATCCTGAAGCGGTTTCTGCTTGAAAAACTTGTTGTTTCTGAAGGCCTGAAAGAACCCCGTGTGAACATGCGCTTAGGAAGCCTGTAGTACTAAGTCTATAGGTTCCTCCATGATATCAGAGGTGGATGCAATGTGTCAGTCCACGTGTGACTTGTCTCCTGCCTCCAATCCTTCTACCTGTGGGCCTTATCTTGGCACCAGACAGTATCAGCTCCTGGGCTGTACCAGCTGCCCAGGTAGTCAGAGCTGCAGTGCAGCCAGGCAGCGGGTGAGGCAAGTCCTCCGGCTGTGGATGCAGCAGGCGACTCTGCACTGGGGATATACAGCATGGCTGAGCAGAATACAGATGAGCTGGGGTTGATGCATCCTCCTGGCTTGTTGTAGCACGCTCGCAGGGTGGGGTGAGGGAATCACAGCTTTCCATGTCTTGGAGGGAGAAGGCTCACACCTCCGTGCTCCCTGCAAAACAAGAGGATCACCTGTTCCGCTAGCCGCGCGATTGAGGCAGAATCTACAAGCCGAGGATGACCGATGACTAAGGTGGGCTGCTAGGGACGGAGGACCTGGGGATACGATGGAGCAGAAGCCGGCCTTCACCCTACAGAAAGCCTTGCTGCAACCAGTGAAGATGTGCATGTTGGATATGCCCCTGCTGGTAGATCCAGAAGTGAGTACACCCCTTGTATGTCATGCCCAGTGTTAGCATTGGTGCTTATAGGGTAAGCTGGATCAATCCCTATAATAAAAGTCCCCAGGCCATTGCATGGTGGGGTGTTTGATATTTTGGTTTTGCACCCTTTTTCTAGTTTCTCGTGGCATTTAGTGCTGCAAATATGGCAGGTAAGGCCTTATATGCTGTGTACGGTGCACGTAAAATGGTATAACCTGTATTCAATAGCTGGGCGCTAACGACCCATATGGCCCCGAGGGCAGCGCCGTTTGCAAATTAAAATGCGATCATGATCAATTCAGTTGCCATTGATTCACTCACAAGAAAACTAGGAAGATCCCTCGGTAGAATTTTATCAGAAAGAGGTGCAGTATGGTTTTGCAAGTGTCTAGATCACAGCTTGCTGTCAGCGAATGGAAACTGAAATCCCGTCCTCCTGATACATCTCACAGGTGAGGGTTTGTTACAGTCACAGTACAGGAAATCCGCCTGGTACCGACTTGCTTGTTGCGGTGACGGGACCTTCCCCGATCATGATGGCCTTGGGCAGTCGCTTCCATCATGCAGGACTTCTCCGATTGCTCAGGGAACTAGAGGGTCCTTGGTATGCCGAACATAACGCAGAGCGTTCAGCGCCATGTCGCCGCTCCGCCTCTCAGGGCTTTTACGCTTCACAACATTTCAGTTTCATTCAGTCGAGCGTCATCCTGAAATGTCTGGTGATTCACGAGAAGCGAAGGCTCCAAATTCCTAGTGACTTTCATTTCTGCTTTGTTTGCAAACACGAAAATTCTGGGGAAATTCACAACATGACAATTATGTGTGCTGATCACCATCCGCTCGGAGCACGGAGAGCATTATGGGTACAGTTAGACGGTATTATTCATTACTTGACCGGAAAAAAATGAACTGGAGTATAAGTTGGTATGCATGCAAAACAGGAGCATGTTCACACTGCCCATTATACAAACAAAACCCAAGACAGAAACAAAATAAACATATACCCTGCTGTACTTAAAAGCAATAATGCATATAAATAACCTAGGATACTTGTACATATCGTTTTTGATTAAAAAAAAAAAAAGAAGCGTAAAACCCGTCCCACCAGCATCAAGGTGTACCACAATCGGGATGGTCCTAACCTCTAGTGTTAAATCCTTACCATGTGTCATTGTGACGCCTCCCTTTCTATGAGCTGGACATAACGTTTATATAGCTTTCCATTTGCTGGGTGTCCATTCAGGACCCAGTCCTGCTCTGCCCTTATTCACATTGACGTTACTATGACACATGGTAAGGATTTAACACTAGAGGTTAGGACTGTCCCGATTGTGGTACACCTTCACATATTACTTCGGGTATTATTCATTACTTGTACTCTCCTTAGCATTAACTCCACAAATCAGTGAGCGGTGCTCTGAAGTATAATATATGATGTGATTCAGGATAAGTAATGTATGTACACAGTGACTGCACCAGCAGATTAGTGAGTGCAGCTCTGGAGTATAATACAGGATGTAACTCAGGATCAGTACAGGATAAGTAATGTAATGTATGTACACAGTGACTGCACCAGCAGAATAGTGAGTGCAGCTCTGGAGTATAATACAGGATGTAACTCAGGATAAGTAATGTAATGTATGTACACAATGACTGCACCAGCAGAATAGTGAGTGCAGCTCTGGAATATAGTACAGGAGGTAACTCAGGATCAGTGCAGGATAAGTAATGTATTGTATGTAAACAGTGACTGCACCAACAGAATAGTGAGTGCAGCTCTGACGTATAATACAGGATGTAACTCAGGATCAGTACAGGATCAGTAATGTAATGTATGTACACAGTGACTGCACCAGCAGAATAGTGAGTGCAGCTCTGAAGTATAATACTGGATGTAACTCAGGATCAGTACAGGATAAGTAATGTAATGTATGTACACAGTGACTGCACCAGCAGAATAGTGAGTGCAGCTCTGGGGTATAATACAGGATGTAACTCAGGATCAGTACAGGATAAGTAATGTATGTACACAGTGACTGTACCAGCAGAATAGTGAGTGCAGCTCTGGGGTATAATACAGGAGGTAACTCAGGATCAGTACAGGATCAGTAATGTAATGTATGTACACAGTGACTGCACCAGCAGAATAGTGAGTGCAGCCCTGGAGTATAATACAGGATGTAACTCAGGATCAGTACAGGATAAGTAATGCAATGTATGTACACAGTGACTGCATCAGCAGCATAGTGAGTGCAGCTCTGGGGTATAATACAGGAGGTAACTCAGGATCAGTACAGGATCAGTAATGTAATGTATGTACACAGAGACTGCACCAGCAGAATAGTGAGTGCAGCTCTGGAGTATAATACAGGATAAGTAATGTAATGTATGTACACAGTGACTGCACCAGCAGAATAGTGAGTGCAGCTCTGGAGTATAATACAGGATGTAACTCCAGGATCAGTACAGGATAAGTAATGTAATGTACACAGTGACTGCACCAGCAGCGTAGTGAGTGCAGCTCTGGGGTATAATACAGGAGGTAACTCAGGATCAGTACAGGATCAGTAATGTAATGTATGTACACAGTGACTGCACCAGCAGAATAGTGAGTGCAGCTCTGGGGTATAATACAGGAGGTAACTCAGGATCAGTAATGTAATGTATGTACACAGTGACTGCACCAGCAGAATAGTGAGTGCAGCTCTGGAGTATAATACAGGATGTAACTCAGGATCAGTACATGATAAGTAATGTATGTACACAGTGACTGCACCAGCAGAATAGTGAGTGCAGCTCTGGAGTATAATACAGGATAAGTAATGTAATGTATGTACACAGTGACTGCACCAGCAGAATAGTGAGTGCAGCTCTGAATTATAATACAGGATGTAACTCAGGATCAGTACAGGATAAGTAATGTAATGTACACAATGACTGCACCAGCAGAATAGTGAGTGCAGCTCTGGAGTATAATACAGGATGTAACTCAGGATCAGTACATGATAAGTGTAGTGCCGGCGTCCCTGCCCTCTGCTAGGCAGGGACGCTGTTCCCCTCACCGCTCTGCTCCGTGCCCGGCGTCCCTCTCCCGCTCTGCTGGCAGCGCGCGCTCCTTCCCGGCCACTGTGCTTAGGGCGCGCGCGCGCGCCCTCCCTCCCTCTTAAAGGGGCCGCGCGCGCCGTCCTAAGGAGTCCCCGGCCAATGGCCGGAGGACTTTACCATATATAAGGCACCTCCTCCAAAATGGAGGTGCCCGAGCAATGTTGTTGCACCGTTCTACTCTGCTTCAGCCCTCAGGTCCCGTTGCCAGTTACCTGCCAGTTACCTGCCAGATTCCTGCCAGCTTGCTGTCCTAATCCTGCCTGATTTCCTGTTACCTGCCTGCCTGAGGTCCGACGGTCTGCCTTACAACTCCGGTCAGTCTGTCTAAGGACCAACTTGCCCGCTCACCTGGGAGCGCACATCAGCTACCTGCCTGCTTGCCTGAGGTCCGACGGTCTGCCTTACAACTCCGGTCAGTCTGTCTATGGACCAGCTTGCCCGCTCACCTGGGAGCGCTTCTCCGCTACCTGCCTGCTTGCCTGCCCGGGGGTTCCGCTGTCACGTGCTGGGACCACCAGCTATTCCAGAGACTCTTGCCCGCTCACCTGGGAGCGCTTCTCCGCTACCTGCCTGCTTGCCTACCTGGAGGCTCCGCCGTCACGTGCTGTGACCACCTGCTATTCCAGAGACTCTCGCTTGCTCACCTGGGAGCACACATCCTCCATCTGCCTTGCTAGCCTACCTGGAGGTTCAGCCATCACAGGTCGTACCTACCCTTTACCTAGAGACTGCCCCGGTCACTTGCCGTGACCTCCAGCCCGTTCTTCCAGAGACTGCCCCGGTCACTTGCCGTGACCTCCAGCCCGTTCTTCCAGAGACTGCCCTGATCACTTGCCGTGACCTCCTGCCTGTACACCCAGAGACTGTCCCGGTCACCTGCTGTGACTGCCTGCCTGGTCGCCACCCGCTCCCTTACAAGGACCGCTCCCTTGTATAGTAGCCCAGAGGTTCCGCCTCCCAGACCCGTTACAGTTTGCTCGGGCCATGGAACCCGGTGGCACCCAAGCTCCCTCGCTCTCGGACCTGTGTCATGAACTGTCCCGTCAAAGGTCCCAACAGGAGTCCATCCTGGGTCATCTGCGGAATGTCAATACTCGCCTGGACACTCTGACTGTTCCACCAACAACCTCCGCCAGTGCCATGTCTCGCAATCCGGCAGCTCCGCTGTCCACTAACACCATGATATCCTACCCCGGACCTCGGCTTTCTGCACCTCCTCGCTTCGGAGGCGACTCAGCCCAGGCTCGGGGCTTCATAAATCAGTGCACCCTGCACTTTGAACTATTGTCCCACCAGTTTAACTCCGACCGAGCCAAAATTGCATTCATCATGTCCCATCTCACCGGGGAGGCCCTGGCCTGGCTAAATCCTCTATGGGAGAGAGGAGACCCCCTGGTGTCCAACTTGCCTGCTTTTCTCACGGCTTTCCGGAAAGTCTTCGACGAACCCGGACGGAAGACCTCATCCGCATCATCGTTGCTACGCCTCCGTCAGGAAAGTCTCACCGTGGGCCAATATGCCATACGGTTCCGTACCCTTGCCTCGGAGCTGGCCTGGGATAACGACGCTCTGGTTTCCGTCTTCTGGGAGGGTCTGTCCGGCCGTATTAAAGATGAACTTGCCGGTCGGGACATTCCTACCACTCTCGATGACTTAATAACTCTTGCCACCCGGATTGACCTACGGTTCCAGGAGCGTGCCAGAGAGGTCACCCGTGAGAGGAGGTTACCACGTCTAGCTCCTACTTTTCAGAAACCCGTCACTCCTTCTGTCTCTAACCAGGTACACCCTCCTGAGCCTATGCAGGTCGACCAGACCCAGATGGTCAAGACCCGTCAGGACTTACGCCGTGCCGAGGGGACCTGCTTCTACTGTGGCAGTAAGGAGCACCGGATCCGTGCCTGCCCGGAGAGGTCGGGAAACGCCTGTGTCTAGGTTCGCTCAGAGAGGTCCACCTAGACAAGAATAAATCCT
The DNA here is from genome assembly GCF_046119375.1 of Phyllobates terribilis. Classification (NCBI taxonomy): domain Eukaryota; kingdom Metazoa; phylum Chordata; class Amphibia; order Anura; family Dendrobatidae; genus Phyllobates; species Phyllobates terribilis. The sequence continues at coordinate 266,036,001 of NW_027362767.1, forward strand.
CTCCATCCCTGCTGTTGTCAGTTTCAATCGTCTACGGGGAGAACCGTTATTTCGAACTAGCCCAACTGGACTCTGGAGCAGCCGGGAATCTTATTTCACAGTCCCTGGTAGAGAAATACCGCATCCCCACCAAACCTCTGGCTGTACCCTTGTCTGTTGCTGCCGTGGATGGGGGGCTCTTACCACGCCCCATCCAACTCATCACCGAATCCATTACTCTGCAGGTGGGAATGCTGCATTCTGAAAGTATCTCCTTCCATGTTCTGCCTGGACTCTCTCACGCCCTCTTGCTAGGCCTACCTTGGCTCCAGAAACATGCACCCGTTCTTGACTGGCAGACCGGAGAAGTCCTTCGCTGGGGACAGGGCTGCCATAAGACCTGTCTGGTTCCCGTTCATCCCGTCCGTCCTTCTCCTACCCCAGCTAATCTACCTGGACTTCCGATTCCTTATTGGTCTTATGCTGATGTCTTTAATAAAAAGGAGGCAGAGACACTACCCCCTCATAGACCATACGACTGCCCTATCGACCTGTTACCTGGTACTTCTCCTCCCCGTGGGCGTATTTATCCATTATCCGCTGCTGAGACCCGGTCGATGTCCGAATATATTGAGGAGAATCTGGCCAGGGGATTCATCCGGAAATCTACCTCCCCGGCGGGAGCAGGCTTCTTTTTCGTCAAAAAGAAGGACGGCTCTCTCCGTCCCTGTATAGACTATAGAGGCCTTAACCAGATCACGGTGAAGAATAAGTACCCCCTTCCGCTCATTCCGGAGTTATTTGATCATCTGAGGGGGGCTAGAATCTTCACCAAACTGGACCTCCGTGGGGCGTACAACCTGGTTCGTATCCGTCAGGGGGATGAATGGAAGACGGCATTCAACACCCGGGACGGCCACTATGAATATCTGGTAATGCCCTTTGGCCTCTGTAACGCTCCTGCCGTCTTTCAAGAGTTGGTCAATGACATCTTCCGGGACCTTCTCTACTCCTGCGTAGTGGTGTACCTGGACGACATCTTGGTCTTCTCTCCGGATCTCCAGACTCACCGGAGGGATGTTCGTCAGGTCCTGCTCAGGCTCAGGCAGAACCATCTCTACGCTAAATATGAGAAGTGCCTCTTTGAGCAGACCTCGCTTCCGTTTCTGGGCTACATTATCTCTCAGACCGGCCTACAAATGGATCCTGAGAAACTGTCTGCCATCGAGAAATGGCCCCGACCAGAGGGGTTGAAGGCTATTCAACGGTTCCTGGGCTTCGCCAACTATTACCGCCTCTTCATCCCGCACTTCTCTTCCCGGACTGCCCCAATTTCCGCGCTCACCCGTAAGGGTACTAATCCCAAAGAGTGGCCGCCCGAAGCAGAGGAGGCCTTTCTTTCCCTAAAACAGGCCTTCTCTTCCGCCCCGGTGCTGCATCGCCCGGACGGCAACAAGCAGTTCTTCCTGGAAGTTGACGCCTCCTCCTCTGGAGCCGGAGCGGTACTTACTCAAAAATCATCTTCCGGGAGAATGGTAACTTGTGGCTTCTTCTCCAAACTCTTCTCCTCTTCTGAGCGCAACTATTCCATAGGAGACCGAGAGTTATTGGCCATCAAGCTGGCGTTGGAGGAGTGGCGTTACCTACTCGAGGGGGCTCTTCATCCGGTAATAATTTACACTGACCACAAGAACTTGGCTTACCTCCAGCATGCCCAGAGACTTAACCCGCGCCAAGCCCGGTGGTCCTTGTTTTTTGCTCGCTTTGATTTTGTTCTTCATTTTCGCCCGGCTGACAAAAACGTCAAAGCAGACGCCTTGTCCCGATCCTTTCTGGTGTCCGATCTCGAGGAAGAAACTAAACATATCATCGATCCCGCCAGAGTAATGCAGGTGGCTCCCGTGAGTCTAAATCGTCTCCCTCCCGGTAAGACGTTTGTTTCAGTACCTGATCGGGAGAAGATCCTACACTGGGGCCATTCGTCTAAACTAGCTGGCCACGCCGGTCAGAAAAAGACCCTCCAGCTTATTGCCCGGCACTATTGGTGGCCTACCCTGCACAAGGACATAATAGACTTTGTTTCTGCCTGTGTGTCCTGCGCCCGCAACAAAGTCCCGAGACATCTGCCAGCCGGACGCCTCCTTCCGCTTCCTGTACCTGCTGCCCCCTGGCAGCATATAGCAATGGACTTTATAACTGATCTCCCCGTCTCTGCCGGTTGTACGGTCATTTGGGTGGTCGCTGACCGCTTTTCCAAGATGGCTCACTTTATTCCCCTGCCAGGCCTTCCGTCTGCACCCGAGCTGGCTAAAGACTTTATCCGCCACATCTTCCGTCTTCATGGCCTGCCCCCTCCACATCGTGTCGGATCGTGGGGTACAGTTCACCTCACGTTTCTGGAGAGCCACTTGTAAACTACTAGACGTCACCCTGGACTTCTCTTCCGCTTACCACCCACAGTCCAATGGTCAAGTGGAGCGGATCAATCAGAACCTGACCAGTTACCTCCGGCACTTCGTTAATGCCCACCATTCTGACTGGGTGGATCTCCTACCATGGGCCGAGTTCTCTTATAATAATCACGAGAGCGAATCCTCCTCCAAATCCCCGTTTTTTGTAGTCTTTGGTCAGCATCCTCGGATTCCTTTTCCTGTCTCCACCTCTGTGGACAACCCGGCTGCGGAATCTCTCGTTAGCAAATTTTCCTCCATATGGGAGAGTACCCGGTCCGCACTCCTTCTGTCATCCGAGCGTATGAAAAGACACGCTGACAAAAAACGCCTGGATCCTCCACAATTTCGTCCAGGAGATAAAGTCTGGCTCTCATCTAAATATGTTCGACTCAAGATACCTTCTTACAAGTTAGGGCCTCGGTTCATCGGTCCTCTGGAGGTCATCAGTCAGATCAACCCGGTGGCCTATAAATTGAAACTCCCGGCCAACTTACGGATCCCTAACTCCTTCCATGTATCTCTCCTCAAACCCGTGGTACTTAACTCTTTTTCCAAGTCTACAGGTACGCCTCCTGCTCCGGTTTCTGCTGAGGACGAGTTTGAGGTAGAGAACATTCTTGCCACCAAAAGGGTAAGAGGAAAGACCTTTTTTCTGGTAGATTGGAAGGGGTTTGGTCCTGAGGAGAGAACGTGGGAGCCCCGGGAGAACATCCATGCCCCTCTCATCCTAGCTAAATTTCTATCTGGCCTAAAAAAGGGGGGGCCTAAGGGGGGGGGTACTGTAGTGCCGGCGTCCCTGCCCTCTGCTAGGCAGGGACGCTGTTCCCCTCACCGCTCTGCTCCGTGCCCGGCGTCCCTCTCCCGCTCTGCTGGCAGCGCGCGCTCCTTCCCGGCCACTGTGCTTAGGGTGCGCGCGCGCGCCCTCCCTCCCTCTTAAAGGGGCCGCGCGCGCCGTCCTAAGGAGTCCCCGGCCAATGGCCGGAGGACTTTACCATATATAAGGCACCTCCTCCAAAATGGAGGTGCCCGAGCAATGTTGTTGCACCGTTCTACTCTGCTTCAGCCCTCAGGTCCCGTTGCCAGTTACCTGCCAGTTACCTGCCAGATTCCTGCCAGCTTGCTGTCCTAATCCTGCCTGATTTCCTGTTACCTGCCTGCCTGCCTGAGGTCCGACGGTCTGCCTTACAACTCCGGTCAGTCTGTCTAAGGACCAACTTGCCCGCTCACCTGGGAGCGCACATCAGCTACCTGCCTGCTTGCCTGAGGTCCGACGGTCTGCCTTACAACTCCGGTCAGTCTGTCTATGGACCAGCTTGCCCGCTCACCTGGGAGCGCTTCTCCGCTACCTGCCTGCTTGCCTGCCCGGGGGTTCCGCTGTCACGTGCTGGGACCACCAGCTATTCCAGAGACTCTTGCCCGCTCACCTGGGAGCGCTTCTCCGCTACCTGCCTGCTTGCCTACCTGGAGGCTCCGCCGTCACGTGCTGTGACCACCTGCTATTCCAGAGACTCTCGCTTGCTCACCTGGGAGCACACATCCTCCATCTGCCTTGCTAGCCTACCTGGAGGTTCAGCCATCACAGGTCGTACCTACCCTTTACCTAGAGACTGCCCCGGTCACTTGCCGTGACCTCCAGCCCGTTCTTCCAGAGACTGCCCCGGTCACTTGCCGTGACCTCCAGCCCGTTCTTCCAGAGACTGCCCTGATCACTTGCCGTGACCTCCTGCCCGTACACCCAGAGACTGTCCCGGTCACCTGCTGTGACTGCCTGCCTGGTCGCCACCCGCTCCCTTACAAGGACCGCTCCCTTGTATAGTAGCCCAGAGGTTCCGCCTCCCAGACCCGTTACAATAAGTAATGTAATGTATGTACACAGTGACTGCACCAGCAGAATAGTGAGTGCAGCTCTGGAGTATAATACAGGATAAGTAATGTAATGTATGTACACAGTGACTGCACCAGCAGAATAGTGAGTGCATCTCTGGAGTATAATATAGGATAAGTAATGTAATGTATGCACACAATGACTGCACCAGCAGAATAGTGAGTGCAGCTCTGGAGTATAATACAGGATATAACTCAGGATCAGTACAGGATAAGTAATGTAATGTATGTACACAGTGACTGCACCAGCAGAATAGTGAGTGCAGCTCTGGAGTATAATACAGGATGTAACTCAGGATCAGTACAGGATAAGTAATGTAATGTATGTACACAGTGACTGCACCAGCAGAATAGTGAGTGCAGCTCTGGAGTATAATACAGGATGTAACTCAGGATCAGTACAGGATAAGTAATGTAATGTATGTACACAGTGACTGCACCAGCAGAATAGTGAGTGCAGCTCTGGAGTATAATACAGGATGTAACTCAGGATCAGTACAGGATAAGTAATGTAATGTATGTACACAGTGACTGCACCAGCAGAATAGTGAGTGCAGCTCTGGAGTATAATACAGGATGTAACTCAGGATCAGTACAGGATCAGTAATGTAATGTATGTACACAGTGACTGCACCAGCAGAATAGTGAGCGCAGCTCTGGAGTATAATACATGATGTAACTCAGGATCAGTAATGTAATGTACATACACAGTGACTGCACCACACCAGCAGAATAGTGAGTGCAGCTCTGGAGTATAATACAGGATATAACATGGTGTACGTGCCTGAATATATGAGAATTACATGGATTATATTACCATTTCACCCTGATATCTCACACAGATGGGAAGCTCTGGTCCTATTATCTTGGTGGTCTGTGGAGGGTCTGGTGGTCTCCTGCCCGGGTGTGTGATTCTTCTGTGTAATTCACATGTTGGGTGGTCCTTACCCGGTGGACAGCCAGTGTCTTCGTCTCTCCAGTTACAGAGCTGGAACATGAGCACATTACATCCCAGCTGGTGGATGACGCCCCTTGGCTTCAGTGCTGGGCATTTAATGAAGGACTTTCCTTCTTGGCAGAGAGCGGTGGTCGTCCAGCTTCATGTGATATAAGAATATGCTGCCGTTCAGACTTGTCTGCAGTAACGCTTCCTATCCGTGTAGGTAAAAGTTAACGTTTCCCCTTCTTACCTAATACTATTTGTTACAGTCGTATCTGGCCCAGACTCAAGACTGGTATAGGAGAATCGCTGCAATTTTACATTGTAAAAAATCATCATCAGTGAGAAGTATCAGATCTGTGCAGGTTTTCTGCCTTACTACTAATATACCTATTCATTGGCAGCAAGCAGAGATCTTGAAAATTGGTGAGGAATTGAAACTCACAGTATATTGGAACGATGCACCTTCTCTTATCCGGCCCAAGTCACTTCAGGTTCACTAGTGTTTACTTTTAATTAACTAGGTTTCACTTTTAATTAACCCTTTTATAATAAATATTTCTGGAAATACCCCCATCACTTATTACTTGAGTCAGACCTTAGCTTCTTTGACTCATGGGTGCTGGAGTGCAGGGTGGCGGTGCCAGCAGCTAACCTGGCATTATGTAGGCGTTCCTCACTGTAAGTAAATAACCCCAAGGAAGAAGATGACGGAGGAATGTGGAGTCCTGACAATCGCAGCATTTATTCTGTAGTGGAGCAGGTAGAAAGCAGTGCCCAGGTATGAACGTGCGACCTGCTCCTCCAGAGAAGCCCATGTCTCCGAGGAAAGACAACCTGTACCTCAATTACCTGGCCAAAATCTTGGAGACCTTTTGCCTCCATGTCCCAGTGCCAAGCATGGTAAGTTATGGCTGATTGCCACATGTTATAGAGGATAGTGCTGACCTGCAGCGTGGAGCTGTTACACGGCGTGGGCGAGGGGATGCACTAAGAAACCTCCCTCAATAGAGGGGTCAGAGATGTGCCCCATAACCCGCGGCCAAGAGTGGTCAGGGATGTTTCCCCTATGTAGCCTGAAGGGTTCGGAGACATCCAATCTGTGTGGCCTTTAGTGGTCGGAGACTCCCCTCCCCGTGTGTTCTAGAGGGATCATAGATGTTTCACCTGTGCGGCATGAAGGGTTTGGAGACATTCAACCTGTGCCCGGAGGGGTCAGAGACATAACCCCCACTTCCCCCTGTGCAGCCCGGAAAGGTCAGAGATTTAATCCCCCCCCCCCTTCCCACCATGTTGTTCAGAGGGGTCGGAGTTGCCTCGTGTGCATCCCTGAGGCATCGGGGACATCCCCCTGTGTAGCCCTGATCGGTCGGGGACGCCGCCCCTGGACGGCCTTCAGGTGTCAAATATGCCACACACCCTGGGTAGACCGGAGGCATCAGAGATGCCCCCCTGGGCTCCCCAGAGGTATCAGAGACAGCCCCCCTGGGCTCCCGGAGGGATCAGAGACAGCCCCCTGGGCTCCGCGGAGGGGTCGGGGATACCCCTTGTGTTGCCAGTATGGGGCATTTCATGCCCATCAGTTTCCCATTCCATGCCTGAAATGACACATCTGCGGAGACCACCTTACTCCCCATGAATCGCACTGTGCCTTGCGCAGACTGCACTTTCTCTTCCTGCCATCTCTCTTGAGGTTTTAGTTACTGCTTTAGTTTCCTAATCTGTGATTTTGGTTTGGATGGGGGCGTCTGCAAAATTATTAGCGGTTTTTACATCCGTGAATCAAGTGCAACAATTTCTGAGCAAAAATGTAGGTGATGTGGCGGGGGTGGTGATTATAAAAATTTCAGAATGTGCACATGAGAATTGGACGAGGGCGTGATTACTTTTGCAATTGGCTGAATCTGTAGGCTCCAAATGGATGAAAAGATTGTGAAAACCCTGTCCGTGCTGACCTCACACGTTTATTCCATGGAAGCCAATATTTCTTTTGAAATTACTAATCTTTTACCTCTAACTCGCGAGGTACGTGAACTCCGGCGCCTCCTCTGGTTCCCAGAAATTACACGTTGCATTCCCAAAGACCAAGGGAAAACAGCCGTGAATTAGCTGAGCTGGTTCATTCATGGCTGCCGGGTTCCTGACAGTCACGTGACCTCTGCTGTCCCGACGCTTCTGATGTATCAGCACTCCCTCCATTGTGCAATCCGGCTGGTGGTTTTGTGGAGGAGACTCTGCACAACGTGATGCGCTTCTATCTTTGTTTTTGGGAACTGGCGAAACCTAATTTTCTGCAAAAAACTGAGATTCCTGCTTAACCCTTTACTGTCCGGACACAGAAGTAGATAGAAGTGGTTGAGATTCTTTTGGTCCTTGATGTATATAAAGAAGGGAATAATGTAAAATGTGGGGCTCCTGCTATGCACCCCATCTTTACAGGGGAGATGAACGTAGTGGTGGCCTTCACCTTCCATTGCCATCTGATGGTGGACACCATATTGGGTCAATCCATGGGACAATCAGCCTGGCCTGGTGCTGGCCACGCACAACAATTCCTCCCTCGCACCTCCCTTACTTACGGACCAAGCGGATGTGTTCTCAATAGGTAGAGAGGAATAAGCCGCTGTCAGTCACCTTTGGTGGTAGCTTATCTCCCATGAAAGGCCTCTCCTCGACGGTCAAAGGCCTCCCCTCGGCGGTCGAGTAATTCTTTGGTGGTCAGTCGTCTAACCTCGGCGGTGGGGCCATTCTTTGGTGGTCAGTCCTCTCCCTTTGGAGGTCCAGACATTCTTTGGTGGTCAGTCGTCTCACCTCGGTGGTCTTACCATTCTTTGGTGGTCAGAGGTCTTCCGTCGGTGGTTGGACCATTGTTTGATGGTCAGTTGTCTCCCCTTGGCGGTCAAAGGTCTCCCATCTGCGGTTGGGCCATTGTTTGATGGTCAGAGGGCTCCCATCAGCGTTTTGGTCATTGTTTGGTGGTCAGTTGCCTCCCCTTAGCGCTCAGAGGTCTCTCATCAGCGGTCGGGCCATTGTTTGGTGGTTATTTGTCTTCTCTCGTCGGTCAGAGGTCTCCACTCGGTGGTTGGGCTATTGTTTGGTGGTCAGAGGTCCCCCCTCGGCAGTCGGGTCATTCCTTGGTGTTCAGAGATCTCCCCTTGAGGTCAGTGTATTCACAACAATAAGAGAGGAATAAGTAAACACCTTGGCTATAGATGATCTGTCTTGAGAACAAAGAATCAGGCATGTTAATCTCCAGCATGACCGATCCTTCTTTCCCATGACATAATCTTTCTGGGTACATATGATGTCAGGGCAAACAGTCTTATTGCCCCCATATACCTTAGATTGTTGCTCCGTCCTGCAGTAATCGATGGGCTCCGTCACTTAATGTATGAGGGGGGCTGTGACATCCCCATGTGGTAGCTGATGGGGTGCAGACGTTGCGCTCACACCTGGAACTTTTTCCCACATAGGACCAATACATGACAGTTTGGAAGCTTGGTACATATATTGCACCGAGCTGCAGTAGCTCCGCATTGCTGACCTGGCCTCATAGCATTTTGGGGGGGATCTCCATGGCACACTTATCTGGTGTAGCAGTTATAAGCCCCACATAGATGTGTCAGACATGAGGGGGTTGAGTTTTCCATTTGAGACCAAACTAAATTCTGATTAAATTTGACATTTTTTCTACATGCTGCATTAGGGTATTGGAACGGGGAGCGCTCGATGCGTAACCTTAGGTCTTGGCCCAGGGGTTTCGTGGGGTCAGCCTCAGTTCCTTGTTTTTCTGCAGTTTTGCTGACATCGGCTGCAGGTTTCATTCTTCTGGGCACATTCATAGTGATGAGTTGCTTTATTGGGAATCTTGGCTCAGCGATTTATACGGTAATGCCGCATGTCACTTCCTATTGAGTTAACCGAGAGGAATAACAATTTTTCATACGGACCCCAAAAATACCCTTATAGAAAGTCAGCGTGGCACATGTTTGGGGGATTCTGGTTGGAAAGTTTACTGTAGTTACAGCGAGACTAAGAAAGTGCGGCCATTGCTCAGACCCACTCCGCGCAGCCATTGCCCAGTCCCACGCCGTGCAGCCATAACTTTATAACTTTGGGGTAAGCAGGATGTGGATCCTCCGCACCCTGACTATTTATACCTTACAAACATATTTTTATCGCTCCAATGCATCTACAATGAAAAAAAGAAGCGATTATGCAACTAGTTTTCATTAAACATATTCTACCGTTTTGTGTCTACAGTTCCCACGCAGACCTGAGCTTCTTCATGGTAACAGTAGTGTGAACCTGCAGTCAAAAGTACCTCCACTTTACCCCTGACCTACAGGTTGGGGACTAAGATAAATATAGGACTGAAAGACCAGGAATTTTTGTTGCCCTTTGTTACCATGGAGATGCTTAAGTCTGCATCTCAGCTGTATACACAAAATGGAAGGACATTTTTCATAGACTTTTCAAAGACTGTGTGCAAAATTCTTTTTTTTCTTTCATTTTAGATGCAGACTAGCAATAGCATTTCATGTGTATTTCGCGCCTTACCAGCTGGTGATGTCTCGGTGTTGGCGCTCAGCCTTTTTGCGAGCATTTCTGATCACATGACCTGTGGTAAAGCAATCCACATGGTCCGGCTGTAGGTACAGGCAGCCTGGAAACTCTGTCTATAGGCGGCATCTGAGATCACATTGCACCTATCAGAATGGGATCTGGATGAGCTGCAGTACCAGAATATGCCCATAGGCAGGAGTGGCACTTTTTTTTATTTTTTATATAATTTCCTAATTTTGGGCACCCCCCCCCCTCCCCTGGAGTAACACCTTCTTAAGTACCTTCTGCATAGACTGTCCATGTTATCTCTGATGTCTAGGCGAGGGCATTAGATCCTCAGCTCCTCTGTGGCAGGGCTTGATCTCTGTATATCATTGTGACGAGATATACTCTATTTTCACACCATGCAGATATTGTGCCTAATGCAGGTGTCGGCCCATTGTCCCAGATTCACACATGATTTCCCTTTCCAGGAAAGACCTAGGGTCATGGTAGACGATCCTTCCTGGAGCTCTTTTACTGACAGATCTATTTTCTTCCATCTTTACATGGACTCGACTCATTCTATAGAGAGCAGATAACAGCGAGAGCAGCATCTCGCTGCTCTGTGCCCGGCCTGCCAAGAGTAATGTCACCCCTTCTGTGAAGACGACCGAAAATGACTCCAGCATCAGGACGCTGGCTTCTGTTAGCGGCAGATATCTATTCTGCATGTGATCTCTCCGGCCTGGACCATCCTGGAATGATGTGATGGCAGAGCTGCGTACTGCAGGCAGCCGCTGTCTGGAGAGCAATCTGAGCAGACTTGCTATAGGACTAGTGCCAAGTGTGGGTTCCTAGGGGGCGGAGCATGAGAAGGCTGTGGTGCCCCGCCCCAAGGTCCTGCAGTCGTTATAGTACACTGTAGCCATCCTTCCTTCCCCTCATCTTACACGATGCAGATGCCTCTGCTTTATATAACACCCCAACAGCTGCAGCCCTCATTTCGGTCGCCCCCCTCATACATACCAAACACACACAATCAACAGGCAACCCTGGCACACCAGCTTGACTACAGAACTTAGACTCACCTCCAGGGTTGCTGAGCGCAGATGGATAAAGTCCCACTCCAACGCGCACTTCTTCGCATTCAAACAATCCCTCACTACTTTCAAGTCCACACTCACTGCAGCAAAATAAACATACTTCTCATCTCTCATATCCTCCCTGTCACACAACCCTAAACAGCTATTCAACACTTTCAATTCTCTCCTCCGTCCCCCAGTGCCTCCTCCCTCTCCTCTCATCTCAGTCGAGGACTTTACCTCATTCTTCAAGCAGAAGATTGATACCATCAGACAAAGCTTTTGCCTGAAGTCCCCACAGCCCCATCTCATATCTATTCAATCCTCCTCCTCCAAAACCAGATTCTCCACCATTAAGGAAGATCAACTTTCCTCCTTACTCTCCAAATCACACCTCACCACCTGTGAACTTGACCCTATCCCATCCCACCTCATCCCTAACCTTACTACAGTCTTCATCCCAACTCTTCAACCTGTCACTAACAACTGGTGTCTTCCCCTCATGCTTCAAACATGCCTTGATCACACTCATCCTCAAAGAATCCTCCCTTGACCCATCCTCTCTGACTAGCTATCGCCCCATATCACTTCTCCCCTATAAAATTACTTGATCAACACGTCCACCTTGAACTGTCCTCCCATCTCTCCTCCTGCTCTCTCTTTGACTGCCTCCAATCTGGCTTCCGACTGCACCACTTCACTGAAACTGCCCTGACTAAAGTCACCAACTACCTACTAACTGGCAAATCCAAGCGACAATATTCTGTCCTTCTCACCTGTCATCTGCCTTTGACACAGTGGACCATTCCCTCTTACTACAGACTCTCTCATCTCTCGGCATCACGGACTTTGTCCTACTGTATCTTGGATCTCTTTATACATAACAGACAGGACATTCAGTGTCTCCCACTCACACACCACCACCTCATCTCACCCCCTATCTGTCGGTGTTCCCCAAGGTTCAGTCCTAGGACCCCTGCTCTTCTTCATCTACACCATTGGCCTAGAACAACTCATAGAGTCCCATGGCTTTCAGTATCACCTCTATGCTGATGACACACAGATCTACTTCTCTGGAGCTGATATCACCTCCTTACTAACTAGAATCCCACAATGTCTGTCCGCTATTTCATCCTTCTTCTCTGCTAGATTTCTAAAACTTAACATGTATAAAACAGAATTCATCATCTTTCCCCCATCTCACTCAGCCCCCCAACTGACCTATCCATCAAAGTCAATGGCTGCCCACTCTCCCCAGTCCCTCAAGCTCGCTGCCTCAGGTTAACCCTGGACTCTGAACTCTCCTTCAAACCACATATCCAAGCACTTTCCACTTCTTGCCGACTCCAACTCAAAAACATCTCACGAATCTGCAAAAACCCTAGTTCATGCCCTCATCATCTCCCGTCTCGACTACTGCAACCTCCTTCTTTGTGGCCTCCCTTCTAACACTCTTGCACTCCTCCAATCTATCCTAAAGTGTGCCTGACTAATCCACCTGTTCCCCCGCTATTCCCTGGCCTCTCCTCTCTGTCAATCCCTTCACTGGCCCCCCCATTGCCCAGAAACTCCAGTTCAAAACCCTAACCACGGCATACAAAGCCATCCACAAACTGTCTCCCCCATACATCTGTGACCTAGTCTCCCGGTACTTACCTGCACGCAACCTCCGATCCTCACAAGATCTCCTTCTCTACTCCCCTCTTATCTCCTCTTCCCACAATCGCATACAAGACTTCTTCCGTGCATCCCCCCTACTCTGGAACTTTCTACCCCAACATATCAGACTCTCGCCGACCGTGGAAACCTTCAAAAGTAACCTTGTGGTTACAAGCCTACAACCTGCAGTAACCACCACTCCACCATTCCCTGCACGACCACCACTACCCCCACCTACTGTATCCTCACCCATACCTTGTAGACTGTGAGCCCTCGCGGGCAGGGTCCTCTCTCCTCCTCTAACAGTCTCCATCACTTTTTTGTAATTGTTTTTGCTATGTATACCCCCTTTCACATGTAAAGCGCAATGGAATAAATGACGCTATAATAATAAATAATAATAATCTTATTGGAAAAAAAACACGAACGCCCATCCGATCTGAGCAAATAATGTTATGGTACAGATGGGAGGAATAGCTGCTAGCTTACAGCCATCTGACAGGGGTATTCTGCTCTTAACCATTTTCTACCTAAACACTAGATAGATGATATATAGATTGCCGGGACCCCAGTGATCACCAGAAGGGAAAACCCTGCCCCAGTTTCCATCGGGTCTGCAAGACTTCATCTTGTCAAGCATACAGTTCCTTCCTCTACACACCCTCAACTGCAAGATTGCAGCTGGGAAGAGGAAGAAGGGAGCAGCAGTCGAGCGTGCAGTTCCTTCAACGCCCCAGCTTCAAGATTGCAGCCAGGAGGTGATAGAATAGGGCAGCAGTTGAGCGCACGCTCCATCATCCCCCCCCCGAACTGCAAAATCGTATCCAGAAGGAGCGGCAGTCAAAGGTGGTCCTCCATAACCCCCCTCCCATCCACAAGATCCCAACCAGGAGGAGTTAAGACCCCATATACATCAGACTGTATCCGCAATGTCGGCTGATCCCGCAGGACGATTGTTTGCCCAAGATCTAACTATTGAGTATGGGGGGCTTTAACAAGGCGCAGCAGCACTCCTCTGTCCCCTCCACAGCCAGGAGGAGTTTGGATGGAGCATACGCACTGCCTGTAAATGGCGCTGATGGGCGCATGCTTGACCTGCATTATAACTCCTGACCCCATAGATCCATCTGTCCCCAACCTCGTCTCATCCCATAGTTCCAATTTCCTGAGATAAGTGGCACGTCTTCAGTAAACTTTTGTCGCAGTTAGTTTGGATCTGTCCTCTGGTCAGGACTCCTTGTACGCGTCGTATCGATGGTGGAGGTCATTGTGTATTAATAATCTGCAGCCGAGCGGCGTCTTCCCAGCACTGAGGCACGAGCCGTGAAAGTGATGGCAGATCTGTGCTCATTGGCATTCCTCTCAGGACACATCACCACACCATGGGGGGCTGCTAGCAGCACGGCGGGGGCTCGCTTACAGGGGGTGATGTCATCCATCCCCAATTCAGCATTTGGCAGAATTTAGTAGCGTGCCTAATGAAGAAATGGCTGAGTGTTGCAGTCCAAAGCAGGGGTTTTGGATCCTTATGGAAGCGACTGGGCTTAAAGGGACAGCCCAGCTTATGCAACTTATTCCTACCTGAATACCCCTTTAAGCTTAATTTATCCTGTCTACAGGACTTTTAAAATGGTGAGACCCCTGATGATCGCCAGAATAGTCCCCAATTGACTGGAGGTGTGGTTGAGCGTGCGCACCTCCGCTACATTCATTCTCCATTGGGAGCGCTGTACCTGACAATCTCCGGTAGTCCCATAGAGAAGGAATGGTGGCGAAGATGCACATGCGATCAGTGGGGGTCTCAGCCATTGGATACCATCCCCTGGTTTACAAGTTATCCCCTATCCTGTGGGTAGGCGTTAAATTCTTACTGGAATACCCCTTTAATTATGATATAAAAAATCTGCAACGTTCTGCTATACATCAGCCCCGATTCATCATTTTTTTTTTAAAGATTTTCTTATTTTCTTGAAGTCCTTTTTTTGTGTTCCATTCATTACCAGTTCTTTTTGCGCCAAATTTTTCAAACACGGATTTCATTAATTTTTACGCAAAATTAAAAATGCTCTTTATTTTTGTCTTTTACCCTTTTATTTTGCGACTTTTTTAGAGCAATAAAAAAGTCACGTGTTCTGTTAAAATCTTACTTACCCCTCCAACATTGCTGACGTAGAAAAAAAATCACTTCTATAAAGACTGGAGCACGTTTTAGGCAAAAAGTTGACAATTTTTTAAATAGTTGCCAGTAATGAATCTGCCGCAAACATCCAGAATACAAAAAAAAAAAACAAGCTCACAATGGCAAACAGAGAAAAAAAACAGACGGATAAGTAGAAAATAGACTTTAAAATAGGCGCAATGTAAAAAGAGTTTGGTGCAAGAGAAAAAAAAAAGAGCATTAAAGCGGGAAAAATAGACTAAAAATAGGTGGAAATCTGTGCTTGACTTAAGGTTCGGTTCACACTGGCGTCAGGATTTCCGTTTTTCCAGGAACCAGGATGGATATGATGAATCCGTTATTATCAGTTGTGATCAGTTAGGATGTTACTTCACTAATAGGAGGTGGAGGATGCGATCCCAATTTTTGCTTTTTAAAAAAAAAAATAAAAAAAAAATAATTATTCCACGCTCTTACGTAGTCTCTAGTTCACACTCCTCGCCGTGGTTGGGGGGTACTGTACTCTCTGTCCGAGGCTTTCACCATATAGCTGATCACAGCACTCTGGACTCATTGTAATAGAAGTAATTCCCGGGTTATGACACGGCACGCTCCTGTTGTTGTTCACATTTTCCTGCCATCTCTCGTCATGGCGTCCGACCCAGCGTGATCCTCTGCCGTCAGCGACACAACGATCAACAGCTTATTCAGCTAAATGTGAAATTCAATTAGACTGGTCCAACCCATCACATGGAGAAAATAACATGTTGACAAGGAGCAAACAATAGATATTCACAGCCTTTTAGTATCCTACAAATTAGACCGCACTCATGTCCTCCAAATGTGCTCAGTGCACATCAAAAAGTGTTACATATGTACACAGTCAGTACTATAGCGGTTATACACTGCTGAAAAAAATAAAGGGTGCACTTAAACAACAGTATATAACTCCAAGTAAATCAAACTTCTGTGAAATCAAACTGTCCACTTAGGAAGCAACACTGATTGACAATCAATTTCACATGCTGTTGTGCAAATGGAATAGACAATAGATGGAAATTATTGGCAATTATCAAGACACCCTCAATAAAGGAGTGGTTCTGCAGGTGGGGACCACAGACCACATCTCAGTACCAATGCTTTCTGGCTGATGTTTTGGTCACTTTTGAATGTTGGTTGTGCTTTCACACTCTTGGTAGCATGAGACGGGCTCTACAACCCACAGAAGTTGCTCAGGTAGTGCAGCTCATCCAGGATGGCACATCAATGCGAGCTGTGGCAAGAAGGTTTGCTGTGTCTGTCATCGTAGTGTCCAGAGGCTGGAGGCGCTACCAGGAGACAGGCCAGTACACCAGGAGACATGGAGGGGGCCTTAGGAGGACAACAATCCAGCAGCAGGACCGCTACCTCCACCTTTGTGCAAGGAGGAACAGGAGGAGCACTGCCAGAGCCCTGCAAAATGACCTCCAGCAGGCCACAAATGTGCATGTTTGCACAAACGGTTAGAAACCGACTCCATGAGGGTGGTATGAGGGCCTGACGTCCACAGATGGGGGTTGTGCTCACAGTCCAACACCGTGCAGGACGCTTGGCATTTGCCACAGAACACCAGGATTGGCAAAGTCGCCACTGGCGCCCTGTGCTCTTCACAGATGAAAGCAGGTTCACACTGGGCACATGTGACAGACGTGACAGAGTCTGGAGACGCCGTGGAGAGCGATCTGCCAGCAACATCCTTCAGCATGACCAGTTTGGCAGTGGGTCATTAATGGTGTGGGGTGGCATTTCTTTGGAGGGCCGCACAGCCCTCCATGTGCTCGCCAGAGGTAGCCTGACTGCCATTAGGTACCAAGATGAGAACCTCAGACCCCTTGTGAGACCATATGCTGGTGCGGTTGGCCCTGGGTTTCTCCTAATGCAGGACAATGCCGGACCTCATGTGGCTGGAGTGTGTCAGCAGTTCCTGCAAGATGAAGGCATTGAAGCTATGGACTGGCCCGCCCGTTCCCCAGACCTGAATCCGATTGAGCACATCTGGGACATCATGTCTCGCTCCATCCACCAACGTCACGTTGCACCACAGTCTGTCCAGGAGTTGGCGGATGCTTTAGTCCAGGTCTGGGAGGAGATCCCACAGGAGACCATCCGCAACCTCATCAGGAGCATGCCCAGGCGTTGTAGGGAGGTCATACAGGCACGTGGAGGCCACACACAATACTGAGCCTCATTTTGACTTGTTTTAAGGACATTACATCAAAGTTGGGTCAGCCTGTAGTGTGTTTTACCACTTTAATTTTGGGGTGACTCCAAATCCAGGCCTCCATTGGTTAATAAATTTGATTTCCATTGATGATTTTTGTGTGATTTTGCTGTCAGCACATTCAACTTTGTACAGAACAATGTATTCAATGAGAATATTTCATTCATTCAGATTTAGGATGTGTTATTTGAGTGTTCCCTTTATTTTTTTGAGCAGTGTATTTTTGTACTTAGGGGGCAATATTATAGTAGTTATATTCTTGTACATAGGGGCAGCATTATAGTAGTTATATTATTGTACATAGGAGCAGTATTATAATAGTTATATTCTTGTACATAGGGAGCAGTATTATAGTAGTTATATTCTTGTACATAGGGAGCAGTATTATAGTAGTTATATTCTTGTACATAGGGAGCAGTATTATAGTAGTTATATTATTGTACATAGGAGCAGTATTATAGTAGTTATATTCTTGTACATAGGGAGCAGTATTATAGTAGTTATATTCTTGTACATAGGGGCAGTATTATAGTAGTTATATTCTTGTACATAGGAGCAGTATTATAGTAGTTATATTTTTGTACATAGGAGCAGTATTATAGTAGTTATATTCTTGTACATGATGCGCCCAGGGGATGGGGACGACTCGGCGCCCGGGCCTTGTTGTTGCCTGATCTTGGGGGATGTCGTGGTGGTCGGCTCCCGGGCCCGTACCCTGGGGTCACTCTTAAAAGAATGGGGGAAGTTATATGGGATAGGGGAATGTTCGTGACGCCACCTGTGGTGTCTGGTGAGGATCACCAGCGCTGCGACAGTCCTCTGAGGCCGGTGTTTAGGCAGCTTAGTTGGTACGACTCCCCACAGGTGGAGCGGGGCCTCAGGGCAGTGTAGGCGTAGGGATGCAGGACAGAGGGGACCCAGCCGGGTCAGAGGAAG
Source organism: Phyllobates terribilis (assembly GCF_046119375.1). Lineage (NCBI taxonomy): Eukaryota > Metazoa > Chordata > Amphibia > Anura > Dendrobatidae > Phyllobates > Phyllobates terribilis. The sequence goes on from NW_027362767.1 coordinate 266,053,900, forward strand.
AATAGGCACACACACAACAGTTCACTTCAGTACCTTTACTGGTGGTGTTTCTGGCACGGTCCAGGGTACTTCAGGGTGAAGGGTGCATATCAGGACTCTCCCCAGTGAGCGGGTGTGGGGCCTCCTGTTCCTTGCCTTTCCTTGATAAGTTTCTGACCTGCCTGGAGCTAGGCCTAACTTGGTCTCTGTCTTGCACCTGCTGACCTGGTGGTAGGGCCTTCTGTTGGAGATCACACTCCCTGGTCTCTTGGGCCTCCGTGACTCCTGACCCTGGTACGTAATCAGCTTTTGGTGTTCCTGGGACATATAGTTTGCCAGGGGTTCCAGTTGTTTCTGCTGGATGTAAGGAATCCCTGCAGACGCGGACCCGGTGTCCGGTAAATGGTTTTGGGGTGAGCTGGTTAAGCTCCTCTGCCCCCTATGTTGCTCGCTTACTCCACTCGCCTTCGGCCACACTCGGGGCCTGCTCTAGGCTTCACACGGGCAGTAGGCCTCGCTACTCTTCATCGCTCTTTTGGCGTCGGCACGCCCTAGGCTCACTAACTCGAGCTCTCTGAGTCTGGACTGAACTGACTGAGCTCCACTGCAGGCTAGCTTCTGCAGGAGCTCCTCTCAACAGACTGACTGTAACTAAGACTCAGACTTCACTCTCTCTGCTGCCTGGCTCCACCTTCCCTTTATATATCCCTAACTGGCTCCCTCTGCTGGTCTGAGGTGGAAGGTGGAGGTGTGTGAATGCTATGAGGGCCTCTTGTGGAGAAGTCCGTCCATGCACCCCTCTGGGATCTGTGGCACCAATGCGCAGCAGGGCACCACATACATATGGGGCAGTATTATAGTCGTTATATTCTTGTACATAGGGGGCAGTATTATAGTAGTTATATTCTTGTACATAGGGGCAGTATTATAGTAGTTATATTCTTGTACATAGGGGGCAGTATTATAGTAGTTATATTCTTGTACATAGAGAGCAGTATTATAGTAGTTATATTCTTGTACATAGGGGGCAGTATTATAGTAGTTATATTCTTGTACATAGGGGGCAGTATTATAGTAGTTATATTCTTGTACATAGAGAGCAGTATTATAGTAGTTATATTCTTGTACATAGGGGGCAGTATTATAGTAGTTATATTCCTGTACATAAGGGGCAGTATTATAGTAGTTATATTCTTGTACATAGGAGCAGTATTATAGTAGTTATATTCTTGTACATAGGGGGCAGTATTATAGTAGTTATATTCTTGTACATAGGGGGCAGTATTATAGTAGTTATATTCTTGTACATAGGGGGCAGTATTATAGTAGTTATATTCTTGTACATACAGGACAGTATTATAGTAGTTATATTCTTGTACATAGGGGGCAGTATTATAGTAGTTATATTCTTGTACATAGGGGGCAGTATTATAGTAGTTATATTCTTGTACATACAGGACAGTATTATAGTAGTTATATTCTTGTACATAGGGGGCAGTATTATAGTAGTTATATTCTTGTACATAGGGGGCAGTATTATAGTAGTTATATTCCTGTACATAAGGGGCGGTATTTTAAAAGTTCTAGTCTTGCACTTTCTTGGACCCCTGTGAGGTTATGAGATGTGACTTGTATTAGCCGGCTTTTTTGTGCAGTGTTTTATTGTATTTTAAGATGTTTTTGGCAGAACAGAAAAAGACTATTTCCTCTAGAGAATTAGTTTTATACCACTATACAATCCCTTTGTAGTAGCCATTGTATGCCTACATAACAATGCAGAACACGTATAACAATCAATTAAAAAATATATAAATATATAGTCTTTGTCGGGTTGTGAGGTCCTGGACTGGGGGACTCCACACTTGTCCTTGTATCCAGGCATTATAGTCTTGGTGTGACTCTTTCTGTCTTCCGATCTGAGATGACACCAGTTATCCTGAGTAGTGATGTGTGAATGTGCTCTGATAAGGGGTAATCCGAGCACGCTCGAGTCGTAACCGAGTATCTTCGGCGTGCTCGCAAAATAGGTTTGCAACGCCGTGGCTGCATGTCTCGGGGCTGTTAGACAGCATGCAGGGATTGTCTGTTAGTCAGACAATCCCTGCATGTGTTGCGGCTGTCAAACAGCTACGGTGACGAGAACCTATTTGACAAGCACGCTCAAGATACTCTGTTAGGACTCGGGCTTGCTCAGATAACGCCTTATCCGAGCACATTCGCACATCACTAGTCCTGAGTGATCGCTGTCAGGTTTATTCTCTCTTTTTGGATTGTTCTTTCAGCAGGGGAGGATAACGCTTAGGATTGTGACCATCTCGTCACAGGATGACTGTACTGTTCATGTGCCAGGCTGTGGCCAACACAAAACAGGGCTGTATTGTTCTGTCCTGTGCCCCCCATCCCCCACCCGGCCAGTAAAAACCAGAATCCGCAGCAAACATCCCAGCACAATGGTGGCTCCTGTGCCCACTGTCCTATGAACAATTGTGTACTCAGCGCTGCTCGGCGGAGAACTCTCTGTCACTTGTCATTTTCAGTTCTTGCAAAACTGCAACAATATGAAGTCTGTATGAAGCCCGAGCAGGTGCCAATCACAGCAGAAACCATTGCCGGAAAAAACACACACTTTCGTAATGTCATGTATTGGATTGGCATGGCCGCCCTGTGCACAGCTGACATGCAGGGGATTTGGCTATAGGAGCCCCACAATCAGTCACTGTCCCTTGGCATTGCACGGTGCTCATAGATATCGCTCATTCTCCAGAGTAAGGGCTTCTGTAAGTGTAGAGCAGGTGTCTGCTCCCTGTTATCAGCCACTTTACAGGTGCTTGTTTGCTGTTCTCTCTCTTTTGCTCTCTATTATTTCAATCTAGCGAGAGACTAAAGGGGCCCATACACAGATGAATATTGGCTGAACATGATGGTTTTGTGGGCACCAGTCTGATCTCTTTTTGGGGCTAAGTTGGTGTTCACACTAAATCCTGTGGACAGATGTTGGTAAAAAAGGATTGGACATGTTGGATTTTAACATGCTTTCTTTGTCAACATGCCCATTATTTTGCTGAAGACACTGCTGGAGGGATCTGGAGGAGGGCACAGAGGGATCTGGAGGAGGGGATAGGGGAGTCTGGAAAAGGGTACAGAGGGGTGTGGAGGAGGGGATAGGAGGGTCTGGAGAAGGGGATAGAGGGGTCTGGAGAAGGGGATAGGGGAGTCTGGAGGAGTGTACAGAGGGGTCTGTAGGAGGGGATAGGGGAGTCTGGAGGAGGGTACAGAGGGGTGTGGAGGAGGGGATAGGGGAGTCTGGAGGAGGGTACAGAGGGGTCTGGAGAAGGGGATAGAGGAGTCTGGGGGAGTGCACAGAGGGATCTGGAGGAGGGGATAGGGGAGTCTGGAGGAGGGTACAGAGGGGTGTGGAGGAGGGGATAGGAGGGTCTGGAGAAGGGGATGGGGGGGGGGGGAGTCTGGAGGAGAGTACAAAGGGGTCTGGAGGAGGGCACAGAGGAGTCTGGAGAAGGGGATAGGGGAGTCTAGAGGAGGGAGGACAGGGGAGTCTGGAGGAGGGAGGACAGAGGAGCCTGGAGGAGGGAGGACAGAGGAGCCTGGAGGAGGGAGGACAGAAGAGCCTGGAGGAGGGGATAGGGGAGTCTGGAGGAGGGCACAGAGGGGTCTGGAGAAGGGGATAGGGGAGTCTGGAGGAGGGCACAGAGGGGTCTGGAGGAGGGAGGACAGCGGAGTCTGGAGGAGGGAGGACAGAGGAGTCTGGAGGAGGGCACAGAGGGGTCTGGAGAAGGGGAATGGGGAGTCTGGAGGAGGGGACAGAGGGGTCTGGAGGAGGGCACAGAGGGGTCTGGAGGAGGGAGGAGAGAGGAGTCTGGAGGAGGGGATAGGGGAGTCTGGAGAAGGGGATAGTGGTGTCTGGAGGAGGGAGGACAGAGGAGTCTGGAGGAAGGCACAGAGGAGTCTGGAGGAGGGGATAGGGGGGTCTGGAGGAGGGAGGACTGAGGAGTCTGGAGGAGGGCACAGAGGGGTCTGTAGGAGGGGATAGGGGAGTCTGGAGGAGGGCACAGAGGGGTCTGGAGGAGGGAGGACAGAGGACCCTGGAGGAGGGGATAGGAGGGTCAGGAGGAGGGCACAGAGAGGTCTGGAGAAAGGGATAGGAGAGTCTGGAGGAGGGCACAGAGGAGTCTGGAGAAGGAGATAGGGGAGTCTGGAGGAAGGCACAGAGGAGTCTGGAGGAGGGCACAGAGGGGTCTGTAGGAGGGGATAGGAGAGTTTGGAGGAGGGGATAGGAGGGTCTGGAGGAGGGAGGACAGAGGAGTCTGGAGGAGGGGATAGGAGGGTCTGGAGGAGGGCACAGAGAAGTCTGGAGGAGGGGATAGGGGAGTCTGGAGGAGGGGACACAGGGGTGTCTGGAGGAGGGGACACAGGGGTCTGGAGGAGGGGACAGAGGGGTCTCTGGAGGAGGGGACGGAGGGGAAAGAGGGGTCTCTGGAGGAGGGGACAGAGGGGTCTCTGGAGGAGGGGACAGGGTTGATCTAGAGGAGGGGATAGGGGGTCTGGAGGAGGGGATAGGGGGTCTGGAAGAGGCGATAGGAGGCTCTGGAGGAGGGTATAGGGGGTCTGGAGGAGGGGACAGAGGTAAGTCTGGAGGAGGGGACAGAGGGGTGTCTGGAGGAGGGGATAGGGGAGTCTGGAGGAGGGGACAGGGGTCTGGAGAAGGGGATAGGGGAGTCTGGAGGAGGGGACAGAAGGGGTCTGGAGGAGGGGATAGGGGGGTCTGGAGGAGGGGATAGGCGGGGTCTGGAGGAGGGGATAGGGGGGTCTGGAGGAGGGGATAGGGGGGTCTGGAGGAGGGGATAGGGGGGTCTGGAGGAAGGGATTGGTTAGTCTGGAGGAGGGGACAAAGGGGTCTGGAGGAGGGGATAGGGGGTCTGGAGGAGGGGATAGGGAAGTCTGGAGAAGGGGATAGGGGAGTCTGGAGGAGGGGACAGAGGTCTGGAGGAGACGATAAGAGGGTCTGGAGGAGGGGATAGGGGGTCTGGAGGAGGGGATAGGGGAGTCTGGAGAAGGGGATAGGGGAGTCTGGAGGAGGGGACAGAAGGGGTCTGGAGGAGGGGATAGGGGGGTCTGGAGGAGGGGATAGGGGAGTCTGGAAGAGGCGATGGGGGTCTGGAGAAGGGGATAAGGGAGTCTGGAGGAGGCGATGGGGGATCTGGAGAAGGGGATAGAGGAGTCTGGAGGAGGGCACAGAGGGGTCTGGAGGAGGGGATAGAGGGGTCTGGAGGAGGGGATAGGGGAGTCTGCAGGAGGGCACAGAGGGGTCTGGAGGAGGGAGGACAGAGGAGTCTGGAGGAGGGCACAGAGGGGTCTGTAGAAGGGGATAGGGGAGTCTGGAGAAGGGAATAGAGGGTTCTGGAGGGGGAGAGAGATCAGAGAAATCTTGAGAGAGGGGGTAAGAGGGGTCTGGAGGAGAAGGTGGATGGAGGTGTCTGGCAGTGGTTCACTTCCCTCTCCCCATTGAGAACACATACTTCCTGGGCTGAGTGTGCTCAAACAAGCTTTCGGCTGATTGGTATCTTGGCTGTAACGACTGGTATCTTGGCTGTAACGTCACCTTAGCTATAGGATCCCCCAGTACAGTTTACTGCTCCCTGTATGAGACTAACAGGAGAGAACTATCTGCCCCCTTCTATCGCGGCCTGAACAGTCTCCATGTCGGTTACTGTATGTCAGTATTCACACGCCTGCGGTATATTATATACATGGTGCCATCGTCCGGCCCTGTGCAGTCACACCTTCACTATGGACAAACCATTCACATGTCATGTGTGAGGAGAGAATGTGGCGGGAGTGATAAATGACACATTGTGACAGCTGCTCTGCAAGGACAGAAGGACAAGGGTGGAACGTCCCCAGGAGCAGAATCCAGCGCTGGTATCTCACCCCCGGGCACCGCTGTAGTACCTCACATTCCAGCCCCATTATATCCCCATTCATTCTAGGAGACGGCGTCCGCACTTTCCTGTCCCCATAGTACTACGGTGTAAAGTATGGAGGACGGACCAGCCGGAATGTTTTATAGGCTCTTGTACCGATGTTTATTCAGGACATATGCGGGGTCATCACCTAATGTACCACAATCCAGAATTGTGGATGCAGCCTGCAGTGTAAAGAATGGAGGTTTTCACTTTGGTTGCCATGGTTCCATCCAGGGTGACATATAGATGTCTATTGTGTTTCTTACTTCCCAGTGTATGTGAGTGTTGCTATCTCGTACAGATGAGAGGTTATTTTTATGTAGAGGTGACCTTGCATGTAACCAGCATGAAAATCTCCATTCTTTACACTGTGGCTGATTTCAGAGAACCCGAACAACACAGTATAATAGACACAAGGTTATGTGGTTTCTGTGGTTTAAGGAGATTACATCTATTTTAAGGAAATCAGCAAACTCCCTTCCGCCTCTGCTCAATCTGATTGTGATATTGTGAAGGGTACGTCCCTTTAAGACTTTGCCCCCTGATGTACGGGCAGCTTTATTTGGCTGATGCTGGTGATACATTTGGCGCGTCTTTAGACACTTTTTGTGTTTTTAATACCTCTAATTGTTGGACCAAAGCAATTTGTATTGGGCTGGTCGGGCCGTGGTTTGGGCTGGGATCTAAAATTAGATGCCGCAAATGGAGCCAAAATTGTTCACATTTTTCACCTTTTTTTTGCGGCACATTGACAACAGCAAATCTGCCCCAACAGTGGGAAAGTCTGGAACATAAAGCCGTGACCTCAGTGATACAGACAGGTGTGTGCTGACATTGCTTCCAGCAGGTGGCGCTGCAGAGCTCAGGTAGACTCAGTGACAGGTGTGTGTTTGGCACAGCAGCAGCTGGGGTCGTTATCAGCGTGCTGACCACCAACCTGGGACAGAATAGGAATAGCGACTGCTCTGTGCATCCAGAAAAGCCCTTCTCACAGCTCGGGGTCCTGTACAGACTAGGGGATCAGCACACATGACCCAGACCTGGTCCGACGCATTGTCCCAAGGTTCACTTCATGGCACCATGACACGACTGTCTGATGTGTATAGAGTGTCCTGATGTCCGTGATAGCAAATGTGGGTGAGAAAAAAAACAAAATAATGGTTAGGCATATCGGATTCCAACATGCCCAGTCCTGGCAGCTTCTCCCCACTGAGCGCACATGCGCTCTCGGCCGGGTCCAGCGTGAACGTATATGGGATTGTTGAAGGGGAACGGTCCAGCAGTCGATGAGTTAAAGGAAAGTTGCAGAGAATACCAGAAGAGCGGTTAAGTTTTTCTCTGGTTTTCCTTGCTCTTGCGTGGGTGTAGACCTCTCTCTGCCAAGGGGGAGCTACTCGCCTCACTGATAGGCAGCTGTGGAGGATCTGAGGGGGATTTGGGGATGATCTCGTTGCAGAAGGGAGCAAAATCCTGGGATCCGCTGGTGAACATCAGCTGCTCATGAAGGCAAGGCCTGTGTGTATCTGTGTCTTCTCCGTCACTATCTCTCAATGCAGGCAGGGGATTCTGGGCCAGAGTTATGATTTCTGCTCCGCAGCTGCAGGAAGAATACTTGCATCTGCTGCTGTCACTCTGCAGAAGTGCAGGGGGGGGGGGGGGCACTTATTCTTTCCATCAGTGCATGTACTCCAGGGGGCAATGCAAAAAAACAAAACCAGTCTGGGATGTTTCCACAAGTCAGGGGCCGAAATTAAGAAAGCGATATCTCCAATGGCTGCCATGGGTGGTCTCTTCCCTCTCCTTCCCGATTCCCCAACTGGAAATTGCAATGGAGGCAATCAAAAAATGGTGTAAAGGGTTTCTGTGGAGTGATAAGGGTGATTGACGCTCATCTGCTTCAGTGTCCCCATGACAGCTCTGCCTGTCCTGTGCCTTGAAAATAATACTGCATTCCAAGAGTACATGATAGGAAGGGTTGTCATGGGGACACTGGAGCTAGAGGTGCTGCAAGAATTGGGTCTGTAACTTGAATTGTATGCTTTAGTACATAAGTCCTCTGGCTCAGAGGATTAGAGGGGTGTCGGGGTCCTTTTTATTCTGCACCCTTGAGTGTAGGCCAATCTCTGGGGCAGGAGCTGTTGGAGCCGGGGCCAGTTAAAGGTCCACACCACATGGGGAGCCCCTTATGACTTTCCTCTGCATCCTCCTTTTGTAGTGTACCCCCACATTCAGTGCTTGTACCAGTGATGTAGTTATTTATGTGCCCCAGACTAGAACCCGGACGTGATGGTTTTACCAGAAGCTCCTTCCTGCAGCGACGACGAACCGGAATCAGGTGTTATCTGGAAAAACAAGATTCTTCTTAGAAATGTACAATAACCTGAACTTCACAGGTGACATCCACCGCCCAGAAAACACTGCCTACTGGGGTATAGTGGTCTGCTGCACGCTGGTATAACATAGGTATCCTCCTCTCTGTATATAATTATATATGTATAGCCTGAGCAGCTCCTGTATATAACTGTATATGTACAGCTGCTGGTATACCCTGGGCATCTCCTGTGTATAATTATATATGTACAGCTGGTATAACCCGGACATCTCCTTTATATGTCTGTATATATACAGCCGGTATAACCTGGGTATCGCCTGTATATAGTAATACATGTACAGGACAGCCGGGCTTCTCCTGTATATATACATGTACACCTGGTATAACCTGAGAATCTCCTGTATATAGTTATACATGTACAGCTGGTATAACCCGGGCATCTCCTGTATATAGTTATACATGTACAGCCGGTATAACATGGGAATCTCCTGCATATAATTATATATGTACAGCCGGTATAACCTGGGTATCTCCTGTATATAGTAATACATGTACAGGACAGCCGGGCTTCTCCTGTATATAGTTATACATGTACAGGACAGCGGGACTTCTCCTGTATATAGTTATACATGTACAAAACAGCCGGGCTTCTCCTGTATATAGTAATACATGTACAGAACAGCCGGACTTCTCCTGTATATACTGTAGTTATACATGTACAGGACAGCCGGACTCCTGTATATACTGTAGTTATACATGTACAGAACAGCCGGACTTCTCCTGTATATACTGTAGTTATACATGTACAGGACAGCCGGACTTCTCCTGAATATAGTTATACACTTTTCAAAAAAAATAAAGGGAACACTTAAACAACAGAATATAACTCCAAGTAAATCAAACTTCTGTGAAATCAAACTGTCCACTTAGGAAGCAACACTGATTGACAATCAATTTCACATGCTGTTGTGCAAATGGAATAGACAATAGATGGAAATTATTGGCAATTATCAAGACACCCTCAATAAAGGAGTGGTTCTGCAGGTGGGGACCTCAGACCACATCTCAGTACCAATGCTTTCTGGCTGATGTTTTGGTCACTTTTGAATGTTGGTTGTGCTCTCACACTCGTGGTAGCATGAGATGGACTCTACAACCCACAGAAGTTGCACAGGTAGTGCAGCTCATCCAGGATGGCACATCAATGCGAGCTGTGGCAAGAAGGTTTGCTGTGTCTGTCAGCGTAGTGTCCAGAGGCTGGAGGCGCTACCAGGAGACAGGCCAGTACACCAGGAGATGTGGAGGGGCCGTAGGAGGGCAACAACCCAGCAGCAGGACCACTACCTCCGCCTTTGTGAAAGGAGGAACAGGAGGAGCACTGCAAAATGACCTCCAGCAGGCCACAAATGTGCATGTGTCTGCACAAACGGTTAGAAACCGACTCCATGAGGGTGGTATGAGGACGCAACGTCCACAGATGGGGGTTTTGCTCACAGCCCAACACCGTGCAGGACGCTTTGCATTTGCCACAGAACACCAGGATTGGCAAAGTCGCCACTGGCGCCCTGTGCTCTTCACAGATGAAAGCAGGTTCACACTGAGCACATGTGACAGACGTGACAGAGTCTGGAGACGCCGTGGAGAGCGATCTGCTGCCTGCAACATCCTTCAGCATGACCGGTTTGGCAGTGGGTCAGTAATGGTGTGGGGTGGCATTTCTTTGGTGGGCCGCACAGCCTTCCATGTGCTCACCAGAGGTAGCCTGACTGCCATTAGGTACCGAGATGAGATCCTCAGACCCCTTGTGAGACCATATGCTGGTGCGGTTGGCCCTGGGTTCCTCCTAATGCAGGACAATGCCAGACCTCATGTGGCTGGTGTGTGTCAGCAGTTCCTGCAAGATGAAGGCATTGAAGCTATGGACTGGCCGCCCGTTTCCCAGACCTGAATCCGATTGAGCACAGTCTGGGACATCATGTCTCGCTCCATCCACCAACGTCACGTTGCACCACAGACTGTCCAGGAGTTGGCGGATGCTTTAGTCCAGGTCTGGGAGGAGATCCCATAGGAGACCATCCGCAACCTCATCAGGAGCATGCCCAGGCATTGTAGGGAGGTCATACAGGCACGTGGAGGCCACACACAATACTGAGCCTCATTTTGACTTGTTTTAAGGACATTACATCAAAGTTGAATCAGCCTGTAGTGTGTTTTTCCACTTTAATTTTGGGGGTGACTCCAAATCCAGGCCTCCATTGGATAATAAATTTGATTTCCATTGATGATTTTTGTGTGATTTTGTTGTCAGCACATTCAACTTTGTACAGAACAAAGTATTCAATGAGAATATTTCATTCATTCATTCATTCAGATCTAGGATGTGCTATTTGAGTGTTCCCTTTATTTTTTTGAGCCGTGTACATGTACAGGCGCTATAACCCTGGCTTCTCCTGTATATAGTTATACATGTACACCTGTATATAGTTATACATGTACGGGACAGCCGGACTTCTCCTGTATCTACAATCCCTGGCAAAAATTATGGAATCACCGGGCTCGGAGGATGTTCATTTAGTTGTTTAATGTTGTTGAAAAAAAGCAGATCACAGACATGGCAGAAAACTAAAGTCATTTCAAATGGCAACTTTAGGGCTTTAGGAAACACGAAAAGAAATCAAGATAAAAAATGTGGTACTCAGTAAGGGTGATTTTTTTCAGACCAAGCAAAGGGAAAAAATTATAGAATCACTCAATTCTGAGGAAAAAATTATGGAATCACCTTGTAAATTTTCATTTCGAAAACTAGCACCTGCATCAAATTAGATCTGCTCGTTAGTCTGCATCTAAAAAGGAGTGATCACACCTTGGAGAGCTGTAGCACCAACTGGACTGACATGAATCATGGCTCCAACACGAGAGATGTCAATTGAAACAAAGGAGAGGATTATCAAACTCTTAAAAGAAGGTAAACCATCACGCAATGTTGCAAAAGATGTTGGTTGTTCACAGTCAGCTGTGTCTAAAATCTGGAACAAATACAAACAACATGGGAAGGTTGTTAAAGGCAAACATACTGGTAGACCAAGGAAGACATCAAAGCGTCAAGACCGGAAACTTAAAGCAATATGTCTCCAAAACAGGAAATGCACAACAAAACAAATGAGGAACAAATGGGAGGAAACTGGAGTCAATGTCTGTGACCGAACTGTAAGAAACCGCCTAAAGGAAATGTGATTTACATACACAAAAGCTAAACATAAGCCATCATTAACACCTAAACAGAAATAAACAAGGTTACAATGGGCTAAGGAAAAGCAATCATGGACTGTGGATGACTGGATGAACGTCATATTCATTGATGACTTGCGAATCTGCATTGGGCAAGGTGATGATGCTGGAACTTTTGTTTGGTGCCGTTCCAATGAGATTTATAAAGATGACGGCATGAAGAGAACATGCAAATTTCCACAGTCATTGATGATATGGGGCTGCATGTCAGGTAAATGCACTGGGGAGATGGCTGTCATTACATCTTCAATAAATGCCCAAGTTTACATTGATATTGTGGACAGTTTTCTTTATCCCATCAATTGAAAGGATGTTTGGGGATGATGACATCATTTTTTCAAGATGATAATGCATCCTGCCATAGAGCAAAAACTGTGAAAACATTCCATGAAATAAGACACATAAGGTCAATGCCATGGCCTGCAAATAGTTCAGATCTCAATCCTATTGAAAATCTTTGTTGGAAGTTGCAGAAAATGGTCCATGACAAGGCTCCAACCTGCAAAGCTGATCTGGCAACAGCAATCAGAGAAAGTTGGAGCCAGATTGATGAAGAGTACTGTTTGTCACTCATTAAGTCCATGCCTCAAAGACTGCAAGCTGTTATTAAAGCCAGAGATGGTGCAACAAAATACTAGTGATGTATTGGAGTGTTCTTTTGTGTGTTTATTTTCTATGATTTCATATTTTTTTCCTCAGAATTGAGTGATTCCATATTTTTTTCTCCCTCTGCTTGGTCTGAAAAAAATTACCTTTACCGAGTACCACATTTTTTATCTTGATTTCTTTTCGTGTTTCCTAAAGCCCTAAAGTTGCCATTTGAAATGACTTTAGTTTTGTGCCATGTCTTTGATCTGCTTTTTTTCAACAACATTAAACAACTGAATGAACATCCTCCGAGCCCGGTGATTCCATAATTTTTTGCCAGGGGTTGTAGTTATACATGTACAGCCCATTATAACCCGGGCTTCTCCTGTATATAGTTGTACAGGACAGCCGGACTTCTCCTGTATATAGTTATACATGTACTGTCGGGCTTCTCCTGTATATAGCTATACATGTACTGCAGGGCTTCTCCAGCATATAGTTATACATGTACTGCCGGGCTTCTCCAATATATAGTTATACATGTACTGTCGGGCTTCTCCTGTATATAGCTATACATGTACTGCCGGGCTTCTCCAGTATATAGTTATACATGTACTGCCGGGCTTCTCCAATATATAGTTATACATGTACTGCCGGGCTTCTCCTGTATATAGCTATACATGTACTGCCGGGCTTCTCCAGTATATAGCTATACATGTACTGCAGGGCTTCTCCAGCATATAGTTATACATGTACTGCCGGGCTTCTCCAATATATAGTTATACATGTACTGTCGGGCTTCTCCTGTATATAGCTATACATGTACTGCCGGGCTTCTCCAGTATATAGTTATACATGTACTGCCGGGCTTCTCCAATATATAGTTATACATGTACTGCCGGGCTTCTCCTGTATATAGCTATACATGTACTGCCGGGCTTCTCCAGTATATAGTTATACATGTACTGCCGGGCTTCTCCAGTATATAGTTATACATGTACTGCCGGGCTTCTCCAGTATATAGTTATACATGTACTGCCGGGCTTCTACTGTATATAGTTATACATGTACTGCCGGGCTTCTCCAGTATATAGTTATACATGTACTGCCGGGCTTCTCCAGTATATAGTTATACAAGTACTGCCGGGCTTCTCCAGTATATAGTTATACATGTACTGCCGGGCTTCTCCAGTATATAGTTATACATGTACTGCCGGGCTTCTCCAGTATATAGCTATACATGTACTGCCGGGCTTCTCCTGTATATAGTTATACATGTACTGCCGGGCTTCTCCAGTATATAGTTATACATGTACTGCCGGGCTTCTCCAGTATATAGTTATACATGTACTGCCGGGCTTCTCCAGTATATAGCTATACATGTACTGCCGGGCTTCTCCAGTATATAGCTATACATGTACTGCCGGGCTTCTCCAGTATATAGTTATACATGTACTGCCGGGCTTCTCCAGTATATAGTTATACATGTACTGCCGGGCTTCTCCTGTATATAGCTATACATGTACTGCCGGGCTTCTCCTGTATATAGCTATACATGTACTGCCGGGCTTCTCCAGTATATAGCTATACATGTACTGCTGGGCTTCTCCAGTATATAGCTATACATGTACTGCCGGGCTTCTCCTGTATATAGTTATACATGTACTGCCGGGCTTCTCCAGTATATAGTTATACATGTACTGCCTGGCTTCTCCAGTATATAGTTATACATGTACTGCCGGGCTTCTCCAGTATATAGTTATACATGTACTGCCGGGATTCTCCTGTATATAGTTATACATGTACTGCCGGGCTTCTCCAGTATATAGTTATACATGCACTGCCGGGCTTCTCCTGTATATAGTTATACATGTACTGCCGGGCTTCTCCTGTATATAGTTATACATGTACTGCCGGGCTTCTCCTGTATATAGCTATACATGTACTGCCGGGCTTCTCCAGTATATAGCTATACATGTACTGCCGGGCTTCTGCTGTCAGTTTCTCCTTTTATCTGCGGTCGGGATGAAAGAGATTGGCGTGTTCTTGTGCAATAAGTGAATGGAAGCAGTAAAGTGAGATGTTTGCTGTGAGCGGTTGCCATAGGTTACATATTATCCGTCACCACCACCTGTAGCTTTCCTTTACTGCTCTCCAGATGCTGATCTGTGTGATTGACTTGGTGAGAATTTAAAGGAGAACCCCCCTTCCCTCCTGAAAACACGACTGCTTCTCTGTTACCTAGCAATGATGACTACTCCTAGAAAAATGAGTTGTTGTAGGCTCGCCTCCATTACTGGCAGCGCTGAGATATGCGGACTCCTCTCATCATGTGTCTGATCTACTTCTTACAATGGAGCTGCTGCCATTGTTTTCTATCTTTCATTGATTCTATTATTATTATTATTAGATTGTTATTCACATCTTTGTGCTTTTTTCCTATATTTCTTTAAAAATTTTGATGGTTGCCCTGGGTAACCAACCTCAGTTTAGCTCCACCCCCCTGTCAGACGTGTGACCCAACAGCTGACCCTAACTGGATAACTGGCTTCCCACAATGCACTGGTCTCCGGAAACAGGAAATCGGCTTGATCTTGACCGGTTTATATGTTGTAGGAACAAAATTTCCAGGATTTTAAAGGATTCCTTCATTCAGTTGTTAGATTTACTACAGAGGTTTGCTGGGTGGAGTATATGAATGAAAAGAGAAGATGCACTCACCCCCTGTGCTGGAGCAGACGTGATGGTGTCCCCAACCACCTGACTGCCGATATGGGGGTCCGATTCACAATCAGCTGATTGAAGTAAGCAGTGTACAGAGCCTAATAGCACAGCACCATACACCGTGGTGTGGCCGGTCTCTGGCTCAGCTCACATTCACTTCAATAGGAGCTGAGCTGCAGTACCCAGCAGTGGCCACTGCACAGCGTATGGTGCTGTGCACCTCTGGCTCTGTACACAGTGTATCTGTGGCCATGCTGCCTATTGGTGGCCCCTTTAAATCCACTGCAGGAGGACCCCACATTTTGGGGGAGCCCCGTGTCCTCTATATACAATTTTTTTTGTTTTTTGTATGTACAGAACTGATCTTTGCTACGAAACGCGTTGTCTGCATGTCATTTATGTAAACCAGAAGGTCCAATAAGAGGATATTTTCATGAATGGGGCCATGCACATAGACGCTCCCGGTTGGTTGCATCTTACGGGGTGTGGACTGATTCTGTCCAATACAATCAGGGAGACACATGTGAGTTCCTAACTGTATTTGTGTGTGTGATCGGCATCCGCGTGCGAGTCACCGCGCGGCAATGTGTGCGAGGCACCACGCGGCAATGTGTGCGAGGCGGAGGCCTCATTCATGTGCTATGTCGGTGCTGCCGGCGGTGTATACAAGCTATATAATGTATGTGGAATTTCTCCCGCGCGTTGTTCCCATTAATTAACACCTCGCACTGATTCACGTTTATGTTGCCGACGTGTCTGCGCACGTGAAGAGCCGGCGCCGCCTGTTTACAGCAAGGACAGGCTGCACAAACAGTGCATAGGAATCACCTCAGGGTGAGATCACATCATCCGAATTTGCGCTGCGGGAAATTTCTCGATTTATAAAATCTGCAGTGAATCTGCACATAAGACATGGAGTCACCATGATGTGCTGATGTGCAGCACGAGCCACGGAGAAAAACTTGTGGCATGTGTGAACAGAGCCTTATATGAGTTAGAAGACTATGTTCACATCCTCGTTATGCATGCAGCGCTGTTCAATAGAAAAACCAAACGTGGGGGTCCAGCACCACTTACGTGGGAAAAAAGATTTAAAACATCAAAATTTAATGTAGAACTATTTTAAAAATTCATGATTAAAAAAGCGCTAGGTCAGAAGCATGCTCACTGACGCGTTTCGAACTCAGTTTTTAATCCTAATATAATATTGCATGGATTGTTGCGGCGCTGTTGACAGACCTATATTGGGATCCATTGTGCGATAGATCTGGCAGATATAAGCAGGAGCACCTACCCTAACAATTAAAGGGTTAAATTCCCATCTTTGTATATATAGATACTGACGGATAGGGCTTGTAAAAACTAGCACTTTTTAAATTTGCTTTTTAATAATATTTGCAGCCATGCTTCAGACATTAACACTTTTATTTTGTTTATAGCTCATTGCCTAGGAGACCGACCGCCTCTGCTGTCTAGCTTGTAGGCGCCGTGCTAAAGGTGGCCGGGTTTAGAAAGTAACAGCGTGTTGCTGAGATCCCGGCCAGCTACAGAACAGTACTTACAAGCACTGGGCATGTTCTGCTGTCTAGCAGCGGTGGTCGGTCTCCAAAGCAACGAACTGTAAACAAAAGTATTAATATTTCAAGAACAGCTAAAAATTTTAATAAGCAGTAAACTGCGAACATGCTTGTATTTGCTTAAGCTTTATCCGATAATACCCATTTAAACAACCCTTTAAATCCTGGAGTAAAATATTAAAAAGCATGATGATGATGATAAACAAGATGGCCGCCTTTTACAGGGATTGGCAACCAAAGTCCTACACAACCTGACCCTGATATACAAGCAGCACTGCATTATGGGAAAAGGGGCAATTTGTGCTGTCACCCCCTGCTCTGGCACAGTATAGGCTAAGGCGACATGTCACACAACCAAAAACATTTGCGTGATTTGTCTGTGACTTTCAGCGCTCTAACTCATCTGCTGCCATTGGGGCTTATTTCCATTTTTGGTCAATAGACCGACATTGTTGTATAAACCTTGGAGGGTCTCCACAGAGATCAGAAGACTTCAACGGACCCCCCTGCACAAGGGGCTGCCGTCTGTGTATTTGTAATGTATATGACCCCATATAAGGATAAGGGCCCTCCAAAACCATTACGTGTCAGATCATATTCACTGAACTTATAAAGTTATACAAATAGGGTGGGGGGCCTAAAATAAGTAAATGTACTATTTTAATGTTGATTATTTAAAATTATTATATACATAGGTAATTTAAAAATGCTGTCAATAATTTTTTTCCTCCAGAATTTTTTATTATATATATATATTCATTTAGTATATACATTGGTTACGGAAAGTATTCAGACTCCTTTACATTTTTCATTCTTTGCTTCATTGCCGCCATTTGGTAAATTCTAAAAAGTTCATTTTTTTTTCTCATTAAAGTTCACTCTGCACCCCATCTTGTCTGAAAAAAAAAACAGAAATGTAGAAATTTTTGCAAATTTATTAAAAAAGAAAAACTGAAATATCACATGGTCATAAGTATGCAGACCCTTTGCTCAGACTCTCATATTTAAGTCACATGCTGTCCATTTCCTTGTGATCCTCCTTGAAATGGTTCTACTCCTTCATTGGTCTTTATAAGACCTCACAGCTCACAGTGCATGTCAGACCAAATGAGAATCATGAGCTCAAAGGAACTGCCCAAGGAGCTCAGAGACAGAATTGTGGCAAAGCACAGATCTGGCCAAGGTTGCAAAAGAATTTCTGCAGTACTCAAGGTTCCTAAGAGCACAGTGGCCTCCATAATCCTTAAATGGAAGAAGTTTGGGACCACCAGAAGTCTTCCTAGACCTGGCCGTCCAGCCAAACTGAGCAATCGTGGGAGAAGAGCTTTGGTGAGAGAGGTAAAGAAGAACCCCAAGATCACTGTGGCTGAGCTCCAGAGATGCAGTAGGGAGATGGGAGAACGTTCCACAAAGTCAACTATCACTGCAGCCCTCCACCAGTGAGACCTTTATGACAGAGTGGCCTGACGGAAGCCTTTCCTCAGTGCAAGACATATGAAAACCCGCATAGAGTTTGCTCAGAAACACATGAAGGACTCCCAGACTTTGAGAAATAATATTCTCTGGTCTGATGGGACGAAGATAGAACTTTTTGGTGATAATTCTAAGCGGTATGTGTGGAGAAAACCAGGCACTGCTCATCACCTGCCGAATACAATCCCAACAGTGAAACATGGTGGTGGCAGCATCATGCTATGGGGGTGTTTTTCAGCTGCAGGGGCAGGATGACTGGTTGCAATTGAAAGAAACATGATTGCGGCCAAGTACAGAGATATCCTGGATGAAAACCTCTTTCAGAGTGCTCTGGACCTCAGACTTGGCTGAAGTTTCACCTTCCAACAAGACAATGACCCTAAGCCCACAGCTAAAATAACAAAGGAGTGACTTCAGAACAACTCTGTGACCATTCTTGACTGGCCCAGCCAGAGACCTGACCTAAACCCAATTGAGCATCTCTGGAGAGACCTGAAAATGGCTGTCCACCAATGTTCACCATCCAACCTGACGGAACTGCAGAGGATCTGCAAGGAAGAATGGCCGAGGATCCCCAAATCCAAGTGTGAAAAACTTGTTGCATCATTCCCAAGAAGACTCATGGCTGTACTAGCTCAAAAGGGTGCTTCTACTCAATACTGAGCAAAGGGTCTGAATACTTATGACCATGTGATATTTCAGTCTTTCTTTTTTAATACATTTGCAAAAATTTCTACATTTCTGTTTTTTTTTCAGTCAAGATGGGGTGCAGAGTGTACTTTAATGAGAAAAAAAATGAACTTTTTAGAATTTACCAAATGGCTGCAATGAAACAAAGAGTGAAACATTTAAAGGGGTCTGAATACTTTCCGCACCCACTGTGTGTGTGTGTATATATATATATATATATATATATATATATATATATATATATATATATATATATATATATATATATATATATATATATATGTGTGTGTGTATGTATGTATGTATGTGTATATATATATATATATATATATATATATATATATATTATACACACAGTACAGACCAAAAGTTTGGACACACCTTTTCATTTAAAGATTTTTCTGTATCTTCATTACTATGAAAATTGTACATTCACACTGAAGGCATCAAAACTATGAATTAACACATGTGGAATTATATACTTAACAAAAAAGTGTGACACAACTGAAAATATGTCTTATATTCTAGGTTCTTCAAAGTAGCCACCTTTTGCTTTGATGACTGCTTTGCACACTCTTGGCATTCTCTTGATGAGCTTCAAGAGGTAGTCACCGGAAATGGTCTTCACTTCACAGCTGTGCCCTGTCAGGTTTAATAAGTGGGATTTCTTGCCTTATAAATGGGGTTGAGACCATCAGTTGTGTTGTGCAGAAGTCTGGTGGATACACAGCTGATAGTCCTACTGAATAGACTGTTAGAATTTGTATTATGGCAAGAAAAAAGCAGCTAAGGCTGTGTGCCCACGATGCGTTTTTCAAGCGTTTATGCTGCGGAATTTCCGCAGCTTAAACGCTTGGGAAACGCTTGGTAAACCTTCCCCCATGGTCTCCAATGCAATTCCGCACTTTCAATGCCCATGCTGCGTATTTTTCCGCAGCGTTTATGCTGCGCTCAAAAATCCGCAGCATGTCCATTAATTTTGCGGACACGCAGCGTAATCGCCGCCATTGACTTGCATTAGAACACGCTAATTCCGCAAGACTGCATCTGTACTTGCGTAATTGGCGTGTTCTAATGTGCGGATGGTACCCAAGTCTGGAGGAGAGGAGACTCTTATCCAGACCTGGGTACCATAGAATCTGTAAAAAAAAGAATTTAAAATAAAAAATAAAGTTAATGCTCACCTTCCGATGTCCTCCCAGTGTTTTGTCCACGCCGTCCGGTCTCTTGCAATGCTCGCGCTGTTGTGAAGGACCTGCCATGACGTCACTAAGTCATGTGACCCATCACATGACTCAATGACGTCACCGCAGGTCCTTCACACCACCGCGAGCATTGCAAGAGACCGGACGCAGCAGAGATGACACCGGGAAGACACCGGAAGGTGAGTATAATCTTTTTTTTTTTTTTTTTTTTACCATTCTTATTCTTTTTTTTAACTATTACTTGGTCACACTATATAAATCCATGCCGATTGCATGGATTTATATAGGGTGAACAAGTTGTAAAGCACTTTTCCAAGTGATGCTAAAATCGCTTAGAAAAACGCTTGATAACCCGCATGCAGAAATGCATGTGAAGAACGCTTGACAAACGCTTCTACCTGGCGGGAAAAACGCATGTAAAATCCGCATGCGTTTTTCCTGCCAGGGAGAAGCGTAAAAAATATGCAGCATTTCTGCATTGTGGGCACATAGCCTAACAGTCTATTCAGTAGGACTTTCAGCTGTGTATCCACCTGACTTCTGCACAACACAACTGATGGTCCCAACCCCATTTATAAGGCAAGAAACCCCACTTATTAAACCTGACAGGGCACACCTGTGAAGTGAAAACCATTTCCGGTGACTACCTCTTGAAGCTCATCAAGAGAATGCCAAGAGTGTGCAAAGCAGTCATCAAAGCAAAAGGTGGCTACTTTGAAGAACCTAGAATATAAGACATATTTTCAGTTGTTTCACACTTTTTTGTTAAGTATATAATTCCACATGTGTTAATTCATAGTTTTGATGCCTTCAGTGTGAATGTACAATTTTCATAGTCATGAAAATACAGAAAAATCTTTAAATGAGAAGGTGTGTCCAAACTTTTGGTCTGTACTGTATATTATAAGAATATATATATATATATTATATATATTTTTATAGGGGGAGGGTTTCTATTTATTCCAGCGCCATTTTAGTACATATTACATATTTTTGACATATATATATAAAGTGTTTCTTTTTATATATTTTGTTATATTTATTATACTTTTATTCCATTCAATGAAGAAAACCATGAAAAATAAGACATATTTATATAACATAGAAATACCTATCAGGAGTCCTCAAAAATAATTCAGCTAAATGATCTACTTGGTAATAATTACATAATGAATGGACAGAACCAATATTTCCAGCCGAAGTGACCATGAATGATGGGAGTCCTCCTGGACCTGGCTGGGGTGTGGGCAATGCAGGAGTCTGTTGCTCTTTTCCAGGTGATGCAGGGACATTGTGATCCTGATCAGGTCTCATTGTAAGTGCAGTTGTGTGATGAGAGGCAGCACAGGGAGAGCCATTGTTGAAGATGTGGAAAGGATTGGGGGAATCCTGTTTCCAGCCCCTTCCTAGATTTCTTCCATGCTTTTCTATGGGGAAAATATGGAGTTTCCCTCTAGTAAAAAAACAATTTGTCTGTGACCTACGTGCAATCACAGAGGCGCACAAGATGTGGCGCTTGACTGACTAATCAGAAGAGGTGCTGAGGATGGAGGTAGCTAGAAGCTGGATCCCCGGGCTCTGGATCGGGTGGCCGTGGACAACCATCGTGGATCAGGGACCTAAGAATTGTTTTCCTCAACTCTGAAAGATATATACATTAAAATTAGGACATTGTTATTAGTAAGATTCACTTTAGAGTTTAGTTTTTCCCTGCAATAATAAAGGGATTGTGCCAACATAGCAGATAACTTTCAATTAGTGGTTTTTCTGTATCATGAAATTAGCGTGCTGTCATTAGTGTAATTTGCATCCCGGCAGAGGCATATATCTGCACGCCGTCCACTTTGCCATATACCTCTTATTGTACTGTTGTAGTATATGGCTAGGTCTTCTCTGGGTCGCATGGTTGTGCATTTCCCAGTGTTCCTGATATTCTGGATAGAATATGACAATCTGGGCGACATTAGGGTTGTGATTATTTTCTGCTCGCTGTAATCACATGTTCTGCGTTCCCAGTCGTGCACCAGAGAGATGGAAAACTGCAGCGTGAGCAGATCGCTGCCGGCAGTGCGATCCCCATCATTGGCGCGGATGTCAGGGCTCCTTTCCCATGAACTTCCTGTTTTGTCCACATTCCTCAGCAGAACACCGCAGAGCGACAGCTCAGCACTGCTCGGAAATATCAGGGAAAGGACTGAAACCCCAAATCTCTGGCCCTATTATTATTGGCTGCTACTTGCAACGCTCCGGTCTGTGCTGTAAATATTATATATTACAGGAGTGATTTTTTTTTTTACCCTTAAAAAAAAAATCCCATCCGCCCCTCAGATCCTATAACATCTGGTGCAGCAGAATCCTGTAATGAGCACCAGGTGTCGGACGGTTTAGGTTGGTGTTTTCCATGGTGAACTGGAATGATGGTCATGGGTTCTGGATGCAAATCTAACCAGTGCTGCATCCGGATGAAGAAATCCTTCCCCTGTCCAGACCCCAAAAACTTGTTTGGGTTGATTAATGTCCTATGAAATAGTCCCTCATGGGCCTGAGATAGGCTTACACCATTGTACCCAAGACCTGTGGAGATTCAAAGGGCCCCACATTCAATGCAATGACACAGAAAGGATGCTGTCTTTTTCCCATAACAGACTAGGGGCAAGGAGACAACAAGCCCTGGGTCCGGCTGTCATGGGTTATTGGGGTGTGATGGTGCAATGCACCACCAGCAAGGGGCCGCTAATGCTTTAAATACATCACTGCCTGCTGCCATTAATGTCCAACTAGCCCACAACTATATGTCCTGATGAGCCCGGGAGAGTCTTGCAGACCTCGGTGGGCCTGACAGTAGTCCTGCACTCCCCGGTGGGCTCGAGAGTAGTCCTGTAGTCCCTGGTGAGCCCAGGAGTAGTCTTGCAGTCCTCGGTGGGCCCGGGAGTAATCCTGCAGTCCTCGGTGGGCACGGGAGTAGTCCTGCAATCCTTGGTGGGCCTAGGAGTAGTCCTGCAGTCCTGGGTGGGCCCGACAATAGTTCTGCAGTCCTCGGTGGGCCCGGGAGTAGTCCTGCAGTCCTCGGTGGGCCCGGGAGTAGTCCTGCAGTCCTCGGTGGGCCCGGGAGTAATCCTGCAGTCCTCGGTGGGCCCGGGAGTAGTCCTGCAGTCCTCGATGGGCCCAGGAGTAGTCGTGCAGTCCTCGTTGGGCCCGACAATAGTTCTGTAGTACACTGTTGGCTCGAGAGTAGTCCTGCAGGCCCTTGTTGGCCAGAGAGTAGTCCTGCAGGCCCAGGTGAGCCTGCGAGTAGTACTGCAGACCCCGGTGGGCCTTGGAATGGTCCTGCAGTCCTCGATGGGCCTGGGAGTAGTCCTGCAGTCCTCGGTGGGGCTGGGAGTAGTCCTGCAGTTCTCAGTGGGCCTAGGAGTAGTCCTGCAGTCCTTGGTGGGCCTGATAATAGTTCTGTAGTACACGGTTGGCTCGAGAGTAGTCTTGCAGGCCCAAGAGTAGTCCTGCAGGCCCAGGTGAGCCTGCGAGTAGTCCTGCTGTCCCCAGTGTACCCAAGAGTATCCCTGCAAGCCCCGGTGGGCTCAAGAATAGGCCAGCAGACCCCAGTGGATTCCGGGTAGTGGCTAAAAGTGATGCAGTTCCAAACAACAATCCAAATGGGGTCTCCTCCTGGTTGATGTTCACTCTATCTCCTCCTTAACTCCAAAGACTGATTGTTTGGTCCCGTCCCCCTTCCTTTCCAGGAGAGAAGCGGCTGTTTTCCCCCTAGAGAAGGGACTACCCTGAGATACCCCACACTTTTCATCTACTGGACACAATACAACTGGATATTTAGCATTTGGAACCTTCCAGCACTAATAACTTGCTTGTTGGGCTTGCTTGAATACTGAAGTGGAGGAGATGAGCGTCTGCTGGCACCTCCTGTGCTGCTTATGTCTGAAGAGTAACAAATAATATTAGTCTGTCAGGTCCCGAGACATCAGATCGTTGGTGTCTCCTCCCTGCGAATGTCTCTGGTCTCTGAGCAAAAGCCGAGGATTAAACGACCCAATCGTCAGAATGTCTCCTTATTCCTCGCAGTGGATCCGTCCTGGGCAGTCATTCTGCAAGGAAATTGAATGCTCTACAATTATTGGATTAGAAACTAAATAACGGGCGGATTATATTTCCTCTCTTTGTGTATGGAGAATGCGCCCACGGCAGAGGGATGTTATGTCATGAATTTACTAAGCCCCCTCCCCAAAAGGAAATCCATAAAGAAAACTTCCACTGAGGCCCCTTCACATGTCCGTGTTTCCAGTACGCGTTGTATCCGTTTTTCTCACAGATACAAAACGTAAACATTATAATCTATGCTGCTTTGCACGTGTCTGTATTTTCCCAGCAGCGCAGATGCCAGGGGACAAAACAAGTCTATTGGGCCATGGAAAACACGTACAGGTGGTATCAGTGTGCCCTCCGTGTGTCCTCCGTGTGCCGTACGTGCTTAACATTGCAAAGTATAGGAGAAGCTTTGTAATTTACTGCAATTCTTTCTTTATCCATACCATAAAATCACTGATGGTAAACATGGACACACGGGTGACACACTGATGGTAAACACAGGCACACGGGTGACACACTGATGGTAAACACAGGCACACGGGTGACACACTGATGGTAAACAGACACGGGTGACACACTGATGGTAAACAGACACGGGTGACACACTGATGGTAAACACAGGCACATGGGTGACACACTGATGGTAAACACAGACACACGGGTGACACACTGATGGTAAACAGACACGGGTGACACACTGATGGTAAACAGACACGGGTGACACACTGATGGTAAACCGACACGGGTGACACACTGATGGTAAACACAGGCACATGGGTGACACACTGATGGTAAACACAGACACGGGTGACACACTGATGGTAAACACAGGCACACGGGTGACACACTGATGGTAAACACAGGCACACGGGTGACACACTGATGGTAAACACAGGCACACGGGTGACACACTGATGGTAAACACAGGCACACGGGTGACACACTGATGGTAAACATGGACACACGGGTGACACACTGATGGTAAACACGGACGCGTAGGTAACACACTGATGGTAAACACGGACACGCGGGTGACACACTGATGGTAAACACGGACACGCGGGTGACACACTGATGGTAAACACGGACGCGTGGGTAACACACTGATGGTAAACACGGACACGCGGGTGACACACTGATGGTAAACACGGACACGCGGGTGACACACAGAGGGTAAACGGACGCGCGGGTGACACAGATAGTAAACACGGATGCGCGCGTGACACACTGATGGTAAACACAGACACACTTTTTATTTTTTTGAGGGGCTATAACCCTTTAAGTGAGTCACAGCCCCACTGATATGTCATGAACTAGAATACCCCTGTAACACGTTATCAGTCTTTCTGGTTCATATCGTTTGCAACATATTGTAGAAAAAAATGTATCTGGAGTACAGGACATAAATTTTAAAGTGTTACAAAAGTGCAGCTTTCTATCTGCTTCTGTCAGTGGTAAAATGCGAAAAAACAACTTTACTTTATTCCTAGATTTAACTTTGATGCATGCGGAGACACCTGACAATACAGAGCATCCATATGATGTGGTCCTTGCTGTGGCCGCTGCTTTCTCTGGGCAGGGTGATGCCAGTCTAGTGCCAGGCAGATCCAGGGCAGCTTTTCTCTTGTGCTCAGCCGGATCCCTTGTTTGCATGTGAGAGGGTGACGATGTGTTTCTACCTCACAGTGTGGGAGTGTTCAGAGCGTGAATGGCAAAACCCACAGCCCTGGAAATCCCTGAGTACAGGCAGATAGGAGAGTGCAGAGCTGGAGGACAGAGGCAGAGGATCCCAGGGCTGAGCACAGAGACTGCAGGGCCCTGCACCTATTGTATCAAGAGCAGAACTCCATACAGAACCGTGGATACATTATATCAACAGCAGAACTCCATACAGAACCGTGGATACATTGTATCAAGAGCAGAACTTCATACAGAACCGTGGATACATTATATCAAGAGCAGAACTCCATACAGAACTGTGGATACATTGTATCAGGAGCAGAACTCCATACAGAACCGTGGATACATTGTATCAAGAGCAGAACTCCATACAGAACCGTAGGTACATTATATCAAGAGCAGAACTCCATACAGAACCGTGGATACATTATATCAAGAGCAGAACTCCATACAGAACTGTAGATACATTGTATCAAGAGCAGAACTCCATACAGAACTGTGGATACGTTGTATCAAGAGCTGAACTCCATACAGAGTAGAGGATACATTAAATCAAAAGAAGAACTTTGCACAGAAAAGTGGATACATTGACTCCAGAGCAGAACTCCGCACACAGCAGAGGATATTTTGTATAAACAGAAGATTCAGAGAAGTTGGATACATTGTATCGATATCACAACAATAACGCAAGCAAATCAACAGAGGATCCCAGCACAGGAGACTACAACTCCTATCAGAGCTGTGGCTACATTGTATGTGAAGAGGATCTGAATCCAGCAGTCAGATCCCTTCACCCTCCAGACCCAGGGATACATTGTATCCACACTGAGGATATTGCCAGCCTTGTAAGTCCCAGGGGGTTAGAAAGCCTCAGCACAGAGGATCTGGTTACAGAAGATCACAGGGAGAGCTGTCATAGTAACTTGCAGAGAGGCTTCTGCAGCCAGAATAGGGGCTCACAGCCCTGATAATCCCCCCTCATCCTGGGAGGGAGGGTCCTGGATCAGTCCTGGGCTGAGTGCTACCCCATAGAGATGCTGAACTGACAAGTAGCCCCTATGATATTCCTAATGTTGCTGGAGCCCCATCATGACAAAACCAGCACCCCAGAAAAGATGTTCGATGGCTCCAGGAAGATGAGAAGTCTGTGGGATGGGGTGAAGCTTGAGGTGGCTGGGGACAGCAGTCCTGTAGTCCTCAGCAGCTTCACCCAGCTGGACCCTGACCTGCCCCCCCTGGAGGTGAGCTTTCCTGTTTTCTTGTCCCATTCCCTTGTTGTGTAGCTTCGTGTTCTCGCCCCTTTCGTCCGTCGCATTGTCTCTGTATAATGAAGAGTTCTGCAACTTTCTAATGTGCTTTGTGCTGCAATTTCTCCCCGTTTCAGGAGCTCCTCTTGCTGTCAGTCAATGTTTTATATCTGAAAACCTATCATATACAGAAACACTTCTGTTGTGAGAATAGGACGTGTCCAGCCTTCACTATCAACAGGTTGTCATTCACTGAATGCAAGCAGAAACCTGGAAAATTGTAAGGAATTGATACACAAAGCCTATTAGAAAGTTGCTCAACTTCTTATTATACAAGATTTATTTTGCAGAATTGATAATGAATCACATTGATGAACTATTTAGTAGCCAAAATCTGCACATAAAAGCCGGGTTTACTAAGGAAGTATCAGCTCTTGCATGCACGGTTGGTTTATGGTCAGTGTGTTGGCTTTTGGACCACTGAGATGTTTTTTTTCTGTATTTTTATGGTCAGTGTAGATGAGGGGTTAATGCTGTGTCCCTGCCTGTATGGTTTGTCTTGGCACCAGTGCCCAGAGGTGAGCGAGGTAATATGCGGCAACAGCTGGAATTTTAATCATCGGTGGATTACTGTAGATGGAAAAACCACATCGAATTCACATGGATCGGTTTATTGGGGAAAGTGGTTTTTTTTTTGCTTACAAAGGATCCGGACTGTGAAAAGGATTAGAGGATCAAAGAGAGGAGGGAACGGCGCGGGCACAGTGCCAGGAGGAGGGCACCCCGCTGTATACATTTCCATCATAATGCCAGGCCTCGGGCTGCAGAATACACTCATGCAGGCGGCATTGTTACCTGGGAGTTATCATGGAAATCACCGACTGTACAGCTGTGTATAGGAAGGATGATCACCCCCATCATCCCTCAGTTAACCTAACTCCTCCATTCAATTATTTTAGGTTGTTTTTCCTCTATGAAAGCCAGGTGACAACCAATAGGGCCGCCATCAGCCGGGTCCCAATCTGATCCGCAATCTGCGTCACTCCAGCTGTAGTGAACTATAACTCCCAGCATGCTCTGACACCCTATATAGCTTATCCATTCTGGAGCCTGAAAAACTGGGTGCCGATTTAATCTACCCTTCGGCACTCCAACTATATCTCCTTTTGCAAGCTGTCGTGGCGGCCATATTTGTTGTCGCCCAACCTCACAATATCACCCGAAACACCTTTTTCCTGCCCTATGGGAATCTATCACCCCCCAGATCTGACAAACACACTAGTGGTGCAGGAATGAGCCCTCTGTGCCATTTTACAGCCGGCCCTACACACGGAGGATCAGCGCTGACGAGCGGAGCCATCCTCTAAATTCTCTCCCCAAGGCAACAAGTTTCCATCAGAGTCAGTGTAGCCCCTGGACATGGAGATCCTGACAGAGATGAAAGCTGCGGACCCCCCTCCATCTCTCCTACAGTCAGGTGAGGGCTCCCTGAAGGGTTTTTGCTCCGTCTTCCTCATTTCCGTTTAATTACAGCAAATTTGTTGTTGTGAGGACGGAGAAATGACGGCAACAAAGTCTCCTCCAACTGTGTGAGCAATGCTGCTTCGCACGTGACGGGCCGGGCGGAGAATGCCAGCAATGAGGATGTAGGAAGGTGTAAAAATCCTTTGATCCGGCATCGATAGCACCTGAGAGCTGCTAGATAGGTCCTTTCCCAAAAATTGTATAAGGACATGGCGAGAGCGAGGTCTTCCTGACAGCTGGGGTATCTGCAATTGCTTTCCCTCTGTTTATAGGATTCGCATCACAAGGATCAAGTAAATTCGGCGCCGCACTAATAGAAGCAACATGGCGGCCGCCTCGTCGTGTGCACACTGGACTCCATGGGGGTTACATTTTTTTTGGAGTAAGCAGAAAGGTCTCTTGTTTATACTCAGCAGAGTTCACGGGGAGGGGATAGAGTTTGTGGTCGCCCTCTTACCCACCCCCTACAAATCCCATAGCCCCACTAATACTTAGCAGATGGTGCAGGACATTCCTCAGCATCCTTTCCCTCTCGGGATACAGAAATTGGAGCGGAGGCCGCACTGCTGACTCTGGGCTTTCTGGAGAGAGCGAGCTGCTGCCAGGAGCCAGGGTGGGGGAACGTACACCAGCATGAGCGGAAAATCGCATATATGGCGGCCGGAGATGTGTCAGCCAGCCCCCTCCTTGACGAAGTGTTACGTTCACACAGAGTTTTCCAGCTGAAAAATCCACTTAATTTAAAATACAAAACCTCCGAAAGTCATGCGACTTTTATTAAGAGTGTAGCAGAAGCGTGTGTTTTGGGGGGTGTTGTTTTGCTGCAAAAGAAGGTGTAAAACGTGCCAAAGAATCGACATGCCGCTTTTTATAACACAGGCATTGTTATAAAAAGCGGCATGTAAATTCTTTGGCAAGTTTTACACCAAAACGCCTATAGGCATTTTTTCATTCATCAGTATCTGCAGCTAACCCACGTCAGAAAACTGTGACCCGTCCTGAGTATCCGGCTCTCCATTCTGCAGCATTTACGCCATAGGGAATTGCACGTTAAGCCGTTGCCCAATATTCTGATCTCTGCCCCGGTGTGAGCGTTACGGTGGCAGAGCCTTACAGTTGTGCGGCATGCACCGCTCGGCGAGTGCGCTGCAGACCATTGCACCTGGAGCTGAAATGAATTAGTCACGGTGTGGTAATAACACCTTTTAATTTTTCGCGTTCTTCTATTTTTAACCCACACAATGCTGCATTCAGCCTCTCGTCAGCCGCTGGGGCTGGTTACCTGCGCATTGTGGTGGCGGGCCGGTGCTGGGTGTCATCTCTCCTCTGTATTGTGTTGTAGCCGTGGCCCGTCACCTGTGCGGCCGGCTGACGTCACGGTGAATGCCATACGTGATATGACCCTGCCGCTCACAATGCTGGGATACGTTACACCGGTGGGAAAGGTTTTCTTATTACATATATTGCCCTAGGGCTTCTTACCCTCTCACCACATGCCGCCTTCTTACTGAATTCTGCTGATTTTCAGCCATAGGACGACCTTTTTCCTGCTTCTTAAAGGTTAGCTCCATGGGGTATATTTACATAGGTACAATCAGTGACCACATATCATCATCATCGCAATAGTATGTCATTATTATTATGTTATTTCATTACCTCCAGTGATGCCAGGTCCCGGATTTTTCACACTTTTTGTCCTGTCCATTGTGCTGCAGATTTGTTTGTTGTCTCATTACAGCCCCAGGATCTGAGACCCCATGCCCCTTTTATATGACAATGTGTGTCAGGGGTCCAGCGCTGCTTTGTGTCTCTCCTGATAGCGTTGTTTGTGTTAGATAGTGATGGCAAGTTTGGATGATGTGTAATTCGCATCTGCCATTCTGTGGTAATGGCGTCTATTCTGCCGACCTGTGGGGAGTCGAGTACTTTTACCTTTGATCTTGCTGAGCCATGTGGAAAATCTGTGGGTACTAGGAAAGGCCCCCTATACTTTACACGAGAGGCGCTGCCATAATGTGACTCCGGGGGTGTAATACGGCACTCACAGACATCTATGGGGTCTTATAGCCGATGTAAAGGGGAGCTTATGGGGTTTGTGTCATAACCACCATATAGTGGCACATCGAGAGGAAAGACTGGTAAACCCAATATTTTCGGCCGACCAACTTATTTATAACTGGGTGTCTCAACTCTGTCCTGACAGATATAGCTGAAGAGACATGATAGCCAGGGTTCTTTAGGGGGGTGACGGAGTACAGAGGGGTCTGTAGAAAGAAGGGGACGGAGTACAGAAGGGTCTGGAGGAGGAAGGGGATGGAGTACAGAGGGGTCTGGAGGGGGAGGACAGTACAGAGGGGTCTGGAGGAGGAAGGGGATGGAGCACAGAGGGGTCTGGGGGGGACGGAGCACAGAGGGGTCTGAAGGGGGAGGACATAAAACAGAGGGGTCTGGAGGGAGAGGACAGAGCACAGAGGGGTCTGGAGGGAGAGGACAGAGCACAGAGGGGTATGGAGGGGGAGGACAGAGCACAGAGGGGTAGGGAGGGGGGAGGACTGAGCACGGAGGGGTCTGGAGGGGGAGGATGGAGCACAGACGGGTCAGGAGGGGGAAGACAGAGCACAGAGGGGTCAGGAGGGGGAAGACTGAGTACACGGGGGGGGTCCGGAGGGGGAGGACGGAGTACACAGGGGCGTCTGGAGGGGGAGAATGGAGTACACGGGGGTCTGGAGGGGGAGCATGGAGCACAGGGGGCGTCTGGAGGGGGAGGACGGAGCACAGAGGGGTCTGGAGGGGGAGGACGGAGCACAGAGGGGTCGGGAGGGGGAGGACGGAGCACAGAGGGGTCGGGAGGGGGAGGACAGAGCACAGAGGGGTCGGGAGGGGGAGGACGGAGCACAGAGGGGTCGGGAGGGGGAGGACTGAATACACGGGGGGTCTGGAGGGGGAGGATGGAGTACACGGGGAGGTCTGGAGGGGGAGGACGGAGTACACGGGAGGTCTGGAGGGGGAGAATGGAGTACACGGGAGTCTGGAGGGGGAGGATGGAGCACAGGGGGGGGGTCTGGAGGGGGAGAACGGGACACCGGGGGGTCTGCAGGGGGAAGGGGACGGGGCACAGGGGGGGTCTGCAGGGGGAGGACGGGGCATAGGGGGGTCTACAAGGGTAAGGGGATGGGGCACAGTGTGGTCTGCAGGGGAAAGGTGACGGGGCAGAGTGGGGTCTGCAGGGGGAAGGGGACGGGGCACAGTGGGGTCTGCAGGAGGAAGGGACTGGAGGGTTTGGAGGAGGATAAAGGTGTGTTGAGTAAAGGGCCAGATAGAGGGGTCAAGGGGAAGGGATAGAGGAGTCTGGAGAACAGGGACAGAAGTGGCCAAATCAAGCCTGGAGGAGTAGCTGTCTGCTGAACAAGTGCTTATCTGTCAGATGCCTCTACTCTGATGCAGCGAGCACCTTCCTGCACCCTCCCCAGCGGGTCCATCAGGAAGCTGGAGAGAACACATGACCCGTTCTGGTTATTATTTGGGTAAGACCGGTCACATGATACTACTAAAACCCTATTTCTAAACAGTCAGGAGGGCGGAGCTTGCTACATCTCATCCCCTGACTGACACTTTGAGGTCTGTGTACTCCGCTCTTGGTCAAAAATGAAAACCAGTGAATGAAAATGGCCACCACCAAAAGAAAGCAACAACGTATTTATTTTCACAAAATTATTTATAGAATCTAAAAATGCGTAAAAAAAAAAAAGGCTGTGCTGATAACTGGCGGCCCGGGCCTGGCAGAGGTCCTGGGAATGTCCATGGGACAATGTAAGCACTCTGGTGTTATCTGCTGTAAAGTTTAATATTTACCTGCAGCGACCTCTCACCCCCAGGAGGTTTACCTTTATCTCCCCCATCCTGTATTTGCTTTACTACATGCTTTATTGTATTCAGGAAGGGGAGAAACCACAAAAACTTTCTAAAAATGTGACCTTGTCATTCCGTGAGGGGTTAAACCTTCCGGTAAGGAGTACATGGCCCATACACTGGAACTTGGCGCCTCTTTTTTTTTTTTTTTCCAGCCCGGAGTCGAGGTTTTTTTCCTGGCATGGTTTCTTGCCATCTGCAAATTCTCCCACCACGCTCAGCCATTCAGTTCTGAAAAAGCATCAACCATAAGCCGTTTAGGTTAATTAGTCACAGAGCAATCGCTGTAAAGTATCAATTAATGCCTAAATAGGGGACGTCATTCTTAACGAAGGATGAGATTTTAAAGGGGACTCATCACCAGATTAAGTTACGGTGTATAGACAACGTCCCATCCGAGATGAACCAGTTAGCAGAACTTCTCCTTCAAAAATGGCCTCCAGATAGGACCATCCAGGAGCCAGAAATCAGGAGCTTTGACTTGGTGACTACTCAGGAGCAACACAGAGTTGGAAAAAAGTGTCATGTGACTTGTTCTTGGCTCTGATTGGCTGAGAAGGATCATTTAGAGGAGGGGCAAGTTTGAGAATTTATTTTTTATTGACACTTCAGCAGGAAGTCATGTCCTCCGGGTCATGAGGAGGAGATTTTAAAGGGGACTTAGGTTATGGTATATAGACTATGTCTATCCTGGTGACTACTCAGAAACCGCACAGAGATGAATGACGTTCAGTCCTCAAGCTTGGTAACAACTACTAGATGGTAGGGGGTGTAAGAGCAGGGGACTGGTGGGGTGTGACTATCTTCAGCCGCATCACAAAGCGGGAGTGGGCTGGCGCTGCGGAGTACGATGGAGCTGCAGTCATCATGTGGCTCCTCCATACAGTCAGGGACACAAGTCCCCCTCTCCGACCTTCAGGAGGTTTCTCCACAGTTGTTGTCATCTCTCCTGTCAATAGGTTATTACTGGAATACACCTTTAAGTTTTTTTCCTCTTTGGCAGTTTTTCAGACTTTTCTTAATTACTAATTATCATCACGTGTATTTTTGGATATTGATGGAATGGATTCCACATGTTGTTTTTTCTTTTTTTTTTTAATGTTCTCGTGAAAAATTTAGGTCTG
This sequence comes from Phyllobates terribilis, assembly GCF_046119375.1. Classification (NCBI taxonomy): domain Eukaryota; kingdom Metazoa; phylum Chordata; class Amphibia; order Anura; family Dendrobatidae; genus Phyllobates; species Phyllobates terribilis. The sequence goes on from NW_027362767.1 coordinate 266,087,319, forward strand.
AATTAATCCCAGATGTTTGTAATCTGGACGCTCAGGGGGTTAGCGGGAAGGGCGGCATTTCTGCAGTGTGATGGTGGGGTTTCATTTTTTTTTTCCTCCAAAATTGAAAATTACACAATTTCTCAAAAGTCTTTCATCGTAGCGGAAAAAAATAAATGACAGCCCCAGGGGTTGGAACAGGTTTAATTTTTTATCCTGGGCTTCAGATGCACTTGCAAGGGTTGAAGTGAGATATATTTTTCACTTTCTTCCTCCCTTTGCTCTGCATTTCCTATAATGTAAGAATCCTTAAAGGGATCGTACATGGAAAACTGATGTATTATGTTATGCCTACTTGTGCAGGGCCCTACGGGTCAGAACGTGTCATAGGGGTTCAAAAACTCCTAAAAAGTCATGCACCTCCCGCTCTGATCTGTATTTTTCCTTGGTGTGTTCCTTTAAGAATATTTCCCATCTTTCTCTTCTGTCCAGTTATATTTCTGGGAAAGTTTAGTGACCACCATACTTTCTGGCGTTGTTACCTACACTAGACATGACCCAATATACCCCAATTTGCTGCAGATTTACCCTTTATGGGATGGGGAAGCCTGAGTGGTAACCCCAGTGGCAGCCATTGTTCCTGGGGTGTATACAATGAAAGACCCCAAGCGTCCGTTTTATCCTACAGGGGGGCACCAGACTGGCTGCACCTCTGAACATTTGAGTATCATACATGGCCATGTAGGTAAGTGGGTCACCGACCATGATCGGGTTTATTTGCCCTCGAATTCCCCGAAGTCATCATTCTGGTATTTCCCAAACTGCACAGATTTTCTTACCACTTCCTTAAATACTGAGTTTTGTTCTTTTCTTAAGTAAAAGAGGGAAAAAAAATGCTACTCAGTCTTTTATGTTCATGACGAGAATCAGGGCGTCAATATGGCCGCCCATCGCCAGGCCTCTTCTTGGCTTGGTAGTTGCTGCGGACAGGTGAAGTGACGGAAATATCCCCGGAGCCTCTCTTTATACTTTCCACAGTAAACAGTGCGACCCTCCCAGGGGACTTGCCGAAAAAAAAAAAAGAGAGCAATTCACAAGAGAATCGATCTGTCTCATGATTCACTTCCCATTATATTGGCTCGATGGGGGAGGGGGTAACAATGAAATCGAGGTCATACTTGGAGAAAGTTTATTTTCCGCAACCAAATGTCAACTTGCTTAACTGAGCGGAAAAAAAAAGTGCGAGTCCCCTTTAAAAAAAATACTTAAAATAGAAAACTGTTACAGAATTTTTAAATTAGTTGTAATATAAAAGAGTACTTCCCCTTTAAATATTAAAGTGCAAAATTGCAACAACAAAAAAAAAAATATATATAGATGGAGGAAATATGGAAGACAACCAATATGGCCTCCGTCACAGGTCCTGATGGTCAAATATGCAAGACAGGCAGCTTGTGACAGTCGGTAGTGATGGCGGCCATATTGTTTGTCAGCCCAGAAACCTGGACAAACGGGAACAATAACAAACGCCGAAACCCCGGAGACTTATTTTGTAGCAATTTTGTTTATTTTTATGGGAGAATATTATTGAAAAACAGACTGTTCCTTTAAATGCTTAACCCTTTAAAATAACCGACCTACAATTAATGTAAAATAAAAAAGTAGATGTCATACATTATCCCCCCTCATTTCTTCCCACTAGAAACAGATGGCAGAGTGGGTTTCTCACTTGTGTACGAGTCCCGTGTGACCACCCAGATTTTAATTAATTTTTTTTTTGAGAAACAGAGAAATGTAATTGTTCCGATGCTGCTCCCAATTAGCTAAAACAAAAAGCACATTATTCATTTTTTTTTTACTTTTCTTTTGTACATTCTGAATTTTGTTTTTTTTTTTTCCCGTTTTTTTAATTTGTAATGTTTATTTTTTTATATATATTTTATTCTTTTGGGGGTTTTTTGTTTGTTTGTTTGTTTTCTATTGATTTTGATTGAAATGAAAAAGTTATGCTATCCTGATGCTCCCAATTAGATAAAATGTAATTATGCTATTTTTTCCCTTCTTTTTTTCAATTTTCTTATTCTCCATTTTGTTGTTTGTTTTTCTTTTTTATATATATTGCAAATTTTCTCTGCTTGTTTATTGTATTATTATTATTTTTATACTAGTATCTCTTTTCATTTGCTGTTCGGTCTTTTTCGGTTTTTCTGGCTGTAAATTAGGACATCTCCATGTTGATGCTCCCGCCCCCCAGGAGGGGGGGGGGGTTGTTGCTACGGTAACAAGTTTTTAAGGGCCATTGTCAAGTGACCTGGATACAGCCCGGCCTGGTATTGTGTTAGGTCCATGGGGAAGCAGTAAATTCCTGCACACGCATCTCCCCCCTCCCCCATCAGCCATATGTATCTGGATCTATGGATACAATTTCAAGTTTGTGATTACGGATTAAGCCGGGAATCTGATTCCATAAAAGAAACGGAATCTTAATTTCAGGAAGCGATTACCCGGGAATGCCATAAATCTGCAAGTGAATTAATAGTCTAAATTGAGGTCCTCATTTACATATGCAAATTAGATTGTGTAATGTGCCCTATTTGTCTAATCTTATATACAGTCATCCGAGTGTCAGGGAATCCCCAACACTGAGGCACCGAGGACCTCTCCAGTCTCAGCCGTCCGTCTGTCCATCCGTCCGTGTCATTCAGATTCCTTCTTTCCCATGAGAGGTCCCTTTTCCATTGTCTCCATCCACCGACTCCGCTCCGACAGCTTCTGTCGCTGGCAAATGGAGAGAAGCGGCCAAGATACGCCCCCATCTCATCTACCAACTCGGGGGGGAATAAAAACAAAAAACCTTTCTTTTCTCCTCCCAATTGTGACCAAATTACATTTGCTTCAATTATTTAGTGGGTCAGTTTAACTCCGCGTGTGACAAACTGCATGCTATTAGGAAAAGATGGCTGACAACCAATATGGCCGCCATTGCAGTTTTGTTTTGTTTTTAAAGGGGTGGTCACCCAGTTTTTTTTAGTTTCTGGAGTCACAAAATCTTTCCCAATATTCAGTAAATATGGCAGCGGAAACAAAGAGAGTTGTCATTCCGGTATCGAGATTGCCTATTTATTTTCTGGCGGCCATATTGGTTTTGACAGACGTAAAATACCTAGTAAAGAAAGCCTTTTTTTTTTTTACATATTTGCCTTCTGGTCTTCTCTGTAGACATTTACCCCTCGCGCTGACAATCCTGACGTCACCTGGCTGTCATGTTCGTGGAGAGCAGCGTCGCCGGTGACCTCAGCAGTTTCTGCGATCCTGGGTGTGCAGCGCGTCCAAAGGTTATTCTCTTACTCCAGACCCCTCTCATATCTGCAGGCGGTTTTATTGCTGCGCCGTCCTTTGATTTCCTGGTGCCTCCGCAGGTGAGGCGCACGGCGAGGGCAGCCATTTTTCTTGCCTTTCTGATCAATCTGAACAAATATTGAATTCACAAGTTGTTTTATACTCCAGAGCTGCATTCACAATTCTGCTGGTTGACCATAAGCACAGACTGGAATCGTGAGTGCAGCTTTGGATGTGACTAGACACCCACAATCCTAAATGTATTTCGAAATTATGTTATGAAACCAAAAAGCCCCCTTGGATTATTGTTATCCGGGGGCTGACATGATGGTGCATTGTACTCGGCAGGAGGCACTAAGATGTTTTTCTGGTAGTAGAATTTCCAAGAAACAATGCCTCACCTCTTCTGCAGCCCGGATCAGAACAGTCTGTCTCCTGCCGGAGCTAAGAGGTTTATGGGCTTAATCCGCGGCTGAGCTGCTGGCCGGTGTCACAAGACCCCATGGCGGATAACGATCGCTGCCGTGTTAACTGCCTGCACAAAAAAAAGACAAGAAGTGCGCGGGGCTCTCATAGTCCTGTCTTATACTAAAATTTCATGGGATCCGAACTGTCCAGGATTAACAGAGGAAAGTGGCGCAATCCAGATTAAAAAAAAAGTTTTATCTTGTTCCACTTCTTTTACTACTTTTTTTTTAACCTTTTATTTTTTGTTCTTGTTTTTATTTATTAACTGATTTTTACTTAACTTTAAAATATCTACTTTTTCCTTTTTTCAACTGTTCAGGTAAATTTATTTTACTTTTTGATAACTTTTTACATCTTTTTATATTAATAATAATATTATTATTATAATTATTGAATATATTAAAAAAAAACAAGTAAAAAATATATTTCCCCAAAAAGGAAATGAAAATAAATATATAAATGTAATATAAATTTCCTTTTTCAAGGGGATTTGAGGTCTTTGTTTCACCCTCTGTCTCCATAACAACGGCCCTGTCGGTTCCTGATAGAATGTGGCGGGGCCGGTTCCCCTCGGGGTGGGCCGGCTCACAGTATGGCTCTCAGTGACAGCCCAGGGACAGGTCCTGGCTGTTGTATTCCTGGCTGTCACTATGTATCCGGGGATTGTTACTCTCTGACTCACACTTAAGTAACTTTAACCACAATAGTGGGGGGGGGCACATGATCTTTTCGGCGTTCACTTTTGTGTCTCGGTGACTATTGGTGTTTTTGTTTTGTTTGTTACTTTTATAAGAAGAGGATCGAGGTGTGAGTGAAATATCCTGCAGACAGTAACGGCGCCCCCACTAGGAGGTAATAGAGCGGAGGGGGCTGCATGTAGGACTCTCATATAATATCCAGAGGAGAGTACGTCCCCGGGGAACTCGGCGCATCTGCACATTATATGGGCCACATGTTATTTCCAAGTAGTTCTTCATTTCCCCAGTGGCGGCGCTGTAGGAAAAATACCTGTTGCACAGATTGCAACCGATCCCTGCGAATCCCTTATTTACTGGTAATTCAAAAGTGATAAACCCCCAAGGTGAAAATTTAAAGGGATGGTTCAGAATTTGACAAATAAAGGCTGCTCCAGAAACAGCGCCTCTCATGTCTGCAGGTTGTGTGCGGTATTGCAGCTAGCTACCAGACGCCACCTGTGGACAAGGATGGCACTGGTTTTCGAAGAAAACTGACTTTTTCTAATTCTGTGCAACCCCCTTAAGAAGGAAGGAACTTTCGCCCTAAAATTAAATGAACCCCAAGTCTATGAGCCACCCTATTCATTTGTGTATGTGTGAGATGTCCCGGCTCGTGACCTCCCCCCCCAACGCACTGGACGTGAGTCCCAGCGGTCTGTCTGACCCCCGATCCTCGCTGCGATCCCGCTCCCCGTCCCCTGCAGATCCGCTCCGGGGCTTATTACCCGCAATGTAGGATAATAATAGGGAAAGGGGAACCGAATATTGCAAAATAAGGGTTAAATATAAACCTGAACCGCAGTCACATGACCGCCCCGAAAATCCGCTAGAAGCGGAGCTGCCGGTCTCCAGGAGAGCTGGGTGGTGGCCGCCCTGCTCCGGTCATGTAGGACATGGGACAGGAGGGTGACCCCAATGTTGCTGCGGTCTTGCAAGCCATGTTGGTTGCCGCTGTACTTTGGGTAGTTTAACCCTCGCTGTGCCGCCCTCTCCTATCTGTCTATGTCGCGCTGTTTGCACCTGCACGGACGGGATTATATTTACATGTTGGAGCTGTCCGGCCGCCAAACTCCTGTGAACTCGCCATGCTTCCACCTGCCAAGGTCTAAAGATTGACTGTACTGTTTCTTTAAGTGTCAGCCTTGTGGTCTGGGGGTCACAGTGGCTCGGTGGGTACGAGCGCCGCCTCCACAGTAAGGTGTGAACACACGTATCGCCCCCCGCTTCTCAGTATAGTCACAACACCTGCACTGTGGTCAGAGTGCAAGAGGCTGCGTACACAGGACGGGGGTACACAGCGAGGAGCACTGCACCCACTGTATCTAAGCCAATGTATCCAATCCTGTGGTGTGTGCTGAGCTGTGTATCTAATCCCATCCTGTGTGATACTGTCTGCTGAGCCATGTATCTAATCCTATCCTGTGTGATACTGTCTGCTGAGCTGTGTATCTAATCCTATCCTGTGTGATACTGTCTGCTGAGCCATGTATCTAATCCTATCCTGTGTGATACTGCCTACTGAGCTGTGTATCTAATCCTATCCTGCGTGATACTGTCTGCTGAGCCATGTATCTAATCCTATCCTGTGTGATACTGCCTACTGAGCTGTGTATCTAATCCCATCTTGTGTGATACTGTCTGCTGAGCCATGTATCTAATCCTATCCTGCGTGATACTGTCTGTTGAGCCATGTATCTAATACTATCCTGTGTGATACCGTCTGCTGAGCTGTGTATCTAATCCTATCCTGTGTGATACTGCCTGCTGAGCTGTGTATCTAATCCTATCCTGCGTGATACTGTCTGCTGAGCTGTGTATCTAATCCTACCCTGTGTGATACTGTCTGCTGAGCTGTGTATCTAATCCTATCCTGCGTGATACTGTCTGCTGAGCTGTGTATCTAATCCTATCCTGTGTGATACTGTCTGCTGAGCTGTGTATCTAATCCTATCCTGTGTGATACTGTCTGCTGAGCTGTGTATCTAATCCTATCCTGTGTGATACTGTCTGCTGAGCTGTGTATCTAATACTATCCTGTGTGATACTGTCTGCTGAGCTGTGTATCTAATCCTATCCTGTGTGATACTGTCTGCTGAGCCGTGTATCTAATCCTATCCTGTGTGATACTGTCTGCTGAGCTGTGTATCTAATCCCATCCTGTGTGATACTGTCTGCTGAGCCATGTATCTAATCCTATCCTGTGTGATACTGCCTACTGAGCTGTGTATCTAATCCTATCCTGCGTGATACTGTCTGCTGAGCCATGTATCTAATCCTATCCTGTGTGATACTGCCTACTGAGCTGTGTATCTAATCCCATCTTGTGTGATACTGTCTGCTGAGCCATGTATCTAATCCTATCCTGCGTGATACTGTCTGTTGAGCCATGTATCTAATACTATCCTGTGTGATACCGTCTGCTGAGCTGTGTATCTAATCCTATCCTGTGTGATACTGCCTGCTGAGCTGTGTATCTAATCCTATCCTGCGTGATACTGTCTGCTGAGCTGTGTATCTAATCCTATCCTGTGTGATACTGTCTGCTGAGCTGTGTATCTAATCCTATCCTGTGTGATACTGTCTGCTGAGCTGTGTATCTAATCCTATCCTGCGTGATACTGTCTGCTGAGCTGTGTATCTAATCCTATCCTGCGTGATACTGTCTGCTGAGCTGTGTATCTAATCCTATCCTGTGTGATACTGTCTGCTGAGCTGTGTATCTAATCCTATCCTGTGTGATACTGTCTGCTGAGCTGTGTATCTAATACTATCCTGTGTGATACTGTCTGCTGAGCTGTGTATCTAATCCTATCCTGTGTGATACTGTCTGCTGAGCCGTGTATCTAATCCTATCCTGTGTGATACTGTCTGCTGAGCTGTGTATCTAATCCTATCCTGTGTGATACTGTCTGCTGAGCTGTGTATCTAATCCTATCCTGTGTGATACTGTCTGCTGAGCCGTGTATCTAATCCTATCCTGTGTGATACTGTCTGCTGAGCCGTGTATCTAATCCTATTCTGTGTGATACTGTCTGCCGAGCTGTGTATCTAATCCTATTCTGTGTGATACAGTCTGCCGAGCCGTGTATCTAATCCTATTCTGTGTGATACTGTCTGCCGAGCCGTGTATCTAATCCTATTCTGTGTGATACTGTCTCCTGAGCCGTGTATCTAATCCTATCCTGTGTGATACTGTCTGGTGAGCCGTGTATCTAATCCTATCCTGTGTGATACTGTCTGCTGAGCTGTGTATCTAATCCTATCCTGTGTGATACTGTCTGCTGAGCCGTGTATCTAATCCTATCCTGTGTGATACTGTCTGCTGAGCTGTGTATCTAATCCTATCCTGTGTGATACTGTCTGCTGAGCTGTGTATCTAATCCTATCCTGTGTGATACTGTCTGCTGAGCCGTGTATCTAATCCTATCCTGTGTGATACTGTCTGCTGAGCCGTGTATCTAATCCTATCCTGTGTGACACTGTCTGCTGAGCTGTATCTACTCCTATCCTGTGTGATACTGTCTGCTGAGCTGTGTATCTAATCCTATCCTGTGTGATACCGTCTGCTGAGCTGGGTATCTAATCCTATCCTGTGTGATACTGTCTGCTGAGCCGTGTATCTAATCCTATCCTGTGTGATACTGTCTGCTGAGCTGTGTATCTAATCCTATCCTGTGTGATACTGTCTGCTGAGCTGTGTATCTAATCCTATCCTGTGTGATACTGTCTGCTGAGCCGTGTATCTAATCCTATCCTGTGTGATACTGTCTGCTGAGCTGTGTATCTAATCCTATCCTGTGTGATACTGTCTGCTGAGCTGTGTATCTAATCCTATCCTGTGTGATACTGTCTGCTGAGCCGTGTATCTAATCCTATCCTGTGTGATACTGTCTGCTGAGCTGTGTATCTAATCCTATCCTGTGTGATACTGTCTGCTGAGCTGTGTATCTAATCCTATCCTGTGTGATACTGTCTGCTGAGCTGTGTATCTAATCCTATCCTGTGTGACACTGTCTGCTGAGCCGTGTATCTAATCCTATCCTGTGTGACACTGTCTGCTGAGCCGTGTATCTAATCCTCTCCTGTGTGATACTATCTGCTGAGCTGTGTATCTAATCCTCTCCTGTGTGATACTATCTGCTGAGCTGTATATCTAATCCTATCCTGTGTGATACTGTCTGCTGAGCTGTGTATCTAATCCTATCCTGCGTGATACTATCTGCTGAGCTGTGTATCTAATCCTATCCTGTGTGATACTGTCTGCCGAGCTGTGTATCTAATCCTATCCTGTGTGATACTGTCTGCTGAGCCATGTATCTAATCCTATCCTGTGTGATACAGTCTACTGAGCTGTGTATCTAATCCTATCCTGTGTGATACTGTCTGCTGAGCTGTGGATCTAAGCCAATGATGCCACCCCCATCATTCCTGCTGTGAGGAGAGTGGGTACTGAGGTTTCGGGGGCTTTCTGTCAGTGATGTAGTGGCAGGTTCGGGTTTGCGTTACTTTAACCCCTTCAGGAACAGATGGCGCCAATGAAATGGTCAAAAATAAAACCCTGCTCCACGTCCTCATGTGACAGCCAATCAGATTGCAGCTTACCTGATTCCGCAGTGGTTGGAGGATGTAAGGAGGGCTGTGACTGGCTGCTGTGTGTACACATGGGGGGTAACACGGTCTCTATGACCAATGATCTGGTGGATCCGGCTCCTGGTTGCTTATTGGAGATCATGTTTTTGTCCTCTAGTAATGACAGGAAGTGTTATCCTAGTAGCCACCATGTAATGCTGCGTCTGTGCCCGGCCCCCGCTGTGCTGCTGGGTGGGCACTGTGGGTAGTGTTAGGGTAGATTTACGGTGAAGTCCTGATCACGGGCTCCCCTCCGTAGGTTGCGGTGCCAGCTTTTCCCTCTGCCTTCGCTCACCCGTCTGTGAACTGGCACCGATCCTCGCTGCAGGGGGCCCTTCACAAGTGGCGAAGCGCGAATGCTGTGATTACTTTACAAATCTCTTGACATTCGGAAACACTTGACGCTGCGGCTCCAGGACCTGGCAGTTGGCAATGGTGGCGGCAGCCCGAGGGAGGTACCGTCATGCAGAATGCCGCCATGCAGAATGCCGCCACTTCTCGCTGTGGTGGGACGAGGTGTAATCCCATCACGGGTTTACTGGTAATTGCATCTAGGCTATTATGTGATTGGCCGTCTCCTCGCCATCTGCGAGCTGGTAGCTGCCGCGGACGCTGTGGTGGGCGCAGCTATCAGAGAGGCCCCGGATCCGATTACCCGGGAGGATTATCCTGGAATCCGCTGAAGTCGCTCCCCCGGTGGGCACCGCAGTGCCAGCTTCTGCAGTGCCAGGAGGAGGGGGCAATGACTGCCAGCCTGTGCACATTGCTGCAGAACTGCTACTCTCAGCATGCCCGGACAGCAGCACAGACCTAGAATGGTGCAGGGCAGTGATCCCAGTCCGGGCCTGCTGGGAGTTGTAGTGTTGCATCCCTGACTTTACAGACTGAGTGTGATAGTTGGTAATGAAGACTTCATCTCATTAACCCCTCTCTCCCCTGTCTTGTCCTCACAGAGCTCCGCGCAGGAGATCGGAGAAGAGGTGGATGACGGCGTTATCTACAGCATCTCCCTGCGGAAAGTGCAGCTCCACCACGCGGCCACCAAGGGGCAGCGATGGCTGGGGGTAAGCAGGGTACCATCCCCCATGGGCACGGCTGAAGGCGGGCTTGCTGGACCCCGGGACACCACGGTGAGGAAGATAGCGGGGTGTATGCGGGGGAGGGGGCTGTGCACTATTTCTGTGGTACATGTAGGCAGGGGTGGACAGATGTCGGGCGTGATCCCAGCTGCACTCACTGACCCATGGCGGGCGGGCAGATCATGCATGTGGCCTGCCGGGGGACCTGGGACCCATTCAAGCAATTCAGGGGGCTTCCACACAACAGTTATGGCCGACTGGGCTCCAAAAGGGAAATTTCCCCGCTAGCAATATGGTTGTCTCTGCTCCAAGACTGATGGAGTTAAACCATGAGTGCTTGTCCCAGACTGGACACCTTCCTGTACAGGACGGTGCGACGACCAAGCCGAGGTCAGCCAAGATCATATGGTAACGTGCAGCCCGCGGAGAACAGAGGCCCCACCGGCCCCCGGGGTAGAGAGTAGGGGCGGAAGGGTTGGGGGCTTCCCCCTCGTCCCTGGGGGCTGCATGATGTGACCTCCTTTAGGTTCAGACTTCTTAAAGGGATACAACACACTTACACATTGCCATCACATGTTTTTTTTCTACCGCGATGTGTGAATGCACCATATCCCGACCGGAGCTACAGTACAGAGGTAACGCTCAGCACAGCTGCTGCTCTGTGACGGCGCCCTCCTGTGGTGCTATGTCCACACTCCTCCATTAAAGGGCTCATGTACAATCCCTTCTCCCAGGACTGATATCTGACCCTGGCTCGCATTTCCATCCTGGTGATTGAGATTTTGTAATTTCTTCTTGCAGTTGGAGAACGAGACGGCGCTGAGCCTGTACGAGACATGCAAGGTGCGGACCATCAAGGCAGGGACCCTGGAGAAGCTGGTGGAATACCTGGTCTCTGCGTTCAAGGGCAACGACTCCACCTACGTCACCATCTTCCTGTGCACCTACCGGGCGTTCGCAACCACTAAGCAAGTGCTGGACCTGCTGCTGAACAAGTGAGTCTGTGCATGGGGGCATGAGAGCTGTGTACCGGCTCTTTAAGAGGCCTTCTGGATCCCGCCAGCGTCAGTACAAATCATGTAATTCGCTTCTCTCTCTTTAAGGTTTGGGCGTCTTCACCCGCAGCTGAATGGCGAGCACTCCCACAACAGCATCGATGATCGGCTAGAGCTGAAGAAGTAAGTGAGCGGCTGATAACAGCGGGCGCTCCTGCACCAGCGAGATCTGGCCACGCCTTATAACCACATGAGCCGCAGCCGGGAGACTGTTTATCACTCACACCGTATCCCGTTGCGCAGGAACTTTACAGGCTGAGAAATAAATCTTTTCCCTTCTCCAAATTCCGTCCCATAAGATCAAAGAGCAGACGGAGGCCGGGACTCCCTCCCCCACCTCATACAGGCTTACTGCCTAATCCCGTCTGCAGCCTCCGCATATATATATATATAGTGCCGCCATCCCACCCCAAGCAGTCTGGACCACAGAGCTGACGCTCTAATTCACGTCACTTCTCTCCCCAGCACCATCTCCTCCATCCTGGGAGCCTGGCTGGATCAGTACTCTGAAGATTTTCGGCAAGCCCCGGATTACGTGTGTCTCAAGCAGCTGATTGCGTACGTGCGGCACAACATCCCCGGTTCAGACCTGGAGCGCAGAGCTCGCAATCTACTGTCACAATTCCAGCGGCAGCAGATCAGCGAGCTGGAGCAGGATGGTGAGTGACAACGTGACCGTCCATGTGACAGCGCAGAAGTGGCCGCTGCTACTCATAGGTAACTTTTCATGACATTGGGTTTTGCAGTCGTGGACCACACAAGCTGCACGTTCCGCCTCGTGGAGGAGAGCGCCCTCCTGGAGGGGAAGCCAGACTTCCTGTCCTTCCTACAGGACATGGTGGCCGAACAGTTTACAGTCATGGACGCTGTGAGTACTCTTATTATTTCCTCTTCATGTTCACTACTCAAGGGAAATAATGACCAAATATAAGTCTCCTGATGTATTACCTTAACAATGCCCACCCTCTGCAGACACCACATACAGAGATATATGATAAGATTCTGTCTGCAGCCTCCACTAGGGAGAGCTCCCTGTATACAGAGATACATAAGATTCTGCCTGCAGCCACCACTAGGGGGAGCTCCCTGTATACAGAAATATATGATAAGATTCTGTCTGCAGCCTCCACTAGGGGGAGCTCCCTATATACAGAGATACATGATAAGATTCTGTCTGCAGCCACCACTAGGGGAGCTCCCTGTATACAGAGATACATGATAAGGTTCTGTCTGCAGCCACCACTATGGGGAGCTCCCTGTATACAGAGATACATGATAAGGTTCTGTCTGCAGCCACCACTAGGGGGAGCTCCCTGTATACAGAGATACATGATAAGGTTCTGTCTGCAGCCACCACTATGGGGAGCTCCCTGTATACAGAGATACATGATAAGGTTCTGTCTGCAGCCACCACTAGGGGGAGCTCCCTGTATACAGAGATACATGATAAGATTCTGTCTGCAGCCTCCACTAGGGGGAGCTCCCTGTGTACAGAGATACATAAGATTCTGTCTGCAGCCACCACTAGGGGGAGCTCCCTGTATATAGAGATACATAAGATTCTGTCTGCAGCCACCACTAGGGGGAGCTCCTTGTATATAGAGATACATGATAACATTCTGCCTGCTGCCTCCATTAGGGGGGGCTCCCTGTATACAGAGATATAAGATTCTGTCTGCAGCCTCCACTAGGGGGAGCTCCCTATATATAGAGATACATGATAAGATACTGTCTGGATCTACCACTAGGGGGAGCTCCCTGTATACAGAGATACATGATAAGGTTCTGTCTGCAGCCACCACTAGGGGGAGCTCCCTGTAGACAGAGATACATGATAAGATTCTGTCTGCAGCCACCACTAGGGGGAGCTCCCTGCATACAGAGATACATGATAAGATTCTGTCTGCAGCCTCCACTAGGGGGAGCTCCCTGTATACAGAGATACATGATAAGATTCTGTCTGCAGCCACCACTAGGGGGAGCTCCCTGTATACAGAGATACATGATAAGATTCTGTCTGCTGCTACCACTAGGGGGAGCTCCCTGTATACAGAGATACATGATAAGATTCTGTCGGGATCTACCACTAGGGGGAGCTCCCTGTATACAGAGATACATGATAAGATTCTGTCTGCAGCCTCCACTAGGGGGAGCTCCCTGTATACAGAGATACATGATAAGATTGTGTCTGCAGCCACCACTAGGGGGAGCTCCCTGTATACAGAGATACATGATAAGATTCTGTCTGCAGCCACCACTAGGGGGAGCTCCCTGTATACAGAGATACATGAAAGATTCTGTTTGCAGCCTCCACTAGGGGGAGCTCCCTGTATACAGAGATACATGAAAGATTCTGTCTGCATCCACCACTAGGGGGAGCTGTTATACATGGAATAATGATAACTATGCAGTAAGCTCCCCCTGGTGGTGGCTGAAGGAATGCAGGAGCTTAGGATTTAACTCTTCATGCTGTGGATTTGGTGAAATGTATCAGAATAGCGGAGCTCAGACTTGATTTAAAGGCATCGTTAGATTGCATTTGGCGGCGTTCACAGCTGAATCCTCTCTTTATTGGTTGTAGGACCTCTTTAAGAAGGTGGTGCCATATCACTGCCTGGGTTGTATCTGGTCGCAGAGGGACAAGAAGGGCAAAGAGCACCTGGCGCCCACGATCCGTGCCACCGTCTCACAGTTCAATAGCGTCACCAACTGCGTCATCTTCACTTGCCTGAGTGACCGGTCTCTGAAGCCGCAGCAGAGAGCGAAGGTGGTGGAGCGCTGGGTGGAGGTGGCGCGGGTACGTCTCCTCTGGTCGGGGTGAGGGTGTGACGTCTGCGCGGGGCCGTATAAATCACCGTCTATTCCCTGTCTATAGGAATGCCGCATCCTGAAGAACTTCTCGTCTCTGCGCGCCATTCTGTCCGCGCTCCAGTGTAACGCCATCCACAGGCTTAAGAAGACGTGGGACGAGGTGTCGCGGTGAGCGCCCGACATACAGGCAGGCAGATAAATGCTGAGGGTTGTAGTTCTGCAGCAGCACACTTACACTGGGGTCTGTTACAGGGAGAGCTTCAGGACGTTCATGGAACTTTCCGAAATCTTCTCCGACGAGAACAACCACTCGTTAAGCCGCGAGCTGCTGATTAAGGTGAGAGGGAGACAGGTCACATGCTCTGTTAAAGGGACGGGGCCAGCAGTTGTTTTTGCTTTAAAGAGTTGCTGGTCCGGCGGTATCTCTGCACACGTCACATGCGTGGGGCACCCCTGATATGATCCGTGTGTGTGTACTGGCATGTCACTCCCCTTATCTGCAAGGAAACCCTGGTGCACACCCTCCGCATCGGGCGGTGCAGGGATTCCCTCCTCTTATCTCCAGCCGCGTCATCCCCAGCTGACCTCAAGTGGGCGCCAAACCTGCCGATCTCATGCCAGTGGCTGCATTCCCAGAATTCCCACAGGCAGCTGCACCTTTTATATTTCTGTGGGATGGATGACGCCAGCTATTCCTGGCCCCATCACAAGCATTCCCCATTTATTGCAAAGAGCCTCCGACCACAAAACAGTGGCAGCCGCATAGTATAGGCCACATCGTATCGGTTACATCAGGCACCTGACGTGTGGCACGTATTATATCCCGCCTTTATACATGAAATCCAGAGCCCCTATCCTTTTTTCTTTGCAGGAGGGAACTTCTAAATTTGCAACCCTGGATATTAATCCAAAGAGGGCACAGAAAAGACACCAACAGCAAAGAGAGATGGTAAGTGGCTCGCCGCCTTCAGGAAATTCTACGTGTCCGTCATTATGGTGCGGGAGGTGTTAGATGTAGATTGGATGTGCGCCCTCTGATGTTCACTTGCAGTAGTGCTTTTTTTATTTTGCGTTTGCACCCTCTGGTGTTCCTTTGCGGTAATGCTTACTTTTTTTTTTTTGCACAGGGTGTCATGCAAGGAACCATTCCTTACCTCGGCACTTTCCTTACTGACCTGGTGATGCTGGACACGGCCATGAAGGACTACTTAGAGGTCAGTGAGAGGCTTATTGGTAGACTAGAACGTGAAATCGCTACAGGATTTGATTTCCCATTTAATAATGCTTTTCTTATTTGCCCATAGGGAGGCCTGATAAACTTTGAGAAGAGACGGAAGGTGCGTTCGCGGTATAATTTATTGCACGGATGCAGTTTTATAGACCGGTTTGGGTAAAGGTTTGGACTCATGTTATGTTTGTGCCTTTCTCAGGAGTTCGAGGTGATCGCTCAGATAAAGCTGCTGCAGTCGGCCTGTAACAACTACAGTTTTATCCCAGAGGAGGCATTTGCGGAGTGGTTCCACAGCGTGGAGCGTCTGACTGAAGCAGAGAGGTGAGAGAAGGTGGAAATGGCGCTGTCTTATTATCGGATCACTTTCGTTATAAAGCAGTCGCCTTTTTTCGAACAAAAATCGTAAATAATGTGCTGGATAATCCGGCACCTGCTGACGCCAGATTACAGGAATCCGCCCAGTACTGACTGGTTCTGTTTCTCGTGCCGCAGCTACAGCCTGTCCTGTGAGATTGAACCTTTATCTGAATCCGCGAGCAACACTTTAAAGGCCAAGAAAAACACAGGGATCATCAAACGATGGAGCGAGTAAGTACCCCCAGTACTGGAGGGACGGCCCCCAAGTGTATTTGTAGTCACTAGAGCGGATAAGCTATTGCTAGACACTGACGCTGCTTCTCACATGTGGAAATCGAGCTCTTTAAATCCCCTCTAATAACCATTTGTGTCCTGCAGTCGTCAGCCTCCCAGCTCCGAGCCCTGCACCAGCGTCAGTTCTCACTCCAAGTCATTCGACCAGCTGAAATGCAGCCCACACCTCTGCGGAAACGACACAGCAGACTCTGTCAGCGTGACGTCCGCCGGGTCAAGCAGCTCCGACGTGGAGGAGATAAACATCAGCTTTGTGCCCGAGTCCCCGGATTGCCAGAAGAAGGTACGAGAGGAACAGCCCAAAGATCCGCCGGCACAGGCCACAGAACGCTGTGCTCCCCTAGGGGTCAGTCCCTGCTCTCTTCTGTTTTGCTGCATTTGGAAAAAGATTATAGATAATTCTGTGTATTATTCAGTATTAGCGGAAATTACACCCCTGAAAAAAAAACAACTAAACCAGACAAAAGTGTCACTACTTAAAGGGCAAGTCCAGTCCTCAGCGGTGCAGCTTCCATTGCCTGTGTCACCAGCTTTCTCGGGCTAATGACATATCCCAGAGTCTAGAAATACTGCCCCAGAAATGGCTATGTTTCCTATTTTGGGAAAAGCTGGGTGACCCCATATTGAGCTGTGTGACGCGGCCATGTTGGCTGTCACCTATGAGCAGATATAACTGGACAGGTGCTGAACAGGTTTTTAGGGGTTTAGTTTCCCAATTTGTGTTTTTATGCCGGATAACGAGACGTCAGCCGTGCATTATAGGGCTGATTTATATCTCATCTGCTGATAATATATGGGGTCACTGGCTGGAATACTACAAATGTCTCCGCTCCGCCAGCTTCTGACGCTCTGATTTCTCATTTTACAGTTCTGGGAATCGACGTCGCTCTCGTCTCTGGACACGTCGGGCATCGGCTCCGGGTCCAGCAGCGCTTCCTCATCGTCTGTCTCCTCTACACCCGTCTCGGCCTCTCGGACGCACAAGCGCTCGGTCTCCGGGATTTCCAGTTACTCGTCACTTTCTCTTCCCCTCTACAACCAGCAGATCGATGACTGCTGCATCATTCGGGTCAGCCTGGACGTGGATAACGGCAACATGTACAAGAGCATCCTGGTGAGTCACGTACTTAATGGAGGTGCCGTACTGCTGCCGGCCACGTCCAGGAGTGGCACTGCTCTCGGTGTCATCCGCACAATATCCACTATATACAGAGTCAGGATCGATCTCTACAAACCACGTGACACCTTCTCCTTCATCTGCAGGTAACGAGTCAGGATAAAACCCCCGTGGTGATCCGCAAAGCGATGGCCAAACACAACTTGGACGGGGAGCGGGCGGAGGACTACGAGCTGGTCCAGATAATTTCCGAGGAGAGAGGTAAAGGAATCTGTGCAATGCCGGCCACTGTCAGACAGGAAGGGTTAACATGTGGAGACCGGTCCGTTTGCTTTCTATGAAACGCAGGGGAATGACTATACTGGTTTTGGGTTCTTAAAGGTACAGCACCAAGAACGCCTTTATATAGTAGCGCGATACGATGCCGCAGAAACGTCCTATATATAAAATGCTGGTGCAAGCTGTACTTCATTAAAGTGCAACACGTGATATTTAAAGGGTCGTGTAGGGCATTGAGCGACATTGCAGTTTCTGGCAGGACAATGGCAGGAGCTGGTATCGTGCATTCTGGTTAGTAGGACTACAAGCACAATGGCTGCCAGACATTGGCCTATCTCCCTGGTAGCTGTCCCGTCCAGGGTCCAGCAGGGTCTCTCACCGGCCCTTTAATGAAGCAGTAAGAATTCTAGAGGACAAACAATATGGCTACCAGAATGGCTGATCCAGCTCTTCCAGAGCCATGGGCAGTAGTGCAGCATTATGGTCCCCATGTGCCGGCACCCAGCTTTCCTAGGAGCAGATTGGGCACTTCTCAATCAGTGACGCTTTTCCCTTCTTTCCTCAGAGCTGAAGATCCCTGATAACGCCAACGTCTTCTACGCGATGAACTCAGGAGCCAACTACGACTTTATACTGAAAAGACGCGGCTTCTCTAAAGGGGTCAAAATCAAGCATGGCTCCAGCTCCACGCTGCCCCGGATGAAGCAGAAAGGACTCAAGATAGCCAAGGGCATCTTCTGACCCCCCACTGTACCCGTTGTACCCCAGCCAGAGGATGGCACAATTACTACGTCCCATGGGAGGCTCAGCCCCGCTCCCAGCGTTACCAAACTGTGACCAATGGCAGAAACAAAGAGCAGATTCACCACTGGAGTGTACTGGTCTCAGCCAAACTGGCGCCAAAAGGCCAACGAGAGACAGGGGCAGCCCCCTCCACCATCAGGACCCAGGGGCAGCCTCCTCCGCCATCAGGACCCAGGATCCGCCTCCATGCCACAGGTGCCTTCAAGGGAAGGGGGTCAAGTAGATAAGAAGACCATGCACTCTGCCAGTGCCATGCCCATGATGCCAGTATTAATGCAGGAGGGGACAGAATTAGTCCGGAGGCCGCCGCCATCTATCCCCATACAGGGACCTTAATGTAAATATGCTCCGTCCTGTGGATTCCAGGATTCAGTGCGTTTTCTACAAAAAAAAAAAAACACTTTGGAAAAAGAAAAAACAAAACATTTTTTTTTAACCCATAACGATCCAGAGGCGCCTGGGACGGCCCCTCATTACCATTGCAGGGTCCATTACTAAAGCTGGAGCTAACGACACGTTCTCCTTCCCTCCCCCACCGATCCAGCATCGCAAACTGCACCAAAGATCCCACCTCCCACGGAGCGACGTCCGCTACATTCACTGGTTATACCCGTCCTGCGGGGATCACAGGGTTAATGACGCTCTGAACCTGTAAATATTCTCCCGATATTTTCTTATTTTTCTGTCTTTGGGGCCAAATTTCCAGTTTTCACCCGGTTCAGTCTCCCGGCGGGGGCCTTGGGGGTCCGGCCTGTGGACGGTGATTGTTGTTTTTTTTTAGTGTAAATATGTTATTTTTCTTTCTGAATATTTATTGGATGTAAATAGAGGCGAGAGTTCAGCTTGTATATATCCCGCGAGGCCGCGCCCGGCTCCGCTTCTGCAGTGAAAGGGTTACAGGTTGTTGTTTTTTTTATGGAATTTTAATAATGTTACCGGATGGTGGCTGATGCTGATTGGGTCGTGTCAGCTGTGATGTCATCAGTCCGTTTTTTGTTCTTTTCCCATATGGTCGGCCCCTCGGTGGTCCGGCAGCGTTTACAGGGGCCTCTTCCTGCGCTCGTTTACGGCCCTGAGACAATAGGGTTTGCTGTTTGCTCAGAGAATCCCTCTGGTAAGAAATGTTCCCGTCGGACCGGTTCTTGTGCACACATCCCCTGCCACCTTTCAGATTTCTTTTTTTTCCCAACATCGTGGCTGCCGTGATAGTCGAGCTATTGCTGTGTTTGCGGCCTGTGGAAAAATAACCAAAAGACGAGGCGAGGAGCTCACCGGATTTGCCGCTCTTGGACTCCATCACCTTCCTGAACTAAAAAGCCATCATGGAGTCGCAGGCAGCGAGCGCTTGGTGGCGGCGGAGCAATGACTCCCTTGTCAGCCCTTCCCCCGCAGACACTCTGCAGTCTCCTATTCACAGCCCCATTGGTGGCGCCGTCTTCGGGGTTTGTATATCCTGGTTTTGGCCGGCAGCGAGGAGTCATGGACGAAGTCGTTCCTAGAGGGCTGCGGCCCATGTAGCACAGCTGAATTAGTCATTTTACTGTCAGGCTGTGGCCACACAAGTCGTGCGACCAGAAACATGGCTGTGGATACTTAATGCCGCACAGATCGGAGTTGACAAAATCCAGCACCTTTGGAAACGATTGCGACTCTGTCGTCTCGATGTGACACAAGAACACAGCAGAGGCCACGTAACATCGAGCCACGGACAAAACTGCAGCCAGAGCCAATGCGTTCCATGCAGAGAATCAAATCTGCATGAATTTTGTGGTGTATGAGACTTTGGCGCCTTCTTACACCCTGTGTGAATTCAGCCCTAATGCTGCAGAATTCCTGTCTCCGTGCTAGAGAAGAGCAAATAGTCACAGCGATCAGGTCAGTAATCAGAGGGCGCCGGACGGCAGCCCCAAGACCCTCCTACCCACCGCCATCCCCAGGACCCCTTCTGATTTGTAGGTGCGACTTCGCACCAGACCTGCCGATCAAAAGAGGCATTGGAGATGGCGGCAGGCAGGAGGTTCTCGGGGAATCTGGTCCTGTGTATCGAGATGCCGATCTCAGTACAGAGGATGCCTCCTTACCTGCAGTCCTATGTAAAACCACAAATGACGAGCTCAGCTCTGCTACATAAAGCCTCACCAGAAAGAGGACCGCCATAAATCGTTAAATGGTAAACATTCCTGACACCATGTGATCAAATACTTGTCACAGCTGAGGGTTTGTTACACGAGACCCAGTGCACTCTGAGGCAAGAATACTCCATCTGCTGACAGCAAGCAGAGATCCTGAAAACGTCCATGAATTGAAACGGCCTATTAGGGAGCTACACAGGTTTACTGATCACAAATGGAGGGCGTGTAAACTTCTACAATTCTTATTATCGTGGCATTGCATCTAGGACGATTCTTCTTGAATAAAAAACAATCCCCTCCTATTTCATGTATACAGCTCCTGTACAGAACTGTGTTTCCATGGTAACAAACTACAAGCAAACCCTCCCACCTGTCCCCCATTTTTTGCTGGTACTGAAGGGAGTGTAGTGGGAGGGTCAGACTATGTAGTCATGGAGACGCATCACTCTGCATGGGAGCTGTGAACACAAAATGAGGCAAATTGTGTTACTTCGTATTAATTGGAGCAATAAAATGATTCTTGCATCATCCATATTGTAGCTTCACCTTGTCAGTGTCCATTACAAGTCCCAGAATGCACTGCTCTCTCACTGCGCCTTAACTCTCAATCTGCGTCAGACTCCAGTCTCGTGTTTTCGGTTTTATTTATTTTTTTCTCTGCCTGAATTTTGAGGATTCTCACAAGTGCCAATCAATACAGCAGATGGCTCGGTAGCCTAAAACTAAAGCCTGCCCCGCCCACGTGCATTCTGGGAGTTGTAGTTCAAAGCTCTGCAATAAGACCCTGTGAACAATGCAGGGATGACATTGTTGCCACCTTGTGGTGAAACCCGGTAATTCACAACTACAGTGAAATCGGCTCTAATTCCATGTCTGCTGCTCCTCCAGCCAAATCCGAGGTCGTGACGACACTACAGCGACCCCCCCCAGTCCCATAGTTTTCTGATTAAAGTGCAATCTTCTTTTGTTTTGTGTGTCTGTGCGCACGCGCCGGCGAGGTGCGAATGTTTACACTTGTAACCCTGCGTCTCACTGTGCGTCATATGTTTTGTAACCCGGATTAATGAAGGCGACTGTTCTGAACAATGTACATTAGTCTTTGCAATAAACTCTGACACTCCAGAACCAGATTGTGGCGTCTTATGAAATAACAATGGCGGCACCAGACACTTCTTAGTTCAGTGG
Source organism: Phyllobates terribilis (assembly GCF_046119375.1). Classification (NCBI taxonomy): domain Eukaryota; kingdom Metazoa; phylum Chordata; class Amphibia; order Anura; family Dendrobatidae; genus Phyllobates; species Phyllobates terribilis. The sequence goes on from NW_027362767.1 coordinate 266,108,815, forward strand.
TTTTAATGTTTGCGCGGCTTACAGGTTGGGTAGATTGCGGTAAGTTTGGGACCAGAAGCGGACGTAGGGTGAGCGCAGCCCCTGCTTCATGGAGTTGTAAGTAATGTCATTATTAATCTCCAGGTACTGGCCGAAGCGAGTGTCGTAGGGGAGCCAGGAGGTGGGCACCTTGGATGGTCCCTGGTTGGGGTCCCTGTGTGACCAAATACAGCAAAAGGTGATTAATACAGACACTGGGATGAGAGAACGCAGGCCATAATGGAAGGTTACACTGCTTACCCTGTGGCTGCAAAGTTGGTCCAGTAAGCGATCATTGCGCCCGATACGTCCCTGTCCTGAGGTCTATAAGCCACCAAGTTTTGGAATGGGTTACCGAAGATATATTGGAGGTCATCAGCGTGATCGGCGCCCACCCAGCTCGGGTAGATGGGCATACGGCTCGCGTGGGAGAACAAGTAGCTGTACGTCTTACCCGTTCTGCAAAGAAAAAAACGGACAGAAGTGACGACTGTGAGCATTTACACCCCCGTATTACATGATACACATATAATGCTGCTACCTGGGTAAGAGGTAGTATCGGGGGGCACAACACAGAAACTCCACATACCACCCCACCCCCATAAAAAGTGAGGCACCAACAATGTACAAACCTCCTAGACCCGAAAAATAGCAAAAGCATTGAGACTACATCTCCCAAAGTCACAGTAGGGAAATGGTGGGAGTTGTACATTCTCACGGGTCACAAACTGCACTATATACTGCCATATACGCAAGATTTTACATAACATTTCCTGTATAAATAATCATCAGCAACTAGAAATAATCACATAAAACGTCACCAAAAAATAAGTGACAATTGGACTGTGACATACCGGGCATTCATAGAATGACGAGCGATGGCCTCCTGACTGGGCACCAGGAAGATGTAATCAGTTTCTGCATCAATCACGGTCCTCTTCATGAGCTCCTGGGCAGGACTGGGGCCCCAGGAAGATGTGTAAAGATCATAGGCCAAATCACTGCCCAATGTGCCCTTAGGGAGCGTGAGGTCCTGCACCAACTTCTGCACCTCAGCTCTATGGAATGGAGAAATCATTACAATTATTTTCCCCAATGTACAATAAAAATTGCTATAATACGCCTTTATTCCCTGTTTCCATTGGATTTTTGCTAAATAAAATGTTTTTTTTTTTTACATTTTATCCATTTGTGAGTGCAGGATATTTATCCTGCTATGGACGATGCCGCTATCAAGTCCGTGCACCTGATTTCCTGGTGAGCTTGTAATCCCTCTATTTGGTGTAACTATAATACTGCCCCCTATGTACAAGAATATAACTACTATAATACTGCCCCCTATGTACAAGAATATAACTACTATAATACTGCCCCCTATGTACAAGAATATAATTACTATAATACTGCCCCCTATGTACAAGAATATAATTACTATAATACTGCCCCCTATGTACAAGAATATAACTACTATAATACTGCCCCTATGTACAAGAATATAACTACTATAATACAGCCCCCTATGTACAAGAATATAACTACTATAATACCGCCCCCATGTACGAGAATATAACTACTATAATACTGCCCACTATGTACAAGAATATAACTACTATAATACCGCCCCCTATGTACAAGAATATAACTACTATAATACTGCCCCCTATGTACAAGAATATAACTACTATAATACTGCCTCCTATGTGCTAGAATATAACTATTATAATACTGTCCCCTATGTGCAAGAATATAACTACTATAATACTGCTCCTATGTACAAGAATATAACTACTATAATACTGCTCCTATGTACAAGAATATAACTACTATAATACTGCCCCTATGTACAAGAATATAACTACTATAATACTGCCCCTATGTACAAGAATATAACTACTATAATACTGCCCCTATGTACAAGAATATAACTACTATAATACTGCTCCCTATGTACAAGAATATATCTACTATAATACTGCCCCCTATGTACAAGAATATAACTACTATAATACTGCCCCTATGTACAAGAATATAACTACTATAATACTGCTCCTATGTACAAGAATATAACTACTATAATACTGCTCCTATGTACAAGAATACAACTACTGTAATACTGCTCCTATGTACAAGAATATAACTACTATAATACTGCCCCCTATGTTCAAGAATATAACTACTATAATACTGCCCCCTATGTACAAGAATATAACTACTATAATACTGCCCCTATGTACAAGAATATAACTACTATAATACTGCTCCTATGTACAAGAATATAACTACTATAATACTGCTCCTATGTACAAGAATACAACTACTGTAATACTGCCCCCTATGTACAATAATACAACTACTATAATACTGCCTCCTATGTACAAGAATATAACTACTATAATACTGCTCCTATGTACAAGAATATAACTACTATAATACTGCCCCCTATGTACAATAATACAACTACTATAATACTGCCTCCTATGTACAAGAATATAACTACTATAATACTGCTCCTATGTACAAGAATACAACTACTGTAATACTGCTCCTATGTACAAGAATATAACTACTATAATACTGCCCCTATGTACAAGAATATAACTACTATAATACTGCCCCCCTATGTTCAAGAATATAACTACTATAATACTGCTCCTATGTACAAGAATATAACAACTATGATACTGCCCCCTATGTACAAGAATAAAACTACTATAACACTGCCACTCTGTACAAGAATATAACTACTATAATACTGCCCCCTATGTACAAGAATATATCTACTATAATACTGCCCCCTATGTTCAAGAATATAACTACTATAATACTGCTCCTATGTACAATAATACAACTACTATAATACTGCCCCCTATGTACAAGAATATAACTACTATAATACTGCTCCTATGTACAAGAATATAACTACTATAATACTGCTCCTATGTACAACAATATAACTACTGTAATACTGCCCCCTATGTACAAGAATATAACTACTATAATACTGCCCCCTATGTTGAAGAATATAACTACTATAATACTGCTCCTATGTACAAGAATATAACTACTATGATACTGTCCCCTATGTACAAAAATTAAACTACTATAATACTGCCACTCTGTACAAGAATATAACTACTATAATACTGCCCCCTATGTACAAGAATATATCTACTATAATACTGCCCCCTATGGTCAAGAATATAACTACTATAATACTGCTCCTATGTACAACAATACAACTACTATAATACTGCCCCTATGTACAAGAATATAACTACTATAATACTGCCCCTATGTACAAGAATATAACTACTATAATACTGCCCCTATGTACAAGAATATAACTACTATAATACTGCCCCTATGTACAAGAATATAACTACTACAATACTGCTCTCTATGTACAAGAATATAACTACTATAATACTGCTCCAATGTACAAGAATATTACTACTATAATACTGCCCCTATGTACAAAAATATAACTACTATAATACTGCCCCTATGTACAAGAATATAACTACTATAATACTGCCCCCTATGTACAAGAATATAACTACTATAATACGGCCTCCTATGTACAAGAATATAACTACTATAATACTGCTCCTATGTACAAGAATATAACTACTATAATACTGCTCCTATGTACAAGAATGCAACTACTGTAATACTGCTCCTATGTATAAGAATATATCTACTATAATACTACCCATATGTACAAGAATATAACTACTATAATACTGAGCCTATGTACAAGAATATAACCACTATAATACTGCCCCCTATGTACAAGAATATAACTACTATAATACTGCTCCTATGTACAATAATACAACTACTATAATACTGCCTCCTATGTACAAGAATATAACTACTATAATACTGCTCCTATGTACAAGAATGCAACTACTGTAATACTGCTCCTATGTATAAGAATATATCTACTATAATACTACCCCCTGTGTACAAGAATATAACTACTATAATACTGCCCCCTATGTACAAGAATATAACTACTATAATACTGCTCCTATGTACAATAATACAACTACTATAATACTGCCTCCTATGTACAAGAATATAACTACTATAATACTGCCTCCTATGTACAAGAATATAACTACTATAATACTGCTCCTATGTACAAGAATGCAACTACTGTAATACTGCTCCTATGTATAAGAATATATCTACTATAATACTGCCTCCTATGTACAAGAATATAACTACTATAATACTGTGCCTATGTACAAGAATATAACTACTATAATACTGCCCCCTATGTACAAGAATATAACTACTATAATACTGCTCCTATGTACAATAATACAACTACTATAATACTGCCTCCTATGTACAAGAATATAACTACTATAATACTGCTCCTATGTACAAGAATATAACTACTATAATTCTGCTCCTATATACAAGAATATAACTACTATAATACTGCTACTATGTACAAGAATATAACTACTATAATACTGCTCCTATGTACAAGAATACAACTACTGTAATACTGCTCCTATGTACAAGAATATAACTACTATAATACTGCCCCCTATGTTCAAGAATATAACTACTATAATACTGCCCCCTATGTACAATAATACAACTACTATAATACTGCCTCCTATGTACAAGAATAGAACTACTATAATACTGCTCCTATGTACAAGAATATAACTACTATAATACCGCTCCAGTGTACAAGAATATAACTACTATAATACTGCCCCCTCTGTACAAGAATATAACTACTATAATACCGCTCCAGTGTACAAGAATATAACTACTATAATACTGCCCCCTCTGTACAAGAATATAACTACTATAATACTGCTCCTATGTACAAGAATATAACTAATATAATACTGCTCCTATGTACAAGAATATAACTACTATAATACTGCTCTTATGTACAAGAATATAACTACTATAATACTGCCCCCTATGTACAAGAATATAACTACTATAATAATGCCACTCTGTACAAGAATATAACTACTATAATACTGCCCCCTATGTACAAGAATATATCTACTATAATACTGCCCCCTATGTTCAAGAATATAACTACTATAATACTGCTCCTATGTACAATAATACAACTACTATAATACTGCCCCTATGTACAAGAATATAACTACTATAATACTGCCCCCCTATGTTCAAGAATATAACTACTATAATACTGCTCCTATGTACAAGAATATAACTACTATGATACTGCCCCCTATGTACAAGAATAAAACTACTATAATACTGCCACTCTGTACAAGAATATAACTACTATAATACTGCCCCCTATGTACAAGAATATATCTACTATAATACTGCCCCCTATGTTCAAGAATATAACTACTATAATACTGCTCCTATGTACAATAATACAACTACTATAATACTGCCCCAATGTACAAGAATATAACTACTCTATTACTGCCCCTATGTACAAGAATATAACTACTATAATACTGCCCCTATGTACAAGAATATAACTACTATAATACTGCTCCTATGTACAAGAATATAACTACTATAATACTGCTCTCTATGTACAAGAATATAACTACTATAATACTGCCCTCTATGTACAAGAATATAACTACTATAATACTGCTCCTATGTACAAGAATATAACTACTATAATACTGCTCCTATGTACAAGAATACAACTACTGTAATACTGCTCCTATGTACAAGAATATAACTACTATAATACTGCCCCCTATGTTCAAGAATATAACTACTATAATACTGCCCCCTATGTACAATAATACAACTACTATAATACTGCCTCCTATATACAAGAATATAACTACTATAATACTGCTCCTATGTACAAGAATATAACTACTATAATACTGCTCCTCTGTACAAGAATACAACTACTGTAATACTGCTCCTATGTACAAGAATATAACTACTATAATACTGCCCCTATGTACAAGAATATAACTACTATAATACTGCCCCCCTATGTTCAAGAATATAACTACTATAATACTGCTCCTATGTACAAGAATATAACAACTATGATACTGCCCCCTATGTACAAGAATAAAACTACTATAACACTGCCACTCTGTACAAGAATATAACTACTATAATACTGCCCCCTATGTACAAGAATATATCTACTATAATACTGCCCCTATGTTCAAGAATATAACTACTATAATACTGCTCCTATGTACAATAATACAACTACTATAACACTGCCCCCTATGTACAAGAATATAACTACTATAATACTGCTCCTATGTACAAGAATATAACTACTATAATACTGCTCCTATGTACAAGAATATAACTACTATAATACTGCCCCTATGTACAAGAATATAACTACTATAATACTGCCCCTATGTACAAGAATATAACTACTATAATACTGCTCCTATGTACAAGAATATAACTACTATAATACTGCTCTCTATGTACAAGAATATAACTACTATAATACTGCTCCTATGTACAAGAATACAACTACTGTAATACTGCTCCTATGTATAAGAATATAACTACTATAATACTGTCCCTATGTACAAGAATATAACTACTATAATACTGCCCCTATGTACAAGAATATAACTACTATAATACTGCCCCCTATGTACAAGAATATAACTACTATAATACTGCTCCTATGTACAATAATACAACTACTATAATACTGCCTCCTATGTCCAAGAATATAACTACTATAATACTGCTCCTATGTACAAGAATATAACTACTATAATACTGCTCCTATGTACAAGAATATAACTACTATAATACTGCCCCCTATGTTGAAAGATATAACTACTATAATACTGCTCCTATGTACAAGAATATAACTACTATAATACTGCCCCCTATGTACAAGAATATAACTACTATAATACTGCTCCTATGTACAATAATACAACTACTATAATACTGCCTCCTATGTCCAAGAATATAACTACTATAATACTGCTCCTATGTACAAGAATATAACTACTATAATACTGCTCCTATGTACAAGAATACAACTACTGTAGTACTTCTCCTATGTACAAGAGTATAACTACTATAATACTGCCCCTATGTACAAGAATATAACTACTATAATACTGCCCCCCTATGTTCAAGAATATAACTACTATAATACTGCTCCTATGTACAAGAATATAACTACTATGATACTGCCCCCTATGTACAAGAATAAAACTACTATAATACTGCCACTCTGTACAAGAATATAACTACTAAAATACTGCCCCCTATGTACAAGAATATATCTACTATAATACTGCCCCCTATGTTCAAGAATATAACTACTATAATACTGCTCCTATGTACAATAATACAACTACTATAATACTGCCCCTATGTACAAGAATATAACTACTATAATACTGCCCCTATGTACAAGAATATAACTAATATAATACTGCTCCTATGTACAAGAATGCAACTACTGTAATACTGCTCCTATGTATAAGAATATAACTACTATAATACTACCCATATGTACAAGAATATAACTACTATAATACTGCCCCTATGTACAAGAATATAACTACTATAATACTGCCCCCTATGTTGAAGAATATAACTACTATAATACTGCTCCTATGTAAAAGAATATAACTACTATAATACTGCCCCCTATGTACAAGAATATAACTACTATAATACTGCTCCTATGTACAATAATACAACTACTATAATACTGCCTCCTATGTACAAGAATATAACTACTATAATACTGCTCCTATGTATAAGAATATAACTACTATAATACTGCTCCTATATACAAGAATATAACTACTATAATACTGCTCCTATGTACAAGAATATAACTACTATAATACTGCTCCAATGTACAAGAATACAACTACTGTAATACTGCTCCTATGTACAAGAATATAACTACTATAATACAGCCCCCTATGTTCAAGAATATAACTACTATGATACTGCCCCCTATGTACAATAATACAACTATTATAATACTGCCTCCTATGTACAAGAATATAACTACTATAATACTGCTCCTATGTACAAGAATATAACTACTATAATACCGCTCCAGTGTACAAGAGTATAACTACTATAATACTGCCCCCTCTGTACAAGAATATAACTACTATAATACTGCCCCCTATGTACAAGAATATAACTACTATAATACTGCTCCTATGTACAATAATACAACTACTATAATACTGCCTCCTATGTACAAGAATATAACTACTATAATACTGCCTCCTATGTACAAGAATATAACTACTATAATACTGCTCCTATGTACAAGAATGCAACTACTGTAATACTGCTCCTATGTATAAGAATATATCTACTATAATACTGCCTCCTATGTACAAGAATATAACTACTATAATACTGTGCCTATGTACAAGAATATAACTACTATAATACTGCCCCCTATGTACAAGAATATAACTACTATAATACTGCTCCTATGTACAATAATACAACTACTATAATACTGCCTCCTATGTACAAGAATATAACTACTATAATACTGCTCCTATGTACAAGAATATAACTACTATAATTCTGCTCCTATATACAAGAATATAACTACTATAATACTGCTACTATGTACAAGAATATAACTACTATAATACTGCTCCTATGTACAAGAATACAACTACTGTAATACTGCTCCTATGTACAAGAATATAACTACTATAATACTGCCCCCTATGTTCAAGAATATAACTACTATAATACTGCCCCCTATGTACAATAATACAACTACTATAATACTGCCTCCTATGTACAAGAATAGAACTACTATAATACTGCTCCTATGTACAAGAATATAACTACTGTAATACCGCTCCAGTGTACAAGAATATAACTACTATAATACTGCCCCCTCTGTACAAGAATATAACTACTATAATACCGCTCCAGTGTACAAGAATATAACTACTATAATACTGCCCCCTCTGTACAAGAATATAACTACTATAATACTGCTCCTATGTACAAGAATATAACTAATATAATACTGCTCCTATGTACAAGAATATAACTACTATAATACTGCTCTTATGTACAAGAATATAACTACTATAATACTGCCCCCTATGTACAAGAATATAACTACTATAATAATGCCACTCTGTACAAGAATATAACTACTATAATACTGCCCCCTATGTACAAGAATATATCTACTATAATACTGCCCCCTATGTTCAAGAATATAACTACTATAATACTGCTCCTATGTACAATAATACAACTACTATAATACTGCCCCTATGTACAAGAATATAACTACTATAATACTGCCCCCCTATGTTCAAGAATATAACTACTATAATACTGCTCCTATGTACAAGAATATAACTACTATGATACTGCCCCCTATGTACAAGAATAAAACTACTATAATACTGCCACTCTGTACAAGAATATAACTACTATAATACTGCCCCCTATGTACAAGAATATATCTACTATAATACTGCCCCCTATGTTCAAGAATATAACTACTATAATACTGCTCCTATGTACAATAATACAACTACTATAATACTGCCCCAATGTACAAGAATATAACTACTCTATTACTGCCCCTATGTACAAGAATATAACTACTATAATACTGCCCCTATGTACAAGAATATAACTACTATAATACTGCTCCTATGTACAAGAATATAACTACTATAATACTGCTCTCTATGTACAAGAATATAACTACTATAATACTGCCCTCTATGTACAAGAATATAACTACTATAATACTGCTCCTATGTACAAGAATATAACTACTATAATACTGCTCCTATGTACAAGAATACAACTACTGTAATACTGCTCCTATGTACAAGAATATAACTACTATAATACTGCCCCCTATGTTCAAGAATATAACTACTATAATACTGCCCCCTATGTACAATAATACAACTACTATAATACTGCCTCCTATATACAAGAATATAACTACTATAATACTGCTCCTATGTACAAGAATATAACTACTATAATACTGCTCCTCTGTACAAGAATACAACTACTGTAATACTGCTCCTATGTACAAGAATATAACTACTATAATACTGCCCCTATGTACAAGAATATAACTACTATAATACTGCCCCCCTATGTTCAAGAATATAACTACTATAATACTGCTCCTATGTACAAGAATATAACAACTATGATACTGCCCCCTATGTACAAGAATAAAACTACTATAACACTGCCACTCTGTACAAGAATATAACTACTATAATACTGCCCCCTATGTACAAGAATATATCTACTATAATACTGCCCCCTATGTTCAAGAATATAACTACTATAATACTGCTCCTATGTACAATAATACAACTACTATAACACTGCCCCCTATGTACAAGAATATAACTACTATAATACTGCTCCTATGTACAAGAATATAACTACTATAATACTGCTCCTATGTACAAGAATATAACTACTATAATACTGCCCCTATGTACAAGAATATAACTACTATAATACTGCCCCTATGTACAAGAATATAACTACTATAATACTGCTCCTATGTACAAGAATATAACTACTATAATACTGCTCTCTATGTACAAGAATATAACTACTATAATACTGCTCCTATGTACAAGAATACAACTACTGTAATACTGCTCCTATGTATAAGAATATAACTACTATAATACTGTCCCTATGTACAAGAATATAACTACTATAATACTGCCCCTATGTACAAGAATATAACTACTATAATACTGCCCCCTATGTACAAGAATATAACTACTATAATACTGCTCCTATGTACAATAATACAACTACTATAATACTGCCTCCTATGTCCAAGAATATAAGTACTATAATACTGCTCCTATGTACAAGAATATAACTACTATAATACTGCTCCTATGTACAAGAATATAACTACTATAATACTGCCCCCTATGTTGAAAGATATAACTACTATAATACTGCTCCTATGTACAAGAATATAACTACTATAATACTGCCCCCTATGTACAAGAATATAACTACTATAATACTGCTCCTATGTACAATAATACAACTACTATAATACTGCCTCCTATGTCCAAGAATATAACTACTATAATACTGCTCCTATGTACAAGAATATAACTACTATAATACTGCTCCTATGTACAAGAATACAACTACTGTAGTACTTCTCCTATGTACAAGAGTATAACTACTATAATACTGCCCCTATGTACAAGAATATAACTACTATAATACTGCCCCCCTATGTTCAAGAATATAACTACTATAATACTGCTCCTATGTACAAGAATATAACTACTATAATACTGCCCCCTATGTACAAGAATATAACTACTATAATAATGCCACTCTGTACAAGAATATAACTACTATAATACTGCCCCCTATGTACAAGAATATATCTACTATAATACTGCCCCCTATGTTCAAGAATATAACTACTATAATACTGCTCCTATGTACAATAATACAACTACTATAATACTGCCCCTATGTACAAGAATATAACTACTATAATACTGCCCCCCTATGTTCAAGAATATAACTACTATAATACTGCTCCTATGTACAAGAATATAACTACTATGATACTGCCCCCTATGTACAAGAATAAAACTACTATAATACTGCCACTCTGTACAAGAATATAACTACTATAATACTGCCCCCTATGTACAAGAATATATCTACTATAATACTGCCCCCTATGTTCAAGAATATAACTACTATAATACTGCTCCTATGTACAATAATACAACTACTATAATACTGCCCCAATGTACAAGAATATAACTACTCTATTACTGCCCCTATGTACAAGAATATAACTACTATAATACTGCCCCTATGTACAAGAATATAACTACTATAATACTGCTCCTATGTACAAGAATATAACTACTATAATACTGCTCTCTATGTACAAGAATATAACTACTATAATACTGCCCTCTATGTACAAGAATATAACTACTATAATACTGCTCCTATGTACAAGAATATAACTACTATAATACTGCTCCTATGTACAAGAATACAACTACTGTAATACTGCTCCTATGTACAAGAATATAACTACTATAATACTGCCCCCTATGTTCAAGAATATAACTACTATAATACTGCCCCCTATGTACAATAATACAACTACTATAATACTGCCTCCTATATACAAGAATATAACTACTATAATACTGCTCCTATGTACAAGAATATAACTACTATAATACTGCTCCTCTGTACAAGAATACAACTACTGTAATACTGCTCCTATGTACAAGAATATAACTACTATAATACTGCCCCTATGTACAAGAATATAACTACTATAATACTGCCCCCCTATGTTCAAGAATATAACTACTATAATACTGCTCCTATGTACAAGAATATAACAACTATGATACTGCCCCCTATGTACAAGAATAAAACTACTATAACACTGCCACTCTGTACAAGAATATAACTACTATAATACTGCCCCCTATGTACAAGAATATATCTACTATAATACTGCCCCCTATGTTCAAGAATATAACTACTATAATACTGCTCCTATGTACAATAATACAACTACTATAACACTGCCCCCTATGTACAAGAATATAACTACTATAATACTGCTCCTATGTACAAGAATATAACTACTATAATACTGCTCCTATGTACAAGAATATAACTACTATAATACTGCCCCTATGTACAAGAATATAACTACTATAATACTGCCCCTATGTACAAGAATATAACTACTATAATACTGCTCCTATGTACAAGAATATAACTACTATAATACTGCTCTCTATGTACAAGAATATAACTACTATAATACTGCTCCTATGTACAAGAATACAACTACTGTAATACTGCTCCTATGTATAAGAATATAACTACTATAATACTGTCCCTATGTACAAGAATATAACTACTATAATACTGCCCCTATGTACAAGAATATAACTACTATAATACTGCCCCCTATGTACAAGAATATAACTACTATAATACTGCTCCTATGTACAATAATACAACTACTATAATACTGCCTCCTATGTCCAAGAATATAACTACTATAATACTGCTCCTATGTACAAGAATATAACTACTATAATACTGCTCCTATGTACAAGAATATAACTACTATAATACTGCCCCCTATGTTGAAAGATATAACTACTATAATACTGCTCCTATGTACAAGAATATAACTACTATAATACTGCCCCCTATGTACAAGAATATAACTACTATAATACTGCTCCTATGTACAATAATACAACTACTATAATACTGCCTCCTATGTCCAAGAATATAACTACTATAATACTGCTCCTATGTACAAGAATATAACTACTATAATACTGCTCCTATGTACAAGAATACAACTACTGTAGTACTTCTCCTATGTACAAGAGTATAACTACTATAATACTGCCCCTATGTACAAGAATATAACTACTATAATACTGCCCCCCTATGTTCAAGAATATAACTACTATAATACTGCTCCTATGTACAAGAATATAACTACTATGATACTGCCCCCTATGTACAAGAATAAAACTACTATAATACTGCCACTCTGTACAAGAATATAACTACTAAAATACTGCCCCCTATGTACAAGAATATATCTACTATAATACTGCCCCCTATGTTCAAGAATATAACTACTATAATACTGCTCCTATGTACAATAATACAACTACTATAATACTGCCCCTATGTACAAGAATATAACTACTATAATACTGCCCCTATGTACAAGAATATAACTAATATAATACTGCTCCTATGTACAAGAATGCAACTACTGTAATACTGCTCCTATGTATAAGAATATAACTACTATAATACTACCCATATGTACAAGAATATAACTACTATAATACTGCCCCTATGTACAAGAATATAACTACTATAATACTGCCCCCTATGTTGAAGAATATAACTACTATAATACTGCTCCTATGTAAAAGAATATAACTACTATAATACTGCCCCCTATGTACAAGAATATAACTACTATAATACTGCTCCTATGTACAATAATACAACTACTATAATACTGCCTCCTATGTACAAGAATATAACTACTATAATACTGCTCCTATGTATAAGAATATAACTACTATAATACTGCTCCTATATACAAGAATATAACTACTATAATACTGCTCCTATGTACAAGAATATAACTACTATAATACTGCTCCAATGTACAAGAATACAACTACTGTAATACTGCTCCTATGTACAAGAATATAACTACTATAATACAGCCCCCTATGTTCAAGAATATAACTACTATGATACTGCCCCCTATGTACAATAATACAACTATTATAATACTGCCTCCTATGTACAAGAATATAACTACTATAATACTGCTCCTATGTACAAGAATATAACTACTATAATACCGCTCCAGTGTACAAGAGTATAACTACTATAATACTGCCCCCTCTGTACAAGAATATAACTACTATAATACCGCTCCAGTGTACAAGAATATAACTACTATAATACTGCCCCCTCTGTACAAGAATATAACTACTATAATACTGTTCCTATGTACAAGAATATAACTACTATAATACTGCTCCTATGTACAAGAATACAACTACTGTAATACTGCTCCTATGTACAAGAATATAACTACTATAATACTGCCACTCTGTACAAGAATATAACTACTATAATACTGCCCCCTATGTACAAGAATATATCTACTATAATACTGCCCCCTCTGTACAAGAATATAACTACTATAATACTGCTCCTATGTACAATAATACAACTACTATAATACTGCCCCTATGTACAAGAATATAACTACCATAATACTGCCCCTATGTACAAGAATATAACTACTATAATACTGCCCCCCTATGTTCAAGAATATAACTACTATAATACTGCTCCTATGTACAAGAATATAACTACTATGATACTGCCCCCTATGTACAAGAATAAAACTACTATAATACTGCCAATCTGTACAAGAATATAACTACTATAATACTGCCCCCTATGTACAAGAATATATCTACTATAATACTGCCCCCCTATGTTCAAGAATATAACTACTATAATACTGCTCCTATGTACAATAATACTACTACTATAATACTGCCCCTATGTACAAGAATATAACTACTATATTACTGCCCATATGTACAAGAATATAACTACTAAAATACTGCCCCTATGTACAAGAATATAACTACTATAATACTGCTCCTATGTACAAGAATATAACTACTATAATACTGCTCTCTATGTACAAGAATATAACTACTATAATACTGCCCCTATGTACAAGAATATAACTACTATAATACTGCTCCTATGTACAAGAATATAACTACTATAATACTGTTCTCTATGTACAAGAATATAACTACTATAATACTGCTCCAATGTACAAGAATATTACTACCATAATACTGCCCCTATGTACAAAAATATAACTACTATAATACTGCCCCTATGTACAAGAATATAACTACTATAATACTGCTCCTATGTACAAGAATATAACTACTATAATACTGCTCTTATGTACAAGAATACAACTACTGTAATACTGCTCCTATGTACAAGAATATAACTACTATAATACTGCCCCCTATGTTGAAGAATATAACTACTATAATACTGCTCCCTATGTACAATAATACAACTACTATAATACTGCCTCCTATGTACAAGAATATAACTACTATAATACTGCTCCTATGTACAAGAATATAACTACTATAATACTGCTCCTATGTACAAGAATACAACTACTGTAATACTGTTCCTATGTACAAGAATATAACTACTATAATACTGCTCCTATGTACAAGAATATAACAACTATGATACTGCCCCCTATGTACAAGAATAAAACTACTATAACACTGCCACTCTGTACAAGAATATAACTACTATAATACTGCCCCCTATGTACAAGAATATATCTACTATAATACTGCCCCCTATGTTCAAGAATATAACTACTATAATACTGCTCCTATGTACAATAATACAACTACTATAATACTGCCCCCTATGTACAAGAATATAACTACTATAATACTGCTCCTATGTACAAGAATATAACTACTATAACACTGCTCCTATGTACAAGAATATAACTACTATAATACTGCCCCTATGTACAAGAATATAACTACTATAATACTGCCCCTATGTACAAGAATATAACTACTATAATACTGCCCCTATGTACAAGAATATAACTACTATAATACTGCTCCTATGTACGAGAATATAACTACTATAATACTGCTCTCTATGTACAAGAATATAACTACTATAATACTGCTCCTATGTACAAGAATATTACTACTATAATACTGCCCCTATGTACAAGAATATAACTACTATAATACTGCCCCTATGTACAAGAATATAACTACTATAATACTGGCCCTTATGTACAAGAATATAACTACTATAATACTGCCTCCTATGTACAAGAATATAACTACTATAATACTGCTCCTATGTACAAGAATATAACTACTATAATACTGCTCCTATGTACAAGAATACAACTACTGTAATACTGCTCCTATGTATAAGAATATAACTACTATAATACTGCCCCTATGTACAAGAATATAACTACTATAATACTGCCCCTATGTACAAGAATATAACTACTATAATACTGCCCCCTATGTACAAGAATATAACTACTATAATACTGCCCCCTATGTACAAGAATATAACTACTATAATACTGCTCCTATGTACAATAATACAACTACTATAATACTGCCTCCTATGTCCAAGAATATAACTACTATAATACTGCTCCTATGTACAAGAATATAACTACTATAATACTGCTCCTATGTACAAGAATATAACTACTATAATACTGCCCCCTATGTTGAAGAATGTAACTACTATAATACTGCTCCTATGTACAAGAATATAACTACTATGATACTGCCCCCTATGTACAAGAATAAAACTACTACAATACTGCCACTCTGTTCAAGAATATAACTACTATAATACTGCCCCCTATGTACAAAAATATATCTACTATAATACTGCCCCCTATGTTCATGAATATAACTACTATAATACTGCTCCTATGTACAATAATACAACTACTATAATACTGCCCCTATGTACAAGAATATAACTACTATAATACTGCCCCTATGTACAAGAATATAACTACTATAATACTGCTCCTATGTACAAGAATATAACTACTATAATACTGCTCTGTATGTACAAGAATATAACTACTATAATACTGCTCCAATGTACAAGAATATTACTACTATAATACTGCCCCTATGTACAAAAATATAACTACTATAATACTGCCCCTATGTACAAGAATATAACTACTATAATACTGCCCCCTATGTACAAGAATATAACTACTATAATACGGCCTCCTATGTACAAGAATATAACTACTATAACACTACTCCTATGTACAAGAATATAACTACTATAATACGGCCTCCTATGTACAAGAATATAACTACTATAATACTGCTCCTATGTATAAGAATATAACTACTATAATACTGCCCCTATGTACAAGAATATAACTACTATAATACTGCCCCTATGTACAAGAATATAACTACTATAATACTGCCCCCTATGTTGAAGAATATAACTACTATAATACTGCTCCTATGTACAAGAATATAACTACTATAATACTGCCCCCTATGTACAAGATTATAACTACTATAATACTGCTCCTATGTACAATAATACAGCTAATATAATACTGCCTCCTATGTACAAGAATATAACTACTATAATACTGCTCCTATGTACAAGAATATAACTACTATAATACTGCTCCTATATACAAGAATATAACTAATATAATACTGCTCCTATGTACAAGAATATAACTACTATAATACTGCTCCTATGTACAAGAATACAACTACTGTAATACTGCTCCTATGTACAAGAATATAACTACTATAATACTGCCCCCTATGTTCAAGAATATAACTACTATAATACTGCCCCTATGTACAATAATACAACTACTATAATACTGCCTCCTATGTACAAGAATATAACTACTATAATACTGCTCCTATGTACAAGAATATAACTACTATAATACCGCTCCAGTGTACAAGAATATAACTATTATAATACTGCCCCCTCTGTACAAGAATATAACTACTATAATACCGCCCCAGTGTACAAAAATAAAACTACTATAATACTGCCACTCTGTACAAGAATATAACTACTATAATACTGCCCCCTATGTACAAGAATATATCTACTATAATACTGCCCCCTATGTTCAAGAATATAACTACTATAATACTGCTCCTATGTACAATAATACAACTACTATAATACTGCCCCCTATGTTGAAGAATATAACTACTATAATACTGCCCCCTATGTACAATAATACAACTACTATAATACTGCCTCCTATGTACAAGAATATAACTACTATAATACTGCTCCTATGTACAAGAATATAACTACTATAATACTGCTCCTATGTAC
The DNA here is from genome assembly GCF_046119375.1 of Phyllobates terribilis. Taxonomy (NCBI): domain Eukaryota; kingdom Metazoa; phylum Chordata; class Amphibia; order Anura; family Dendrobatidae; genus Phyllobates; species Phyllobates terribilis. The sequence continues at coordinate 266,127,388 of NW_027362767.1, forward strand.
AAGAATACAACTACTGTAATACTGTTCCTATGTACAAGAATATAACTACTATAATACTGCTCCTATGTACAAGAATATAACAACTATGATACTGCCCCCTATGTACAAGAATAAAACTACTATAACACTGCCACTCTGTACAAGAATATAACTACTATAATACTGCCCCCTATGTACAAGAATATATCTACTATAATACTGCCCCCTATGTTCAAGTATATAACTACTATAATACTGCTCCTATGTACAATAATACAACTACTATAATACTGCCCCCTATGTACAAGAATATAACTACTATAATACTGCTCCTATGTACAAGAATATAACTACTATAATACTGCTCCTATGTACAAGAATATAACTACTATAATACTGCCCCTATGTCCAAGAATATAACTACTATAATACTGCCCCTATGTACAAGAATATAACTACTATAATACTGCCCCTATGTACAAGAATATAACTACTATAATACTGCTCCTATGTACAAGAATATAACTACTATAATACTGCTCTCTATGTACAAGAATATAACTACTATAATACTGCTCCTATGTACAAGAATATTACTACTATAATACTGCCCCTATGTACAAGAATATAACTACTATAATACTGCCCCTATGTACAAGAATATAACTACTATAATACTGGCCCTTATGTACAAGAATATAACTACTATAATACTGCCTCCTATGTACAAGAATATAACTACTATAATACTGCTCCTATGTACAAGAATATAACTACTATAATACTGCTCCTATGTACAAGAATACAACTACTGTAATACTGCTCCTATTTATAAGAATATAACTACTATAATACTGCCCCTATGTACAAGAATATAACTACTATAATACTGCCCCTATGTACAAGAATATAACTACTATAATACTGCCCCCTATGTTGAAGAATATAACTACTATAATACTGCTCCTATGTACAAGAATATAACTACTATAATACTGCCCCCTATGTACAAGAATATAACTACTATAATACTGCCCCCTATGTTGAAGAATGTAACTACTATAATACTGCTCCTATGTACAATAATACAACTACTATAATACTGCCTCCTATGTCCAAGAATATAACTACTATAATACTGCTCCTATGTACAAGAATATAACTACTATAATACTGCTCCTATGTACAAGAATATAACTACTATAATACTGCCCCCTGTGTTGAAGAATGTAACTACTATAATACTGCTCCTATGTACAAGAATATAACTACTATGATACTGCCCCCTATGTACAAGAATAAAACTACTATAATACTGCCACTCTGTTCAAGAATATAACTACTATAAAACTGCCCCCTATGTACAAGAATATATCTACTATAATACTGCCCCCTATGTTCAAGAATATAACTACTATAATACTGCTCCTATGTACAATAATACAACTACTATAATACTGCCCCTATGTACAAGAATATAACTACTATAATACTGCCCCTATGTACAAGAATATAACTACTATAATACTGCTCCTATGTACAAGAATATAACTACTATAATACTGCTCTCTATGTACAAGAATATAACTACTATAATACTGCTCCAATGTACAAGAATATTACTACTATAATACTGCCCCTATGTACAAAAATATAACTACTATAATACTGCCCCTATGTACAAGACTATAACTACTATAATACTGCCCCCTATGTACAAGAATATAACTACAATAATACGGCCTCCTATGTACAAGAATATAACTACTATAATACTGCTCTCTATGTACAAGAATATAACTACTATAATACTGCTCCAATGTACAAGAATATTACTACTATAATACTGCCCCTATGTACAAAAATATAACTACTATAATACTGCCCCTATGTACAAGAATATAACTACTATAATACTGCCCCCTATGTACAAGAATATAACTACTATAATACGGCCTCCTATGTACAAGAATATAACTACTATAACACTGCTCCTATGTACAAGAATATAACTACTATAATACGGCCTCCTATGTACAAGAATATAACTACTATAATACTGCTCCTATGTATAAGAATATAACTACTATAATACTGCCCCTATGTACAAGAATATAACTACTATAATACTGCCCCTATGTACAAGAATATAACTACTATAATACTGCCCCCTATGTTGAAGAATATAACTACTATAATACTGCTCCTATGTACAAGAATATAACTACTATAATACTGCCCCCTATGTACAAGATTATAACTACTATAATACTGCTCCTATGTACAATAATACAGCTAATATAATACTGCCTCCTATGTACAAGAATATAACTACTATAATACTGCTCCTATGTACAAGAATATAACTACTATAATACTGCTCCTATATACAAGAATATAACTAATATAATACTGCTCCTATGTACAAGAATATAACTACTATAATACAGCCCCCTATGTACAAGAATATAACTACTATAATACCGCCCCCTATGTACGAGAATATAACTACTATAATACTGCCCACTATGTACAAGAATATAACTACTATAATACCGCCCCCTATGTACAAGAATATAACTACTATAATACTGCCCCCTATGTACAAGAATATAACTACTATAATACTGCCTCCTATGTGCTAGAATATAACTACTATAATACTGTCCCCTATGTGCAAGAATATAACTACTATAATACTGCTCCTATGTACAAGAATATAACTACTATAATACTGCTCCTATGTACAAGAATATAACTACTATAATACTGCTCCTATGTACAAGAATATAACTACTATAATACTGCTCTCTATGTAGAAGAATATAACTACTATAATACTGCTCCAATGTACAAGAATATTACTACTATAATACTGCCCCTATGTACAAAAATATAACTACTATAATACTGCCCCTATGTACAAGAATATAACTACTATAATACTGCCCCCTATGTACAAGAATATAACTACAATAATACGGCCTCCTATGTACAAGAATATAACTACTATAATACTGCTCTCTATGTACAAGAATATAACTACTATAATACTGCTCCAATGTACAAGAATATTACTACTATAATACTGCCCCTATGTACAAAAATATAACTACTATAATACTGCCCCTATGTACAAGAATATAACTACTATAATACTGCCCCCTATGTACAAGAATATAACTACTATAATACGGCCTCCTATGTACAAGAATATAACTACTATAACACTGCTCCTATGTACAAGAATATAACTACTATAATACGGCCTCCTATGTACAAGAATATAACTACTATAATACTGCTCCTATGTATAAGAATATAACTACTATAATACTGCCCCTATGTACAAGAATATAACTACTATAATACTGCCCCTATGTACAAGAATATAACTACTATAATACTGCCCCCTATGTTGAAGAATATAACTACTATAATACTGCTCCTATGTACAAGAATATAACTACTATAATACTGCCCCCTATGTACAAGATTATAACTACTATAATACTGCTCCTATGTACAATAATACAGCTAATATAATACTGCCTCCTATGTACAAGAATATAACTACTATAATACTGCTCCTATGTACAAGAATATAACTACTATAATACTGCTCCTATATACAAGAATATAACTAATATAATACTGCTCCTATGTACAAGAATATAACTACTATAATACAGCCCCCTATGTACAAGAATATAACTACTATAATACCGCCCCCTATGTACGAGAATATAACTACTATAATACTGCCCACTATGTACAAGAATATAACTACTATAATACCGCCCCCTATGTACAAGAATATAACTACTATAATACTGCCCCCTATGTACAAGAATATAACTACTATAATACTGCCTCCTATGTGCTAGAATATAACTACTATAATACTGTCCCCTATGTGCAAGAATATAACTACTATAATACTGCTCCTATGTACAAGAATATAACTACTATAATACTGCTCCTATGTACAAGAATATAACTACTATAATACTGCCCCTATGTACAAGAATATAACTACTATAATACTGCCCCTATATACAAGAATATAACTACTATAATACTGCTCCCTATGTACAAGAATATATCTACTATAATACTGCCCCCTATGTACAAGAATATAACTACTATAATACTGCCCCTATGTACAAGAATATAACTACTATAATACTGCTCCTATGTACAAGAATATAACTACTATAATACTGCTCCTATGTACAAGAATACAACTACTGTAATACTGCTCCTATGTACAAGAATATAACTACTATAATACTGCCCCCTATGTACAAGAATATAACTACTATAATACTGCCCCTATGTACAAGAATATAACTACTATAATACTGCTCCTATGTACAAGAATATAACTACTATAATACTGCTCCTATGTACAAGAATACAACTACTGTAATACTGCTCCTATGTACAAGAATATAACTACTATAATACTGCCCCCTATGTACAATAATACAACTACTATAATACTGCCTCCTATGTACAAGAATATAACTACTATAATACTGCTCCTATGTACAAGAATACAACTACTGTAATACTGCTCCTATGTACAAGAATATAACTACTATAATACTGCCCCTATGTACAAGAATATAACTACTATAATACTGCCCCCCTATGTTCAAGAATATAACTACTATAATACTGCTCCTATGTACAAGAATATAACAACTATAACACTGCCACTCTGTACAAGAATATAACTACTATGATACTGTCCGCTATGTACAAGAATATATCTACTATAATACTGCCCCCTATGGTCAAGAATATAACTACTATAATACTGCTCCTATGTACAACAATACAACTACTATAATACTGCCCCTATGTACAAGAATATAACTACTATAATACTGCCCCTATGTACAAGAATATAACTACTATAATACTGCCCCTATGTACAAGAATATAACTACTATAATACTGCCCCTATGTACAAGAATATAACTACTACAATACTGCTCTCTATGTACAAGAATATAACTACTATAATACTGCTCCAATGTACAAGAATATTACTACTATAATACTGCCCCTATGTACAAAAATATAACTACTATAATACTGCCCCTATGTACAAGAATATAACTACTATAATACTGCCCCCTATGTACAAGAATATAACTACTATAATACGGCCTCCTATGTACAAGAATATAACTACTATAATACTGCTCCTATGTACAAGAATATAACTACTATAATACTGCTCCTATGTACAAGAATGCAACTACTGTAATACTGCTCCTATGTATAAGAATATATTTACTATAATAATACCCATATGTACAAGAATATAACTACTATAATACTGTGCCTATGTACAAGAATATAACCACTATAATACTGCCCCCTATGTACAAGAATATAACTACTATAATACTGCTCCTATGTACAATAATACAACTACTATAATACTGCCTCCTATGTACAAGAATATAACTACTATAATACTGCTCCTATGTACAAGAATGCAACTACTGTAATACTGCTCCTATGTATAAGAATATATCTACTATAATACTACCCATATGTACAAGAATATAACTACTATAATACTGTGCCTATGTACAAGAATATAACTACTATAATACTGCCCCCTATGTACAAGAATATAACTACTATAATACTGCTCCTATGTACAATAATACAACTACTATAATACTGCCTCCTATGTACAAGAATATAACTACTATAATACTGCTCCTATATACAAGAATATAACTACTATAATACTGCTACTATGTACAAGAATATAACTACTATAATACTGCTCCTATGTACAAGAATACAACTACTGTAATACTGCTCCTATGTACAAGAATATAACTACTATAATACTGCCCCCTATGTTCAAGAATATAACTACTATAATACTGCCCCCTATGTACAATAATACAACTACTATAATACTGCCTCCTATGTACAAGAATAGAACTACTATAATACTGCTCCTATGTACAAGAATATAACTACTATAATACCGCTCCAGTGTACAAGAATAAAACTACTATAATACTGCCCCCTCTGTACAAGAATATAACTACTATAATACCGCTCCAGTGTACAAGAATATAACTACTATAATACTGCCCCCTCTGTACAAGAATATAACTACTATAATACTGCTCCTATGTACAAGAATATAACTACTATAATACTGCTCCTATGTACAAGAATATAACTACTATAATACTGCTCTTATGTACAAGAATATAACTACTATAATACTGCCCCCTATGTACAAGAATATAACTACTATAATAATGCCACTCTGTACAAGAATATAACTACTATAATACTGCCCACTATGTACAAGAATATATCTACTATAATACTGCCCCCTATGTTCAAGAATATAACTACTATAATACTGCTCCTATGTACAATAATACAACTACTATAATACTGCCCCTACGTACAAGAATATAACTACTATAATACTGCCCCCCTATGTTTAAGAATATAACTACTATAATACTGCTCCTATGTACAAGAGTATAACTACTATGATACTGCTCCTATGTACAAGAATATAACTACTATGATACTGCTCTCTACGTACAAGAATATAACTACTATAATACTGCTCCAATGTACAAGAATATTACTACTATAATACTGCCCCTATGTACAAGAATATAACTACTATAATATTGCCCCTATGTACAAGAATATAACTACTACAATACTGCTCTCTACGTACAAGAATATAACTACTATAATACTGCTCCAATGTACAAGAATATTACTACTATAATACTGCCCCTATGTACAAAAATATAACTACTATAATACTGCCCCTATGTACAAGAATATAACTACTATAATACTGCCCCCTATGTACAAGAATATAACTACTATAATACGGCCTCCTATGTACAAGAATATAACTACTATAATACTGCTCCTATGTACAAGAATATAACTACTATAATACTGCTCCTATGTACAAGAATGCAACTACTGTAATACTGCTCCTATGTATAAGAATATATCTACTATAATACTACCCATATGTACAAGAATATAACTACTATAATACTGTGCCTATGTACAAGAATATAACCACTATAATACTGCCCCCTATGTACAAGAATATAACTACTATAATACTGCTCCTATGTACAATAATACAACTACTATAATACTGCCTCCTATGTACAAGAATATAACTACTATAATACTGCTCCTATGTACAAGAATGCAACTACTGTAATACTGCTCCTATGTATAAGAATATATCTACTATAATACTACCCATATGTACAAGAATATAACTACTATAATACTGTGCCTATGTACAAGAATATAACTACTATAATACTGCCCCCTATGTACAAGAATATAACTACTATAATACTGCTCCTATGTACAATAATACAACTACTATAATACTGCCTCCTATGTACAAGAATATAACTACTATAATACTGCTCCTATGTACAAGAATATAACTACTATAATACTGCTCCTATATACAAGAATATAACTACTATAATACTGCTACTATGTACAAGAATATAACTACTATAATACTGCTCCTATGTACAAGAATACAACTACTGTAATACTGCTCCTATGTACAAGAATATAACTACTATAATACTGCCCCCTATGTTCAAGAATATAACTACTATAATACTGCCCCCTATGTACAATAATACAACTACTATAATACTGCCTCCTATGTACAAGAATAGAACTACTATAATACTGCTCCTATGTACAAGAATATAACTACTATAATACCGCTCCAGTGTGCAAGAATATAACTACTATAATACTGCCCCCTCTGTACAAGAATATAACTACTATAATACCGCTCCAGTGTACAAGAATATAACTAATATAATACTGCCCCCTCTGTACAAGAATATAACTACTATAATACTGCTCCTATGTACAAGAATATAACTACTATAATACTGCTCCTATGTACAAGAATATAACTACTATAATACTGCTCTTATGTACAAGAATATAACTACTATAATACTGCCCCCTATGTACAAGAATATAACTACTATAATAATGCCACTCTGTACAAGAATATAACTACTATAATACTGCCCCCTATGTACAAGAATATATCTACTATAATACTGCCCCCTATGTTCAAGAATATAACTACTATAATACGGCCTCCTATGTACAAGAATATAACTACTATAATACTGCTCCTATGTACAAGAATATAACTACTATAATACTGCTCCTATGTACAAGAATGCAACTACTGTAATACTGCTCCTATGTATAAGAATATATCTACTATAATACTACCCATATGTACAAGAATATAACTACTATAATACTGTGCCTATGTACAAGAATATAACCACTATAATACTGCCCCCTATGTACAAGAATATAACTACTATAATACTGCTCCTATGTACAATAATACAACTACTATAATACTGCCTCCTATGTACAAGAATATAACTACTATAATACTGCTCCTATGTACAAGAATGCAACTACTGTAATACTGCTCCTATGTATAAGAATATATCTACTATAATACTACCCATATGTACAAGAATATAACTACTATAATACTGTGCCTATGTACAAGAATATAACTACTATAATACTGCCCCCTATGTACAAGAATATAACTACTATAATACTGCTCCTATGTACAATAATACAACTACTATAATACTGCCTCCTATGTACAAGAATATAACTACTATAATACTGCTCCTATGTACAAGAATATAACTACTATAATACTGCTCCTATATACAAGAATATAACTACTATAATACTGCTACTATGTACAAGAATATAACTACTATAATACTGCTCCTATGTACAAGAATACAACTACTGTAATACTGCTCCTATGTACAAGAATATAACTACTATAATACTGCCCCCTATGTTCAAGAATATAACTACTATAATACTGCCCCCTATGTACAATAATACAACTACTATAATACTGCCTCCTATGTACAAGAATAGAACTACTATAATACTGCTCCTATGTACAAGAATATAACTACTATAATACCGCTCCAGTGTACAAGAATATAACTACTATAATACTGCCCCCTCTGTACAAGAATATAACTACTATAATACCGCTCCAGTGTACAAGAATATAACTACTATAATACTGCCCCCTCTGTACAAGAATATAACTACTATAATACTGCTCCTATGTACAAGAATATAACTACTATAATACTGCTCCTATGTACAAGAATATAACTACTATAATACTGCTCTTATGTACAAGAATATAACTACTATAATACTGCCCCCTATGTACAAGAATATAACTACTATAATAATGCCACTCTGTACAAGAATATAACTACTATAATACTGCCCCCTATGTACAAGAATATATCTACTATAATACTGCCCCCTATGTTCAAGAATATAACTACTATAATACTGCTCCTATGTACAATAATACAACTACTATAATACTGCCCCTATGTACAAGAATATAACTACTATAATACTGCCCCCCTATGTTCAAGAATATAACTACTATAATACTGCTCCTATGTACAAGAATATAACTACTATGATACTGCCCCCTATGAAAAAGAATAAAACTACTATAATACTGCCACTCTGTACAAGAATATAACTACTATAATACTGCCCCCTATGTACAAGAATATATCTACTATAATACTGCCCCCTATGTTCAAGAATATAACTACTATAATACTGCTCCTATGTACAATAATACAACTACTATAATACTGCCCCTATGTACAAGAATATAACTACTCTATTACTGCCCCTATGTACAAGAATATAACTACTATAATACTGCCCCTATGTACAAGAATATAACTACTATAATACTGCTCCTATGTACAAGAATATAACTACTATAATACTGCTCTCTATGTACAAGAATATAACTACTATAATACTGCCCTCTATGTACAAGAATATAACTACTATAATACTGCTCCTATGTACAAGAATATAACTACTATAATACTGCTCCTATGTACAAGAATACAACTACTGTAATACTGCTCCTATGTACAAGAATATATCTACTATAATACTGCCCCCTATGTTCAAGAATATAACTACTATAATACTGCCCCCTATGTACAATAATACAACTACTATAATACTGCCTCCTATGTACAAGAATATAACTACTATAATACTGCTCCTATGTACAAGAATATAACTACTATAATACTGCTCCTCTGTACAAGAATACAACTACTTTAATACTGCTCCTATGTACAAGAATATAACTACTATAATACTGCCCCTATGTACAAGAATATAACTACTATAATACTGCTCCTATGTACAAGAATATAACTACCATAATACCGCTCCAGTGTACAAGAATATAACTACTATAATACTGCCCCCTCTGTACAAGAATATAACTACTATAATACTGCTCCAGTGTACAAAAATAAAACTACTATAATACTGCCACTCTGTACAAGAATATAACTACTATAATACTGCCCCCTTTGTACAAGAATATATCTACTATAATACTGCCCCCTATGTTCAAGAATATAACTACTATAATACTGCTCCTATGTACAATAATACAACTACTATAATACTGCCCCTACGTACAAGAATATAACTACTATAATACTGCCCCCCTATGTTTAAGAATATAACTACTATAATACTGCTCCTATGTACAAGAGTATAACTACTATGATACTGCTCCTATGTACAAGAATATAACTACTATGATACTGCTCTCTACGTACAAGAATATAACTACTATAATACTGCTCCAATGTACAAGAATATTACTACTATAATACTGACCCTATGTACAAGAATATAACTACTATAATATTGCCCCTATGTACAAGAATATAACTACTACAATACTGCTCTCTACGTACAAGAATATAACTACTATAATACTGCTCCAATGTACAAGAATATTACTACTATAATACTGCCCCTATGTACAAAAATATAACTACTATAATACTGCCCCTATGTACAAGAATATAACTACTATAATACTGCCCCCTATGTACAAGAATATAACTACTATAATACGGCCTCCTATGTACAAGAATATAACTACTATAATACTGCTCCTATGTACAAGAATATAACTACTATAATACTGCTCCTATGTACAAGAATGCAACTACTGTAATACTGCTCCTATGTATAAGAATATATCTACTATAATACTACCCATATGTACAAGAATATAACTACTATAATACTGTGCCTATGTACAAGAATATAACCACTATAATACTGCCCCCTATGTACAAGAATATAACTACTATAATACTGCTCCTATGTACAATAATACAACTACTATAATACTGCCTCCTATGTACAAGAATATAACTACTATAATACTGCTCCTATGTACAAGAATGCAACTACTGTAATACTGCTCCTATGTATAAGAATATATCTACTATAATACTACCCATATGTACAAGAATATAACTACTATAATACTGTGCCTATGTACAAGAATATAACTACTATAATACTGCCCCCTATGTACAAGAATATAACTACTATAATACTGCTCCTATGTACAATAATACAACTACTATAATACTGCCTCCTATGTACAAGAATATAACTACTATAATACTGCTCCTATGTACAAGAATATAACTACTATAATACTGCTCCTATATACAAGAATATAACTACTATAATACTGCTACTATGTACAAGAATATAACTACTATAATACTGCTCCTATGTACAAGAATACAACTACTGTAATACTGCTCCTATGTACAAGAATATAACTACTATAATACTGCCCCCTATGTTCAAGAATATAACTACTATAATACTGCCCCCTATGTACAATAATACAACTACTATAATACTGCCTCCTATGTACAAGAATAGAACTACTATAATACTGCTCCTATGTACAAGAATATAACTACTATAATACCGCTCCAGTGTGCAAGAATATAACTACTATAATACTGCCCCCTCTGTACAAGAATATAACTACTATAATACCGCTCCAGTGTACAAGAATATAACTAATATAATACTGCCCCCTCTGTACAAGAATATAACTACTATAATACTGCTCCTATGTACAAGAATATAACTACTATAATACTGCTCCTATGTACAAGAATATAACTACTATAATACTGCTCTTATGTACAAGAATATAACTACTATAATACTGCCCCCTATGTACAAGAATATAACTACTATAATAATGCCACTCTGTACAAGAATATAACTACTATAATACTGCCCCCTATGTACAAGAATATATCTACTATAATACTGCCCCCTATGTTCAAGAATATAACTACTATAATACGGCCTCCTATGTACAAGAATATAACTACTATAATACTGCTCCTATGTACAAGAATATAACTACTATAATACTGCTCCTATGTACAAGAATGCAACTACTGTAATACTGCTCCTATGTATAAGAATATATCTACTATAATACTACCCATATGTACAAGAATATAACTACTATAATACTGTGCCTATGTACAAGAATATAACCACTATAATACTGCCCCCTATGTACAAGAATATAACTACTATAATACTGCTCCTATGTACAATAATACAACTACTATAATACTGCCTCCTATGTACAAGAATATAACTACTATAATACTGCTCCTATGTACAAGAATGCAACTACTGTAATACTGCTCCTATGTATAAGAATATATCTACTATAATACTACCCATATGTACAAGAATATAACTACTATAATACTGTGCCTATGTACAAGAATATAACTACTATAATACTGCCCCCTATGTACAAGAATATAACTACTATAATACTGCTCCTATGTACAATAATACAACTACTATAATACTGCCTCCTATGTACAAGAATATAACTACTATAATACTGCTCCTATGTACAAGAATATAACTACTATAATACTGCTCCTATATACAAGAATATAACTACTATAATACTGCTACTATGTACAAGAATATAACTACTATAATACTGCTCCTATGTACAAGAATACAACTACTGTAATACTGCTCCTATGTACAAGAATATAACTACTATAATACTGCCCCCTATGTTCAAGAATATAACTACTATAATACTGCCCCCTATGTACAATAATACAACTACTATAATACTGCCTCCTATGTACAAGAATAGAACTACTATAATACTGCTCCTATGTACAAGAATATAACTACTATAATACCGCTCCAGTGTACAAGAATATAACTACTATAATACTGCCCCCTCTGTACAAGAATATAACTACTATAATACCGCTCCAGTGTACAAGAATATAACTACTATAATACTGCCCCCTCTGTACAAGAATATAACTACTATAATACTGCTCCTATGTACAAGAATATAACTACTATAATACTGCTCCTATGTACAAGAATATAACTACTATAATACTGCTCTTATGTACAAGAATATAACTACTATAATACTGCCCCCTATGTACAAGAATATAACTACTATAATAATGCCACTCTGTACAAGAATATAACTACTATAATACTGCCCCCTATGTACAAGAATATATCTACTATAATACTGCCCCCTATGTTCAAGAATATAACTACTATAATACTGCTCCTATGTACAATAATACAACTACTATAATACTGCCCCTATGTACAAGAATATAACTACTATAATACTGCCCCCCTATGTTCAAGAATATAACTACTATAATACTGCTCCTATGTACAAGAATATAACTACTATGATACTGCCCCCTATGAAAAAGAATAAAACTACTATAATACTGCCACTCTGTACAAGAATATAACTACTATAATACTGCCCCCTATGTACAAGAATATATCTACTATAATACTGCCCCCTATGTTCAAGAATATAACTACTATAATACTGCTCCTATGTACAATAATACAACTACTATAATACTGCCCCTATGTACAAGAATATAACTACTCTATTACTGCCCCTATGTACAAGAATATAACTACTATAATACTGCCCCTATGTACAAGAATATAACTACTATAATACTGCTCCTATGTACAAGAATATAACTACTATAATACTGCTCTCTATGTACAAGAATATAACTACTATAATACTGCCCTCTATGTACAAGAATATAACTACTATAATACTGCTCCTATGTACAAGAATATAACTACTATAATACTGCTCCTATGTACAAGAATACAACTACTGTAATACTGCTCCTATGTACAAGAATATATCTACTATAATACTGCCCCCTATGTTCAAGAATATAACTACTATAATACTGCCCCCTATGTACAATAATACAACTACTATAATACTGCCTCCTATGTACAAGAATATAACTACTATAATACTGCTCCTATGTACAAGAATATAACTACTATAATACTGCTCCTCTGTACAAGAATACAACTACTTTAATACTGCTCCTATGTACAAGAATATAACTACTATAATACTGCCCCTATGTACAAGAATATAACTACTATAATACTGCTCCTATGTACAAGAATATAACTACCATAATACCGCTCCAGTGTACAAGAATATAACTACTATAATACTGCCCCCTCTGTACAAGAATATAACTACTATAATACTGCTCCAGTGTACAAAAATAAAACTACTATAATACTGCCACTCTGTACAAGAATATAACTACTATAATACTGCCCCCTTTGTACAAGAATATATCTACTATAATACTGCCCCCTATGTTCAAGAATATAACTACTATAATACTGCTCCTATGTACAATAATACAACTACTATAATACTGCCCCCTATGTTGAAGAATATAACTACTATAATACTGCCCCCTATGTACAATAATACAACTACTATAATACTGCCTCCTATGTACAAGAATATAACTACTATAATACTGCTCCTATGTACAAGAATATAACTACTATAATACTGCTCCTATGTACAAGAATACAACTACTGTAATACTGTTCCTATGTACAAGAATATAACTACTATAATACTGCTCCTATGTACAAGAATATAACAACTATGATACTGCCCCCTATGTACAAGAATAAAACTACTATAACACTGCCACTCTGTACAAGAATATAACTACTATAATACTGCCCCCTATGTACAAGAATATATCTACTATAATACTGCCCCCTATGTTCAAGAATATAACTACTATAATACTGCTCCTATGTACAATAATACAACTACTATAATACTGCCCCCTATGTACAAGAATATAACTACTATAATACTGCTCCTATGTACAAGAATATAACTACTATAATACTGCTCCTATGTACAAGAATATAACTACTATAATACTGCCCCTATGTACAAGAATATAACTACTATAATACTGCCCCTATGTACAAGAATATAACTACTATAATACTGCCCCTATGTACAAGAATATAACTACTATAATACTGCTCCTATGTACAAGAATATAACTACTATAATACTGCTCTCTATGTACAAGAATATAACTACTATAATACTGCTCCTATGTACAAGAATATTACTACTATAATACTGCCCCTATGTACAAGAATATAACTACTATAATACTGCCCCTATGTACAAGAATATAACTACTATAATACTGGCCCTTATGTACAAGAATATAACTACTATAATACTGCCTACTATGTACAAGAATATAACTACTATAATACTGCTCCTATGTACAAGAATATAACTACTATAATACTGCTCCTATGTACAAGAATACAACTACTGTAATACTGCTCCTATTTATAAGAATATAACTACTATAATACTGCCCCTATGTACAAGAATATAACTACTATAATACTGCCCCTATGTACAAGAATATAACTACTATAATACTGCCCCCTATGTTGAAGAATATAACTACTATAATACTGCTCCTATGTACAAGAATATAACTACTATAATACTGCCCCTATGTACAAGAATATAACTACTATAATACTGCTCCTATGTACAATAATACAACTACTATAATACTGCCTCCTATGTCCAAGAATATAACTACTATAATACTGCTCCTATGTACAAGAATATAACTACTATAATACTGCTCCTATGTACAAGAATATAACTACTATAATACTGCCCCCTATGTTGAAGAATGTAACTACTATAATACTGCTCCTATGTACAAGAATATAACTACTATGATACTGCCCCCTATGTACAAGAATAAAACTACTATAATACTGCCACTCTGTTCAAGAATATAACTACTATAATACTGCCCCCTATGTACAAGAATATATCTACTATAATACTGCCCCCTATGTTCAAGAATATAACTACTATAATACTGCTCCTATGTACAATAATACAACTACTATAATACTGCCCCTATGTACAAGAATATAACTACTATAATACTGCCCCTATGTACAAGAATATAACTACTATAATACTGCTCCTATGTACAAGAATATAACTACTATAATACTGCTCTCTATGTACAAGAATATAACTACTATAATACTGCTCCAATGTACAAGAATATTACTACTATAATACTGCCCCTATGTACAAAAATATAACTACTATAATACTGCCCCTATGTACAAGAATATAACTACTATAATACTGCCCCCTATGTACAAGAATATAACTACAATAATACGGCCTCCTATGTACAAGAATATAACTACTATAATACTGCTCTCTATGTACAAGAATATAACTACTATAATACTGCTCCAATGTACAAGAATATTACTACTATAATACTGCCCCTATGTACAAAAATATAACTACTATAATACTGCCCCTATGTACAAGAATATAACTACTATAATACTGCCCCCTATGTACAAGAATATAACTACTATAATACGGCCTCCTATGTACAAGAATATAACTACTATAACACTGCTCCTATGTACAAGAATATAACTACTATAATACGGCCTCCTATGTACAAGAATATAACTACTATAATACTGCTCCTATGTATAAGAATATAACTACTATAATACTGCCCCTATGTACAAGAATATAACTACTATAATACTGCCCCTATGTACAAGAATATAACTACTATAATACTGCCCCCTATGTTGAAGAATATAACTACTATAATACTGCTCCTATGTACAAAAATATAACTACTATAATACTGCCCCCTATGTACAAGATTATAACTACTATAATACTGCTCCTATGTACAATAATACAGCTAATATAATACTGCCTCCTATGTACAAGAATATAACTACTATAATACTGCTCCTATGTACAAGAATATAACTACTATAATACTGCCCCCTATGTACAAGAATATAACTACAATAATACGGCCTCCTATGTACAAGAATATAACTACTATAATACTGCTCTCTATGTACAAGAATATAACTACTATAATACTGCTCCAATGTACAAGAATATTACTACTATAATACTGCCCCTATGTACAAAAATATAACTACTATAATACTGCCCCTATGTACAAGAATATAACTACTATAATACTGCCCCCTATGTACAAGAATATAACTACTATAATACGGCCTCCTATGTACAAGAATATAACTACTATAACACTGCTCCTATGTACAAGAATATAACTACTATAATACGGCCTCCTATGTACAAGAATATAACTACTATAATACTGCTCCTATGTATAAGAATATAACTACTATAATACTGCCCCTATGTACAAGAATATAACTACTATAATACTGCCCCTATGTACAAGAATATAACTACTATAATACTGCCCCCTATGTTGAAGAATATAACTACTATAATACTGCTCCTATGTACAAAAATATAACTACTATAATACTGCCCCCTATGTACAAGATTATAACTACTATAATACTGCTCCTATGTACAATAATACAGCTAATATAATACTGCCTCCTATGTACAAGAATATAACTACTATAATACTGCTCCTATGTACAAGAATATAACTACTATAATACTGCTCCTATATACAAGAATATAACTAATATAATACTGCTCCTATGTACAAGAATATAACTACTATAATACTGCTCCTATGTACAAGAATACAACTACTGTAATACTGCTCCTATGTACAAGAATATAACTACTATAATACTGCCCCCTATGTTCAAGAATATAACTACTATAATACTGCCCCTATGTACAATAATACAACTACTATAATACTGCCTCCTATGTACAAGAATATAACTACTATAATACTGCTCCTATGTACAAGAATATAACTACTATAATACCGCTCCAGTGTACAAGAATATAACTACTATAATACTGCCCCCTCTGTACAAGAATATAACTACTATAATACTGCTCCAGTGTACAAGAATAAAACTACTATAATACTGCCACTCTGTACAAGAATATAACTACTATAATACTGCCCCCTATGTACAAGAATATATCTACTATAATACTGCCCCCTATGTTCAAGAATATAACTACTATAATACTGCTCCTATGTACAATAATACAACTACTATAATACTGCCCCTATGTACAAGAATATAACTACTATAATACTGCCCCTATGTACAAGAATATAACTACTATAATACTGCCCCCATGTACAAGAATATAACTACTATAATACTGCTCCTATGTACAAGAATATAACTACTATAATACTGCTCTGTATGTACAAGAATATAACTACTATAATACTGCTCCTATGTACAAGAATATTACTACTATAATACTGCCCCTATGTACAAGAATATAACTACTATAATACTGCCCCTATGTACAAGAATATAACTTCTATAATACTGCCCCCTATGTACAAGAATATAACTACTATAATACTGCCTCCTATGTACAAGAATATAACTACTATAATACTGCTCCTATGTACAAGAATATAACTACTATAATACTGCTCCTATGTACAAGAATACAACTACTGTAATACTGCTCCTATGTATAAGAATATAACTACTATAATACTGCCCCTATGTACAAGAATATAACTACTATAATACTGCCCCTATGTACAAGAATATAACTACTATAATACTGCCCCCTATGTTGAAGAATATAACTACTATAATACTGCTCCTATGTACAAGAATATAACTACTATGATACTGCCCCTATGTACAAGAATATAACTACTATAATACTGCCCCTATGTACAAGATTATAACTACTATAATACTGCCCCTATGTACAAGAATATAACTACTATAATACTGCCCCCATGTACAAGATTATAACTACTATAATACTGCTCCCTATGTACAAGAATATAACTACTATAATACTGCTCCTATGTACAATAATACAACTACTATAATACTGCCTCCTATGTACAAGAATATAACTACTATAATACTGCTCCTATGTACAAGAATGCAACTACTGTAATACTGCTCCTATGTATAAGAATATATCTACTATAATACTACCCATATGTACAAGAATATAACTACTATAATACTGTGCCTATGTACAAGAATATAACTACTATAATACTGCCCCCTATGTACAAGAATATAACTACTATAATACTGCTCCTATGTACAATAATACAACTACTATAATACTGCCTCCTATGTACAAGAATATAACTACTATAATACTGCTCCTATGTACAAGAATATAACTACTATAATACTGCTCCTATATACAAGAATATAACTACTATAATACTGCTACTATGTACAAGAATATAACTACTATAATACTGCTCCTATGTACAAGAATACAACTACTGTAATACTGCTCCTATGTACAAGAATATAACTACTATAATACTGCCCCCTATGTTCAAGAATACAACTACTATAATACTGCCCCCTATGTTGAAGAATATAACTACTATAATACTGCCCCCTATGTACAATAATACAACTACTATAATACTGCCTCCTATGTACAAGAATATAACTACTATAATACTGCTCCTATGTACAAGAATATAACTACTATAATACTGCTCCTATGTACAAGAATACAACTACTGTAATACTGTTCCTATGTACAAGAATATAACTACTATAATACTGCTCCTATGTACAAGAATATAACAACTATGATACTGCCCCCTATGTACAAGAATAAAACTACTATAACACTGCCACTCTGTACAAGAATATAACTACTATAATACTGCCCCCTATGTACAAGAATATATCTACTATAATACTGCCCCCTATGTTCAAGAATATAACTACTATAATACTGCTCCTATGTACAATAATACAACTACTATAATACTGCCCCCTATGTACAAGAATATAACTACTATAATACTGCTCCTATGTATAAGAATATAACTACTATAATACTGCTCCTATGTACAAGAATATAACTACTATAATACTGCCCCTATGTACAAGAATATAACTACTATAATACTGCCCCTATGTACAAGAATATAACTACTATAATACTGCCCCTATGTACAAGAATATAACTACTATAATACTGCTCCTATGTACAAGAATATAACTACTATAATACTGCTCTCTATGTACAAGAATATAACTACTATAATACTGCTCCTATGTACAAGAATATTACTACTATAATACTGCCCCTATGTACAAGAATATAACTACTATAATACTGCCCCTATGTACAAGAATATAACTACTATAATACTGGCCCTTATGTACAAGAATATAACTACTATAATACTGCCTACTATGTACAAGAATATAACTACTATAATACTGCTCCTATGTACAAGAATATAACTACTATAATACTGCTCCTATGTACAAGAATACAACTACTGTAATACTGCTCCTATTTATAAGAATATAACTACTATAATACTGCCCCTATGTACAAGAATATAACTACTATAATACTGCCCCTATGTACAAGAATATAACTACTATAATACTGCCCCCTATGTTGAAGAATATAACTACTATAATACTGCTCCTATGTACAAGAATATAACTACTATAATACTGCCCCTATGTACAAGAATAAAACTACTATAATACTGCCACTCTGTTCAAGAATATAACTACTATAATACTGCCCCCTATGTACAAGAATATATCTACTATAATACTGCCCCCTATGTTCAAGAATATAACTACTATAATACTGCTCCTATGTACAATAATACAACTACTATAATACTGCCCCTATGTACAAGAATATAACTACTATAATACTGCCCCTATGTACAAGAATATAACTACTATAATACTGCTCCTAAGTACAAGAATATAACTACTATAATACTGCTCTCTATGTACAAGAATATAACTACTATAATACTGCTCCAATGTACAAGAATATTACTACTATAATACTGCCCCTATGTACAAAAATATAACTACTATAATACTGCCCCTATGTACAAGAATATAACTACTATAATACTGCCCCCTATGTACAAGAATATAACTACAATAATACGGCCTCCTATGTACAAGAATATAACTACTATAATACTGCTCTCTATGTACAAGAATATAACTACTATAATACTGCTCCAATGTACAAGAATATTACTACTATAATACTGCCCCTATGTACAAAAATATAACTACTATAATACTGCCCCTATGTACAAGAATATAACTACTATAATACTGCCCCCTATGTACAAGAATATAACTACTATAATACGGCCTCCTATGTACAAGAATATAACTACTATAACACTGCTCCTATGTACAAGAATATAACTACTATAATACGGCCTCCTATGTACAAGAATATAACTACTATAATACTGCTCCTATGTATAAGAATATAACTACTATAATACTGCCCCTATGTACAAGAATATAACTACTATAATACTGCCCCTATGTACAAGAATATAACTACTATAATACTGCCCCCTATGTTGAAGAATATAACTACTATAATACTGCTCCTATGTACAAAAATATAACTACTATAATACTGCCCCCTATGTACAAGATTATAACTACTATAATACTGCTCCTATGTACAATAATACAGCTAATATAATACTGCCTCCTATGTACAAGAATATAACTACTATAATACTGCTCCTATGTACAAGAATATAACTACTATAATACTGCTCCTATATACAAGAATATAACTAATATAATACTGCTCCTATGTACAAGAATATAACTACTATAATACTGCTCCTATGTACAAGAATACAACTACTGTAATACTGCTCCTATGTACAAGAATATAACTACTATAATACTGCCCCCTATGTTCAAGAATATAACTACTATAATACTGCCCCTATGTACAATAATACAACTACTATAATACTGCCTCCTATGTACAAGAATATAACTACTATAATACTGCTCCTATGTACAAGAATATAACTACTATAATACCGCTCCAGTGTACAAGAATATAACTACTATAATACTGCCCCCTCTGTACAAGAATATAACTACTATAATACTGCTCCAGTGTACAAGAATAAAACTACTATAATACTGCCACTCTGTACAAGAATATAACTACTATAATACTGCCCCCTATGTACAAGAATATATCTACTATAATACTGCCCCCTATGTTCAAGAATATAACTACTATAATACTGCTCCTATGTACAATAATACAACTACTATAATACTGCCCCTATGTACAAGAATATAACTACTATAATACTGCCCCTATGTACAAGAATATAACTACTATAATACTGCCACTCTGTACAAGAATATAACTACTATAATACTGCCCCTATGTACAAGAATATATCTACTATAATACTGCCCCCTATGTTCAAGAATATAACTACTATAATACTGCTCCTATGTACAATAATACAACTACTATAATACTGCCCCTATGTACAAGAATATAACTACTATAATACTGCCCCTATGTACAAGATTATAACTACTATAATACTGCTCCCTATGTACAAGAATATAACTACTATAATACTGCTCCTATGTACAATAATACAACTACTATAATACTGCCTCCTATGTACAAGAATATAACTACTATAATACTGCTCCTATGTACAAGAATGCTACTACTGTAATACTGCTCCTATGTATAAGAATATATCTACTATAATACTACCCATATGTACAAGAATACAACTACTATAATACTGTGCCTATGTACAAGAATATAACTACTATAATACTGCCCCCTATGTACAAGAATATAACTACTATAATACTGCTCCTATGTACAATAATACAACTACTATAATACTGCCTCCTATGTACAAGAATATAACTACTATAATACTGCTCCTATGTACAAGAATATAACTACTATAATACTGCTCCTATATACAAGAATATAACTACTATAATACTGCTACTATGTACAAGAATATAACTACTATAATACTGCTCCTATGTACAAGAATACAACTACTGTAATACTGCTCCTATGTACAAGAATATAACTACTATAATACTGCCCCCTATGTTCAAAAATATAACTACTATAATACTGCCCCCTATGTACAATAATACAACTACTATAATACTGCCTCCTATGTACAAGAATAGAACTACTATAATACTGCTCCTATGTACAAGAATATAACTACTATAATACCGCTCCAGTGTACAAGAATATAACTACTATAATACTGCCCCCTCTGTACAAGAATATAACTACTATAATACCGCTCCAGTGTACAAGAATATAACTACTATAATACTGCCCCCTCTGTACAAGAATATAACTACTATAATACTGCTCCTATGTACAAGAATATAACTACTATAATACTGCTCCTATGTACAAGAATATAACTACTATAATACTGCTCTTATGTACAAGAATATAACTACTATAATACTGCCCCCTATGTACAAGAATATAACTACTATAATAATGCCACTCTGTACAAGAATATAACTACTATAATACTGCCCCCTATGTACAAGAATATATCTACTATAATACTGCCCCCTATGTTCAAGAATATAACTACTATAATACTGCTCCTATGTACAATAATACAACTACTATAATACTGCCCCTATGTACAAGAATATAACTACTATAATACTGCCCCCCTATGTTCAAGAATATAACTACTATAATACTGCTCCTATGTACAAGAATATAACTACTATGATACTGCCCCCTATGTACAAGAATAAAACTACTATAATACTGCCACTCTGTACAAGAATATAACTACTATAATACTGCCCCCTATGTACAAGAATATATCTACTATAATACTGCCTCCTATGTTCAAGAATATAACTACTATAATACTGCTCCTATGTACAATAATACAACTACTATAATACTGCCCCTATGTATAAGAATATAACTACTCTATTACTGCCCCTATGTACAAGAATATAACTACTATAATACTGCCCCTATGTACAAGAATATAACTACTATAATACTGCTCCTATGTACAAGAATATAACTACTATAATACTGCTCTCTATGTACAAGAACATAACTACTATAATACTGCCCTCTATGTACAAGAATATAACTACTATAATACTGCTCCTATGTACAAGAATATAACTACTATAATACTGCTCCTATGTACAAGAATACAACTACTGTAATACTGCTCCTATGTACAAGAATATAACTACTATAATACTGCCCCCTATGTTCAAGAATATAACTACTATAATACTGCCCCCTATGTACAATAATACAACTACTATAATACTGCCTCCTATGTACAAGAATATAACTACTATAATACTGCTCCTATGTACAAGAATATAACTACTATAATACTGCTCCTATGTACAATAATACAACTACTATAATACTGCCTCCTATGTACAAGAATATAACTACTATAATACTGCTCCTATGTACAAGAATATAACTACTATAATACTGCTCCTATATACAAGAATATAACTACTATAATACTGCTACTATGTACAAGAATATAACTACTATAATACTGCTCCTATGTACAAGAATACAACTACTGTAATACTGCTCCTATGTACAAGAATATAACTACTATAATACTGCCCCCTATGTTCAAGAATATAACTACTATAATACTGCCCCCTATGTACAATAATACAACTACTATAATACTGCCTCCTATGTACAAGAATAGAACTACTATAATACTGCTCCTATGTACAAGAATATAACTACTATAATACCGCTCCAGTGTACAAGAATATAACTACTATAATACTGCCCCCTCTGTACAAGAATATAACTACTATAATACCGCTCCAGTGTACAAGAATATAACTACTATAATACTGCCCCCTCTGTACAAGAATATAACTACTATAATACTGCTCCTATGTACAAGAATATAACTACTATAATACTGCTCCTATGTACAAGAATATAACTACTATAATACTGCTCTTATGTACAAGAATATAACTACTATAATACTGCCCCCTATGTACAAGAATATAACTACTATAATAATGCCACTCTGTACAAGAATATAACTACTATAATACTGCCCCCTATGTACAAGAATATATCTACTATAATACTGCCCCCTATGTTCAAGAATATAACTACTATAATACTGCTCCTATGTACAATAATACAACTACTATAATACTGCCCCTATGTACAAGAATATAACTACTATAATACTGCCCCCCTATGTTCAAGAATATAACTACTATAATACTGCTCCTATGTACAAGAATATAACTACTATGATACTGCCCCCTATGTACAAGAATAAAACTACTATAATACTGCCACTCTGTACAAGAATATAACTACTATAATACTGCCCCCTATGTACATGAATATATCTACTATAATACTGCCTCCTATGTTCAAGAATATAACTACTATAATACTGCTCCTATGTACAATAATACAACTACTATAATACTGCCCCTATGTATAAGAATATAACTACTCTATTACTGCCCATATGTACAAGAATATAACTACTATAATACTGCCCCTATGTACAAGAATATAACTACTATAATACTGCTCCTATGTACAAGAATATAACTACTATAATACTGCTCTCTATGTACAAGAACATAACTACTATAATACTGCCCTCTATGTACAAGAATATAACTACTATAATACTGCTCCTATGTACAAGAATATAACTACTATAATACTGCTCCTATGTACAAGAATACAACTACTGTAATACTGCTCCTATGTACAAGAATATAACTACTATAATACTGCCCCCTATGTTCAAGAATATAACTACTATAATACTGCCCCCTATGTACAATAATACAACTACTATAATACTGCCTCCTATGTACAAGAATATAACTACTATAATACTGCTCCTATGTACAAGAATATAACTACTATAATACTGCTCCTATGTACAAGAATATAAGTACTATAATACTGCTCCTCTGTACAAGAATACAACTACTGTAATACTGCTCCTATGTACAAGAATATAACTACTATAATACTGCCCCTATGTACAAGAATATAACTACTATAATACTGCCCCCCTATGTTCAAGAATATAACTACTATAATACTGCTCCTATGTACAAGAATATAACAACTATGATACTGCCCCCTATGTACAAGAATAAAACTACTATAACACTGCCACTCTGTACAAGAATATAACTACTATAATACTGCCCCCTATGTACAAGAATATATCTACTATAATACTGCCCCCTATGTTCAAGAATATAACTACTATAATACTGCTCCTATGTACAATAATACAACTACTATAACACTGCCCCCTATGTACAAGAATATAACTACTATAATACTGCTCCTATGTACAAGAATATAACTAATATAATACTGCTCCTATGTACAAGAATATAACTACTATAATACTGCCCCTATGTACAAGAATATAACTACTATAATACTGCCCCTATGTACAAGAATATAACTACTATAATACTGCTCCTATGTACAAGAATATAACTACTATAATACTGCTCTCTATGTACAAGAATATAACTACTATAATACTGCCCCTATGTACAAGAATATAACTACTATAATACTGCCCCTATGTACAAGAATATAACTACTATAATACTGCCCCTATGTACAAGAATATAACTACTATAATACTGCCTCCTATGTACAAGAATATAACTACTATAATACTGCCTCCTATGTACAAGAATATAACTACTATAATACTGCTCCTATGTACAAGAATATAACTACTATAATACTGCTCCTATGTACAAGAATACAACTACTGTAATACTGCTCCTATGCATAAGAATATAACTACTATAATACTGTCCCTATGTACAAGAATATAACTACTATAATACTGCCCCTATGTACAAGAATATAACTACTATAATACTGCCCCCTATGTACAAGAATATAACTACTATAATACTGCTCCTATGTACAATAATACAACTACTATAATACTGCCTCCTATGTCCAAGAATATAACTACTATAATACTGCTCCTATGTACAAGAATATAACTACTATAATACTGCTCCTATGTACAAGAATATAACTACTATAATACTGCCCCCTATGTTGAAAGATATAACTACTATAATACTGCTCCTATGTACAAGAATATAACTACTATAATACTGCCCCCTATGTACAAGAATATAACTACTATAATACTGCTCCTATGTACAATAATACAACTACTATAATACTGCCTCCTATGTCCAAGAATATAACTACTATAATACTGCTCCTATGTACAAGAATATAACTACTATAATACTGCTCCTATGTACAAGAATACAACTACTGTAGTACTTCTCCTATGTACAAGAGTATAACTACTATAATACTTCCCCTATGTACAAGAATATAACTACTATAATACTGCCCCCCTATGTTCAAGAATATAACTACTATAATACTGCTCCTATGTACAAGAATATAACTACTATGATACTGCCCCTATGTACAAGAATAACACTACTATAATACTGCCACTCTGTACAAGAATATAACTACTAAAATACTGCCCCCTATGTACAAGAATATATCTACTATAATACTGCCCCCTATGTTCAAGAATATAACTACTATAATACTGCTCCTATGTACAATAATACAACTACTATAATACTGCCCCTATGTACAAGAATATAACTACTATAATACTGCCCCTATGTACAAGAATATAACTACTATAATACTGCTCCTATGTACAAGAATGCAACTACTGTAATACTGCTCCTATGTATAAGAATATAACTACTATAATACTACCCATATGTACAAGAATACAACTACTATAATACTGCCCCTATGGACAAGAATATAACTACTATAATACTGCCCCCTATGTTGAAGAATATAACTACTATAATACTGCTCCTATGTACAAGAATATCACTACTATAATACTGCCCCCTATGTACAAGAATATAACTACTATAATACTGCTCCTATGTACAATAATACAACTACTATAATACTGCCTCCTATGTACAAGAATATAACTACTATAATACTGCTCCTATGTATAAGAATATAACTACTATAATACTGCTCCTATATACAAGAATATAACTACTATAATACTGCTCCTATGTACAAGAATATAACTACTATAATACTGCTCCAATGTACAAGAATACAACTACTGTAATACTGCTCCTATGTACAAGAATATAACTACTATAATACAGCCCCCTATGTTCAAGAATATAACTACTATGATACTGCCCCCTATGTACAATAATACAACTACTATAATACTGCCTCCTATGTACAAGAATATAACTACTATAATACTGCTCCTATGTACAAGAATATAACTACTATAATACCGCTCCAGTGTACAAGAGTATAACTACTATAATACTGCCCCCTCTGTACAAGAATATAACTACTATAATACCGCTCCAGTGTACAAGAATATAACTACTATAATACTGCCCCCTCTGTACAAGAATATAACTACTATAATACTGCTCCTATGTACAAGAATATAACTACTATAATACTGCTCCTATGTACAAGAATACAACTACTGTAATACTGCTCCTATGTACAAGAATATAACTACTATAATACTGCCACTCTGTACAAGAATATAACTACTATAATACTGCCCCCTATGTACAAGAATATATTTACTATAATACTGCCCCCTCTGTACAAGAATATAACTACTATAATACTGCTCCTATGTACAATAATACAACTACTATAATACTGCCCCTATGTACAAGAATATAACTACCATAATACTGCCCCTATGTACAAGAATATAACTACTATAATACTGCCCCCCTATGTTCAAGAATATAACTACTATAATACTGCTCCTATGTACAAGAATATAACTACTATGATACTGCCCCCTATGTACAAGAATAAAACTACTATAATACTGCCACTCTGTACAAGAATATAACTACTATAATACTGCCCCTTATGTACAAGAATATATCTACTATAATACTGCCCCCTATGTTCAAGAATATAACTACTATAATACTGCTCCTATGTACAATAATACTACTACTATAATACTGCCCCTATGTACAAGAATATAACTACTACATTACTGCCCATATGTACAAGAATATAACTACTATAATACTGCCCCTATGTACAAGAATATAACTACTATAATACTGCTCCTATGTACAAGAATATAACTACTATAATACTGCTCTCTATGTAGAAGAATATAACTACTATAATACTGCCCCTATGTACAAGAATATAACTACTATAATACTGCTCCTATGTACAATAATACAACTACTATAATACTGCCTCCTATGTACAAGAATATAACTACTATAATACTGCTCCTATGTACAAGAATGCAACTACTGTAATACTGCTCCTATGTATAAGAATATATCTACTATAATACTACCCATATGTACAAGAATATAACTACTATAATACTGTGCCTATGTACAAGAATATAACTACTATAATACTGCCCCCTATGTACAAGAATATAACTACTATAATACTGCTCCTATGTACAATAATACAACTACTATAATACTGCCTCCTATGTACAAGAATATAACTACTATAATACTGCTCCTATGTACAAGAATATAACTACTATAATACTGCTCCTATATACAAGAATATAACTACTATAATACTGCTACTATGTACAAGAATATAACTACTATAATACTGCTCCTATGTACAAGAATACAACTACTGTAATACTGCTCCTATGTACAAGAATATAACTACTATAATACTGCCCCCTATGTTCAAGAATATAACTACTATAATACTGCCCCCTATGTACAATAATACAACTACTATAATACTGCCTCCTATGTACAAGAATAGAACTACTATAATACTGCTCCTATGTACAAGAATATAACTACTATAATACCGCTCCAGTGTACAAGAATATAACTACTATAATACTGCCCCCTCTGTACAAGAATATAACTACTATAATACCGCTCCAGTGTACAAGAATATAACTACTATAATACTGCCCCCTCTGTACAAGAATATAACTACTATAATACTGCTCCTATGTACAAGAATATAACTACTATAATACTGCTCCTATGTACAAGAATATAACTACTATAATACTGCTCTTATGTACAAGAATATAACTACTATAATACTGCCCCCTATGTACAAGAATATAACTACTATAATAATGCCACTCTGTACAAGAATATAACTACTATAATACTGCCCCCTATGTACAAGAATATATCTACTATAATACTGCCCCCTATGTTCAAGAATATAACTACTATAATACTGCTCCTATGTACAATAATACAACTACTATAATACTGCCCCTATGTACAAGAATATAACTACTATAATACTGCCCCCCTATGTTCAAGAATATAACTACTATAATACTGCTCCTATGTACAAGAATATAACTACTATGATACTGCCCCCTATGTACAAGAATAAAACTACTATAATACTGCCACTCTGTACAAGAATATAACTACTATAATACTGCCCCCTATGTACAAGAATATATCTACTATAATACTGCCTCCTATGTTCAAGAATATAACTACTATAATACTGCTCCTATGTACAATAATACAACTACTATAATACTGCCCCTATGTATAAGAATATAACTACTCTATTACTGCCCCTATGTACAAGAATATAACTACTATAATACTGCCCCTATGTACAAGAATATAACTACTATAATACTGCTCCTATGTACAAGAATATAACTACTATAATACTGCTCTCTATGTACAAGAACATAACTACTATAATACTGCCCTCTATGTACAAGAATATAACTACTATAATACTGCTCCTATGAACAAGAATATAACTACTATAATACTGCTCCTATGTACAAGAATACAACTACTGTAATACTGCTCCTATGTACAAGAATATAACTACTATAATACTGCCCCCTATGTTCAAGAATATAACTACTATAATACTGCCCCCTATGTACAATAATACAACTACTATAATACTGCCTCCTATGTACAAGAATATAACTACTATAATACTGCTCCTATGTACAAGAATATAACTACTATAATACTGCTCCTATGTACAATAATACAACTACTATAATACTGCCTCCTATGTACAAGAATATAACTACTATAATACTGCTCCTATGTACAAGAATATAACTACTATAATACTGCTCCTATATACAAGAATATAACTACTATAATACTGCTACTATGTACAAGAATATAACTACTATAATACTGCTCCTATGTACAAGAATACAACTACTGTAATACTGCTCCTATGTACAAGAATATAACTACTATAATACTGCCCCCTATGTTCAAGAATATAACTACTATAATACTGCCCCCTATGTACAATAATACAACTACTATAATACTGCCTCCTATGTACAAGAATAGAACTACTATAATACTGCTCCTATGTACAAGAATATAACTACTATAATACCGCTCCAGTGTACAAGAATATAACTACTATAATACTGCCCCCTCTGTACAAGAATATAACTACTATAATACCGCTCCAGTGTACAAGAATATAACTACTATAATACTGCCCCCTCTGTACAAGAATATAACTACTATAATACTGCTCCTATGTACAAGAATATAACTACTATAATACTGCTCCTATGTACAAGAATATAACTACTATAATACTGCTCTTATGTACAAGAATATAACTACTATAATACTGCCCCCTATGTACAAGAATATAACTACTATAATAATGCCACTCTGTACAAGAATATAACTACTATAATACTGCCCCCTATGTACAAGAATATATCTACTATAATACTGCCCCCTATGTTCAAGAATATAACTACTATAATACTGCTCCTATGTACAATAATACAACTACTATAATACTGCCCCTATGTACAAGAATATAACTACTATAATACTGCCCCCCTATGTTCAAGAATATAACTACTATAATACTGCTCCTATGTACAAGAATATAACTACTATGATACTGCCCCCTATGTACAAGAATAAAACTACTATAATACTGCCACTCTGTACAAGAATATAACTACTATAATACTGCCCCCTATGTACAAGAATATATCTACTATAATACTGCCTCCTATGTTCAAGAATATAACTACTATAATACTGCTCCTATGTACAATAATACAACTACTATAATACTGCCCCTATGTATAAGAATATAACTACTCTATTACTGCCCCTATGTACAAGAATATAACTACTATAATACTGCCCCTATGTACAAGAATATAACTACTATAATACTGCTCCTATGTACAAGAATATAACTACTATAATACTGCTCTCTATGTACAAGAACATAACTACTATAATACTGCCCTCTATGTACAAGAATATAACTACTATAATACTGCTCCTATGAACAAGAATATAACTACTATAATACTGCTCCTATGTACAAGAATACAACTACTGTAATACTGCTCCTATGTACAAGAATATAACTACTATAATACTGCCCCCTATGTTCAAGAATATAACTACTATAATACTGCCCCCTATGTACAATAATACAACTACTATAATACTGCCTCCTATGTACAAGAATATAACTACTATAATACTGCTCCTATGTACAAGAATATAACTACTATAATACTGCTCCTATGTACAATAATACAACTACTATAATACTGCCTCCTATGTACAAGAATATAACTACTATAATACTGCTCCTATGTACAAGAATATAACTACTATAATACTGCTCCTATATACAAGAATATAACTACTATAATACTGCTACTATGTACAAGAATATAACTACTATAATACTGCTCCTATGTACAAGAATACAACTACTGTAATACTGCTCCTATGTACAAGAATATAACTACTATAATACTGCCCCCTATGTTCAAGAATATAACTACTATAATACTGCCCCCTATGTACAATAATACAACTACTATAATACTGCCTCCTATGTACAAGAATAGAACTACTATAATACTGCTCCTATG
The DNA here is from genome assembly GCF_046119375.1 of Phyllobates terribilis. Taxonomy (NCBI): domain Eukaryota; kingdom Metazoa; phylum Chordata; class Amphibia; order Anura; family Dendrobatidae; genus Phyllobates; species Phyllobates terribilis. Next base: position 266,160,678 of record NW_027362767.1, read on the forward strand.
TACAAGAATATAACTACTATAATACCGCTCCAGTGTACAAGAATATAACTACTATAATACTGCCCCCTCTGTACAAGAATATAACTACTATAATACCGCTCCAGTGTACAAGAATATAACTACTATAATACTGCCCCCTCTGTACAAGAATATAACTACTATAATACTGCTCCTATGTACAAGAATATAACTACTATAATACTGCTCCTATGTACAAGAATATAACTACTATAATACTGCTCTTATGTACAAGAATATAACTACTATAATACTGCCCCCTATGTACAAGAATATAACTACTATAATAATGCCACTCTGTACAAGAATATAACTACTATAATACTGCCCCCTATGTACAAGAATATATCTACTATAATACTTCCCCCTATGTTCAAGAATATAACTACTATAATACTGCTCCTATGTACAATAATACAACTACTATAATACTGCCCCTATGTACAAGAATATAACTACTATAATACTGCCCCCCTATGTTCAAGAATATAACTACTATAATACTGCTCCTATGTACAAGAATATAACTACTATGATACTGCCCCCTATGTACAAGAATAAAACTACTATAATACTGCCACTCTGTACAAGAATATAACTACTATAATACTGCCCCCTATGTACAAGAATATATCTACTATAATACTGCCTCCTCTGTTCAAGAATATAACTACTATAATACTGCTCCTATGTACAATAATACAACTACTATAATACTGCCCCTATGTATAAGAATATAACTACTCTATTACTGCCCCTATGTACAAGAATATAACTACTATAATACTGCCCCTATGTACAAGAATATAACTACTATAATACTGCTCCTATGTACAAGAATATAACTACTATAATACTGCTCTCTATGTACAAGAACATAACTACTATAATACTGCCCTCTATGTACAAGAATATAACTACTATAATACTGCTCCTATGTACAAGAATATAACTACTATAATACTGCTCCTATGTACAAGAATACAACTACTGTAATACTGCTCCTATGTACAAGAATATAACTACTATAATACTGCCCCCTATGTTCAAGAATATAACTACTATAATACTGCCCCCTATGTACAATAATACAACTACTATAATACTGCCTCCTATGTACAAGAATATAACTACTATAATACTGCTCCTATGTACAAGAATATAACTACTATAATACTGCTCCTATGTACAAGAATATAACTACTATAATACTGCTCCTCTGTACAAGAATACAACTACTGTAATACTGCTCCTATGTACAAGAATATAACTACTATAATACTGCCCCTATGTACAAGAATATAACTACTATAATACTGCCCCCCTATGTTCAAGAATATAACTACTATAATACTGCTCCTATGTACAAGAATATAACAACTATGATACTGCCCCCTATGTACAAGAATAAAACTACTATAACACTGCCACTTTGTACAAGAATATAACTACTATAATACTGCCCCCTATGTACAAGAATATATCTACTATAATACTGCCCCCTATGTTCAAGAATATAACTACTATAATACTGCTCCTATGTACAATAATACAACTACTATAACACTGCCCCCTATGTACAAGAATATAACTACTATAATACTGCTCCTATGTACAAGAATATAACTAATATAATACTGCTCCTATGTACAAGAATATAACTACTATAATACTGCCCCTATGTACAAGAATATAACTACTATAATACTGCCCCTATGTACAAGAATATAACTACTATAATACTGCTCCTATGTACAAGAATATAACTACTATAATACTGCTCTCTATGTACAAGAATATAACTACTATAATACTGCCCCTATGTACAAGAATATAACTACTATAATACTGCCCCTATGTACAAGAATATAACTACTATAATACTGCCCCTATGTACAAGAATATAACTACTATAATACTGCCCCCTATGTACAAGAATATAACTACTATAATACTGCCTCCTATGTACAAGAATATAACTACTATAATACTGCTCCTATGTACAAGAATATAACTACTATAATACTGCTCCTATGTACAAGAATACAACTACTGTAATACTGCTCCTATGTATAAGAATATAACTACTATAATACTGTCCCTATGTACAAGAATATAACTACTATAATACTGCCCCTATGTACAAGAATATAACTACTATAATACTGCCCCCTATGTACAAGAATATAACTACTATAATACTGCTCCTATGTACAATAATACAACTACTATAATACTGCCTCCTATGTCCAAGAATATAACTACTATAATACTGCTCCTATGTACAAGAATATAACTACTATAATACTGCTCCTATGTACAAGAATATAACTACTATAATACTGCCCCCTATGTTGAAAGATATAACTACTATAATACTGCTCCTACGTACAAGAATATAACTACTATAATACTGCCCCCTATGTACAAGAATATAACTACTATAATACTGCTCCTATGTACAATAATACAACTACTATAATACTGCCTCCTATGTCCAAGAATATAACTACTATAATACTGCTCCTATGTACAAGAATATAACTACTATAATACTGCTCCTATGTACAAGAATACAACTACTGTAGTACTTCTCCTATGTACAAGAGTATAACTACTATAATACTGCCCCTATGTACAAGAATATAACTACTATAATACTGCCCCCCTATGTTCAAGAATATAACTACTATAATACTGCTCCTATGTACAAGAATATAACTACTATGATACTGCCCCTATGTACAAGAATAACACTACTATAATACTGCCACTCTGTACAAGAATATAACTACTAAAATACTGCCCCCTATGTACAAGAATATATCTACTATAATACTGCCCCCTATGTTCAAGAATATAACTACTATAATACTGCTCCTATGTACAATAATACAACTACTATAATACTGCCCCTATGTACAAGAATATAACTACTATAATACTGCCCCTATGTACAAGAATATAACTACTATAATACTGCTCCTATGTACAAGAATGCAACTACTGTAATACTGCTCCTATGTATAAGAATATAACTACTATAATACTACCCATATGTACAAGAATACAACTACTATAATACTGCCCCTATGTACAAGAATATAACTACCTTAACACTGCCCCCTATGTTGAAGAATATAACTACTATAATACTGCTCCTATGTACAAGAATATCACTACTATAATACTGCCCCCTATGTACAAGAATATAACTACTATAATACTGCTCCTATGTACAATAATACAACTACTATAATACTGCCTCCTATGTACAAGAATATAACTACTATAATACTGCTCCTATGTATAAGAATATAACTACTATAATACTGCTCCTATATACAAGAATATAACTACTATAATACTGCTCCTATGTACAAGAATATAACTACTATAATACTGCTCCAATGTACAAGAATACAACTACTGTAATACTGCTCCTATGTACAAGAATATAACTACTATAATACAGCCACCTATGTTCAAGAATATAACTACTATGATACTGCCCCCTATGTACAATAATACAACTACTATAATACTGCCTCCTATGTACAAGAATATAACTACTATAATACTGCTCCTATGTACAAGAATATAACTACTATAATACCGCTCCAGTGTACAAGAGTATAACTACTATAATACTGCCCCCTCTGTACAAGAATATAACTACTATAATACCGCTCCAGTGTACAAGAATATAACTACTATAATACTGCCCCCTCTGTACAAGAATATAACTACTATAATACTGCTCCTATGTACAAGAATATAACTACTATAATACTGCTCCTATGTACAAGAATACAACTACTGTAATACTGCTCCTATGTACAAGAATATAACTACTATAATACTGCCACTCTGTACAAGAATATAACTACTATAATACTGCCCCCTATGTACAAGAATATATCTACTATAATACTGCCCCCTCTGTACAAGAATATAACTACTATAATACTGCTCCTATGTACAATAATACAACTACTATAATACTGCCCCTATGTACAAGAATATAACTACCATAATACTGCCCCTATGTACAAGAATATAACTACTATAATACTGCCCCCCTATGTTCAAGAATATAACTACTATAATACTGCTCCTATGTACAAGAATATAACTACTATGATACTGCCCCCTATGTACAAGAATAAAACTACTATAATACTGCCACTCTGTACAAGAATATAACTACTATAATACTGCCCCCTATGTACAAGAATATATCTACTATAATACTGCCCCCTATGTTCAAGAATATAACTACTATAATACTGCTCCTATGTACAATAATACTACTACTATAATACTGCCCCTATGTACAAGAATATAACTACTACATTACTGCCCATATGTACAAGAATATAACTACTATAATACTGCCCCTATGTACAAGAATATAACTACTATAATACTGCTCCTATGTACAAGAATATAACTACTATAATACTGCTCTCTATGTAGAAGAATATAACTACTATAATACTGCCCCTATGTACAAGAATATAACTACTATAATACTGCTCCTATGTACAAGAATATAACTACTATAATACTGTTCTCTATGTACAAGAATATAACTACTATAATACTGCTCCAATGTACAAGAATATTACTACCATAATACTGCCCCTATGTACAAAAATATAACTACTATAATACTGCCCCTATGTACAAGAATATAACTACTATAATACTGCTCCTATGTACAAGAATATAACTACTATAATACTGCTCTTATGTACAAGAATACAACTACTGTAATACTGCTCCTATGTACAAGAATATAACTACTATAATACTGCCCCCTATGTTGAAGAATATAACTACTATAATACTGCCCCCTATGTACAATAATACAACTACTATAATACTGCCTCCTATGTACAAGAATATAACTACTATAATACTGCTCCTATGTACAAGAATATAACTACTATAATACTGCTCCTATGTACAAGAATACAACTACTGTAATACTGTTCCTATGTACAAGAATATAACTACTATAATACTGCTCCTATGTACAAGAATATAACAACTATGATACTGCCCCCTATGTACAAGAATAAAACTACTATAACACTGCCACTCTGTACAAGAATATAACTACTATAATACTGCCCCCTATGTACAAGAATATATCTACTATAATACTGCCCCCTATGTTCAAGAATATAACTACTATAATACTGCTCCTATGTACAATAATACAACTACTATAATACTGCCCCCTATGTACAAGAATATAACTACTATAATACTGCTCCTATGTACAAGAATATAACTACTATAATACTGCTCCTATGTACAAGAATATAACTACTATAATACTGCCCCTATGTACAAGAATATAACTACTATAATACTGCCCCTATGTACAAGAATATAACTACTATAATACTGCCCCTATGTACAAGAATATAACTACTATAATACTGCTCCTATGTACAAGAATATAACTACTATAATACTGCTCTCTATGTACAAGAATATAACTACTATAATACTGCTCCTATGTACAAGAATATTACTACTATAATACTGCCCCTATGTACAAGAATATAACTACTATAATACTGCCCCTATGTACAAGAATATAACTACTATAATACTGGCCCTTATGTACAAGAATATAACTACTATAATACTGCCTCCTATGTACAAGAATATAACTACTATAATACTGCTTCTATGTACAAGAATATAACTACTATAATACTGCTCCTATGTACAAGAATACAACTACTGTAATACTGCTCCTATGTATAAGAATATAACTACTATAATACTGTCCCTATGTACAAGAATATAACTACTATAATACTGCCCCTATGTACAAGAATATAACTACTATAATACTGCCCCCTATGTACAAGAATATAACTACTATAATACTGCCCCCTATGTACAAGAATATAACTACTATAATATTGCTCCTATGTACAATAATACAACTACTATAATACTGCCTCCTATGTCCAAGAATATAACTACTATAATACTGCTCCTATGTACAAGAATATAACTACTATAATACTGCTCCTATGTACAAGAATATAACTACTATAATACTGCCCCCTATGTTGAAGAATGTAACTACTATAATACTGCTCCTATGTACAAGAATATAACTACTATGATACTGCCCCCTATGTACAAGAATATATCTACTATAATACTGCCCCCTATGTTCAAGAATATATCTACTATAATACTGCCCCCTATGTTCAAGAATATAACTACTATAATACTGCTCCTATGTACAAGAATAAAACTACTATAATACTGCCACTCTGTTCAAGAATATAACTACTATAATACTGCCCCCTATGTACAAGAATATATCTACTATAATACTGCCCCCTATGTTCAAGAATATAACTACTATAATACTGCTCCTATGTACAATAATACAACTACTATAATACTGCCCCTATGTACAAGAATATAACTACTATAATACTGCCCCTATGTACAAGAATATAACTACTATAATACTGCTCCTATGTACAAGAATATAACTACTATAATACTGCTCTGTATGTACAAGAATATAACTACTATAATACTGCTCCAATGTACAAGAATATTACTACTATAATACTGCCCCTATGTACAAAAATATAACTACTATAATACTGCCCCTATGTACAAGAATATAACTACTATAATACTGCCCCCTATGTACAAGAATATAACTACAATAATACGGCCTCCTATGTACAAGAATATAACTATTATAATACTGCTCTCTATGTACAAGAATATAACTACTATAATACTGCTCCAATGTACAAGAATATTACTACTATAATACTGCCCCTATGTACAAGAATATAACTACTATAATACTGCCCCCTATGTAAAAGAATATAACTACTATAATACGGCCTCCTATGTACAAGAATATAACTACTATAACACTGCTCCTATGTACAAGAATATAACTACTATAATACGGCCTCCTATGTACAAGAATATAACTACTATAATACTGCTCCTATGTATAAGAATATAACTACTATAATACTGCCCCTATGTACAAGAATATAACTACTATAATACTGCCCCTATGTACAAGAATATAACTACTATAATACTGCCCCCTATGTTGAAGAATATAACTACTATAATACTGCTCCTATGTACAAGAATATAACTACTATAATACTGCCCCCTATGTACAAGATTATAACTACTATAATACTGCTCCTATGTACAATAATACAGCTAATATAATACTGCCTCCTATGTACAAGAATATAACTACTATAATACTGCTCCTATGTACAAGAATATAACTACTATAATACTGCTCCTATATACAAGAATATAACTAATATAATACTGCTCCTATGTACAAGAATATAACTACTATAATACTGCTCCTATGTACAAGAATACAACTACTGTAATACTGCTCCTATGTACAAGAATATAACTACTATAATACTGCCCCCTATGTTCAAGAATATAACTACTATAACACTGCCCCTATGTACAATAATACAACTACTATAATACCGCCTCCTATGTACAAGAACATAACTACTATAATACTGCTCCTATGTACAAGAATATAACTACTATAATACCGCTCCAGTGTACAAGAATATAACTACTATAATACTGCCCCCTCTGTACAAGAATATAACTACTATAATACCGCTCCAGTGTACAAAAATAAAACTACTGTAATACTGCCACTCTGTACAAGAATATAACTACTATAATACTGCCCCCTATGTACAAGAATATATCTACTATAATACTGCCCCCTATGTTCAAGAATATAACTACTATAATACTGCTCCTATGTACAATAATACAACTACTATAATACTGCCCCCTATGTTGAAGAATATAACTACTATAATACTGCCCCCTATGTACAATAATACAACTACTATAATACTGCCTCCTATGTACAAGAATATAACTACTATAATACTGCTCCTATGTACAAGAATATAACTACTATAATACTGCTCCTATGTACAAGAATACAACTACTGTAATACTGTTCCTATGTACAAGAATATAACTACTATAATACTGCTCCTATGTACAAGAATATAACAACTATGATACTGCCCCCTATGTACAAGAATAAAACTACTATAACACTGCCACTCTGTACAAGAATATAACTACTATAATACTGCCCCCTATGTACAAGAATATATCTACTATAATACTGCCCCCTATGTTCAACAATATAACTACTATAATACTGCTCCTATGTACAATAATACAACTACTATAATACTGCCCCCTATGTACAAGAATATAACTACTATAATACTGCTCCTATGTACAAGAATATAACTACTATAATACTGCTCCTATGTACAAGAATATAACTACTATAATACTGCCCCTATGCACAAGAATATAACTACTATAATACTGCCCCTATGTACAAGAATATAACTACTATAATACTGCCCCTATGTACAAGAATATAACTACTATAATACTGCTCCTATGTACAAGAATATAACTACTATAATACTGCTCTCTATGTACAAGAATATAACTACTATAATACTGTTCCTATGTACAAGAATATAACTACTATAATACTGCTCCAGTGTACAAGAATATAACTACTATAATACTGCCCCCTCTGTACAAGAATATAACTACTATAATACCGCTCCAGTGTACAAGAATATAACTACTATAATACTGCCCCCTCTGTACAAGAATATAACTACTATAATACTGCTCCTATGTACAAGAATATAACTACTATAATACTGCTCCTATGTACAAGAATATAACTACTATAATACTGCTCTTATGTACAAGAATATAACTACTATAATACTGCCCCCTATGTACAAGAATATAACTACTATAATAATGCCACTCTGTACAAGAATATAACTACTATAATACTGCCCCCTATGTACAAGAATATATCTACTATAATACTGCCCCCTATGTTCAAGAATATAACTACTATAATACTGCTCCTATGTACAATAATACAACTACTATAATACTACCCCTATGTACAAGAATATAACTACTATAATACTGCCCCCCTATGTTCAAGAATATAACTACTATAATACTGCTCCTATGTACAAGAGTATAACTACTATGATACTGCTCCTATGTACAAAAATATAACTACTATGATACTGCTCTCTACGTACAAGAATATAACTACTATAATACTGCTCCAATGTACAAGAATATTACTACTATAATACTGCCCCTATGTACAAGAATATAACTACTATAATACTGCCCCTATGTACAAGAATATAACTACTACAATACTGCTCTCTACGTACAAGAATATAACTACTATAATACTGCTCCAATGTACAAGAATATTACTACTATAATACTGCCCCTATGTACAAAAATATAACTACTATAATACTGCCCTATGTACAAGAATATAACTACTATAATACTGCCCCCTATGTACAAGAATATAACTACTATAATACGGCCTCCTATGTACAAGAATATAACTACTATAATACTGCTCCTATGTACAAGAATATAACTACTATAATACTGCTCCTATGTACAAGAATGCAACTACTGTAATACTGCTCCTATGTATAAGAATATATCTACTATAATACTACCCATATGTACAAGAATATAACTACTATAATACTGTGCCTATGTACAAGAATATAACCACTATAATACTACCCCCTATGTACAAGAATATAACTACTATAATACTGCTCCTATGTACAATAGTACAACTACTATAATACTGCCTCCTATGTACAAGAATATAACTACTATAATACTGCTCCTATGTACAAGAATGCAACTACTGTAATACTGCTCCTATGTATAAGAATATATCTACTATAATACTACCCATATGTACTAGAATATAACTACTATAATACTGTGCCTATGTACAAGAATATAACTACTATAATACTGCCCCCTATGTACAAGAATATAACTACTATAATACTGCTCCTATGTACAATAATACAACTACTATAATACTGCCTCCTATGTACAAGAATATAACTACTATAATACTGCTCCTATGTACAAGAATATAACTACTATAATACTGCTCCTATATACAAGAATATAACTACTATAATACTGCTACTATGTACAAGAATATAACTACTATAATACTGCTCCTATGTACAAGAATACAACTACTGTAATACTGCTCCTATGTACAAGAATATAACTACTATAATACTGCCCCCTATGTTCAAGAATATAACTACTATAATACTGCCCCCTATGTACAATAATACAACTACTATAATACTGCCTCCTATGTACAAGAATAGAACTACTATAATACTGCTCCTATGTACAAGAATATAACTACTATAATACCGCTCCAGTGTACAAGAATATAACTACTATAATACTGCCCCCTCTGTACAAGAATATAACTACTATAATACCGCTCCAGTGTACAAGAATATAACTAATATAATACTGCCCCCTCTGTACAAGAATATAACTACTATAATACTGCTCCTATGTACAAGAATATAACTACTATAATACTGCTCCTATGTACAAGAATATAACTACTATAATACTGCTCTTATGTACAAGAACATAACTACTATAATACTGCCCCCTATGTACAAGAATATAACTACTATAATAATGCCACTCTGTACAAGAATATAACTACTATAATACTGCCCCCTATGTACAAGAATATATCTACTATAATACTGCCCCCTATGTTCAAGAATATAACTACTATAATACGGCCTCCTATGTACAAGAATATAACTGCTATAATACTGCTCCTATGTACAAGAATATAACTACTATAATACTGCTCCTATGTACAAGAATGCAACTACTGTAATACTGCTCCTATGTATAAGAATATATCTACTATAATACTACCCATATGTACAAGAATATAACTACTATAATACTGTGCCTATGTACAAGAATATAACCACTATAATACTGCCCCCTATGTACAAGAATATAACTACTATAATACTGCTCCTATGTACAATAATACAACTACTATAATACTGCCTCCTATGTACAAGAATATAACTACTATAATACTGCTCCTATGTACAAGAATGCAACTACTGTAATACTGCTCCTATGTATAAGAATATATCTACTATAATACTACCCATATGTACAAGAATATAACTACTATAATACTGTGCCTATGTACAAGAATATAACTACTATAATACTGCCCCCTATGTACAAGAATATAACTACTATAATACTGCTCCTATGTACAATAATACAACTACTATAATACTGCCTCCTATGTACAAGAATATAACTACTATAATACTGCTCCTATGTACAAGAATACAACTACTGTAATACTGCTCCTATGTACAAGAATATAACTACTATAATACTGCCCCCTATGTTCAAGAATATAACTACTATAACACTGCCCCTATGTACAATAATACAACTACTATAATACCGCCTCCTATGTACAAGAATATAACTACTATAATACTGCTCCTATGTACAAGAATATAACTACTATAATACCGCTCCAGTGTACAAGAATATAACTACTATAATACTGCCCCCTCTGTACAAGAATATAACTACTATAATACCGCTCCAGTGTACAAAAATAAAACTACTGTAATACTGCCACTCTGTACAAGAATATAACTACTATAATACTGCCCCCTATGTACAAGAATATATCTACTATAATACTGCCCCCTATGTTCAAGAATATAACTACTATAATACTGCTCCTATGTACAATAATACAACTACTATAATACTGCCCCCTATGTTGAAGAATATAACTACTATAATACTGCCCCCTATGTACAATAATACAACTACTATAATACTGCCTCCTATGTACAAGAATATAACTACTATAATACTGCTCCTATGTACAAGAATATAACTACTATAATACTGCTCCTATGTACAAGAATACAACTACTGTAATACTGTTCCTATGTACAAGAATATAACTACTATAATACTGCTCCTATGTACAAGAATATAACAACTATGATACTGCCCCCTATGTACAAGAATAAAACTACTATAACACTGCCACTCTGTACAAGAATATAACTACTATAATACTGCCCCCTATGTACAAGAATATATCTACTATAATACTGCCCCCTATGTTCAAGAATATAACTACTATAATACTGCTCCTATGTACAATAATACAACTACTATAATACTGCCCCCTATGTACAAGAATATAACTACTATAATACTGCTCCTATGTACAAGAATATAACTACTATAATACTGCTCCTATGTACAAGAATATAACTACTATAATACTGCCCCTATGCACAAGAATATAACTACTATAATACTGCCCCTATGTACAAGAATATAACTACTATAATACTGCCCCTATGTACAAGAATATAACTACTATAATACTGCTCCTATGTACAAGAATATAACTACTATAATACTGCTCTCTATGTACAAGAATATAACTACTATAATACTGTTCCTATGTACAAGAATATAACTACTATAATACCGCTCCAGTGTACAAGAATATAACTACTATAATACTGCCCCCTCTGTACAAGAATATAACTACTATAATACCGCTCCAGTGTACAAGAATATAACTACTATAATACTGCCCCCTCTGTACAAGAATATAACTACTATAATACTGCTCCTATGTACAAGAATATAACTACTATAATACTGCTCCTATGTACAAGAATATAACTACTATAATACTGCTCTTATGTACAAGAATATAACTACTATAATACTGCCCCCTATGTACAAGAATATAACTACTATAATAATGCCACTCTGTACAAGAATATAACTACTATAATACTGCCCCCTATGTACAAGAATATATCTACTATAATACTGCCCCCTATGTTCAAGAATATAACTACTATAATACTGCTCCTATGTACAATAATACAACTACTATAATACTACCCCTATGTACAAGAATATAACTACTATAATACTGCCCCCCTATGTTCAAGAATATAACTACTATAATACTGCTCCTATGTACAAGAGTATAACTACTATGATACTGCTCCTATGTACAAAAATATAACTACTATGATACTGCTCTCAACGTACAAGAATATAACTACTATAATACTGCTCCAATGTACAAGAATATTACTACTATAATACTGCCCCTATGTACAAGAATATAACTACTATAATACTGCCCCTATGTACAAGAATATAACTACTACAATACTGCTCTCTACGTACAAGAATATAACTACTATAATACTGCTCCAATGTACAAGAATATTACTACTATAATACTGCCCCTATGTACAAAAATATAACTACTATAATACTGCCCTATGTACAAGCATATAACTACTATAATACTGCCCCCTATGTACAAGAATATAACTACTATAATACGGCCTCCTATGTACAAGAATATAACTACTATAATACTGCTCCTATGTACAAGAATATAACTACTATAATACTGCTCCTATGTACAAGAATGCAACTACTGTAATACTGCTCCTATGTATAAGAATATATCTACTATAATACTACCCATATGTACAAGAATATAACTACTATAATACTGTGCCTATGTACAAGAATATAACCACTATAATACTACCCCCTATGTACAAGAATATAACTAGTATAATACTGCTCCTATGTACAATAGTACAACTACTATAATACTGCCTCCTATGTACAAGAATATAACTACTATAATACTGCTCCTATGTACAAGAATGCAACTACTGTAATACTGCTCCTATGTATAAGAATATATCTACTATAATACTACCCATATGTACTAGAATATAACTACTATAATACTGTGCCTATGTACAAGAATATAACTACTATAATACTGCCCCCTATGTACAAGAATATAACTACTATAATACTGCTCCTATGTACAATAATACAACTACTATAATACTGCCTCCTATGTACAAGAATATAACTACTATAATACTGCTCCTATGTACAAGAATATAACTACTATAATACTGCTCCTATATACAAGAATATAACTACTATAATACTGCTACTATGTACAAGAATATAACTACTATAATACTGCTCCTATGTACAAGAATACAACTACTGTAATACTGCTCCTATGTACAAGAATATAACTACTATAATACTGCCCCCTATGTTCAAGAATATAACTACTATAATACTGCCCCCTATGTACAATAATACAACTACTATAATACTGCCTCCTATGTACAAGAATAGAACTACTATAATACTGCTCCTATGTACAAGAATATAACTACTATAATACCGCTCCAGTGTACAAGAATATAACTACTATAATACTGCCCCCTCTGTACAAGAATATAACTACTATAATACCGCTCCAGTGTACAAGAATATAACTAATATAATACTGCCCCCTCTGTACAAGAATATAACTACTATAATACTGCTCCTATGTACAAGAATATAACTACTATAATACTGCTCCTATGTACAAGAATATAACTACTATAATACTGCTCTTATGTACAAGAACATAACTACTATAATACTGCCCCCTATGTACAAGAATATAACTACTATAATAATGCCACTCTGTACAAGAATATAACTACTATAATACTGCCCCCTATGTACAAGAATATATCTACTATAATACTGCCCCCTATGTTCAAGAATATAACTACTATAATACGGCCTCCTATGTACAAGAATATAACTGCTATAATACTGCTCCTATGTACAAGAATATAACTACTATAATACTGCTCCTATGTACAAGAATGCAACTACTGTAATACTGCTCCTATGTATAAGAATATATCTACTATAATACTACCCATATGTACAAGAATATAACTACTATAATACTGTGCCTATGTACAAGAATATAACCACTATAATACTGCCCCCTATGTACAAGAATATAACTACTATAATACTGCTCCTATGTACAATAATACAACTACTATAATACTGCCTCCTATGTACAAGAATATAACTACTATAATACTGCTCCTATGTACAAGAATGCAACTACTGTAATACTGCTCCTATGTATAAGAATATATCTACTATAATACTACCCATATGTACAAGAATATAACTACTATAATACTGTGCCTATGTACAAGAATATAACTACTATAATACTGCCCCCTATGTACAAGAATATAACTACTATAATACTGCTCCTATGTACAATAATACAACTACTATAATACTGCCTCCTATGTACAAGAATATAACTACTATAATACTGCTCCTATGTACAAGAATATAACTACTATAATACTGCTCCTATATACAAGAATATAACTACTATAATACTGCTACTATGTACAAGAATATAACTACTATAATACTGCTCCTATGTACAAGAATACAACTACTGTAATACTGCTCCTATGTACAAGAATATAACTACTATAATACTGCCCCCTATGTTCAAGAATATAACTACTATAATACTGCCCCCTATGTACAATAATACAACTACTATAATACTGCCTCCTATGTACAAGAATAGAACTACTATAATACTGCTCCTATGTACAAGAATATAGCTACTATAATACCGCTCCAGTGTACAAGAATATAACTACTATAATACTGCCCCCTCTGTACAAGAATATAACTACTATAATACCGCTCCAGTGTACAAGAATATAACTACTATAATACTGCCCCCTCTGTACAAGAATATAACTACTATAATACTGCTCCTATGTACAAGAATATAACTACTATAATACTGCTCCTATGTACAAGAATATAACTACTATAATACTGCTCTTATGTACAAGAATATAACTACTATAATACTGCCCCCTATGTACAAGAATATAACTACTATAATAATGCCACTCTGTACAAGAATATAACTACTATAATACTGCCCCCTATGTACAAGAATATATCTACTATAATACTGCCCCCTATGTTCAAGAATATAACTACTA
The DNA here is from genome assembly GCF_046119375.1 of Phyllobates terribilis. NCBI lineage: Eukaryota > Metazoa > Chordata > Amphibia > Anura > Dendrobatidae > Phyllobates > Phyllobates terribilis. Next base: position 266,176,649 of record NW_027362767.1, read on the forward strand.
TAATACTGCTTCTATGTACAATAATACAACTACTATAATACTGCCCCTATGTACAAGAATATAACTACTATAATACTGCCCCCCTATGTTCAAGAATATAACTACTATAATACTGCTCCTATGTACAAGAATATAACTACTATGATACTGCCCCCTATGTACAAGAATAAAACTACTATAATACTGCCACTCTGTACAAGAATATAACTACTATAATACTGCCCCCTATGTACAAGAATATATCTACTATAATACTGCCCCCTGTAACATACCTGGCGGCGTCCTTGCATGGTGGTCCATCTCCCACTGTGCAAGAGGGCGCACTTGATCTCCTGTCCAGAATGTCTCTCTGGCTTCCCTCCATGCTGTCTGTTTGTGTCTGTCTTTGCTGCTTAAGGGCGGCGCCCGATCACTTCCTGCTTTTTGTACCTGCTGTGGGTCACACCCCTTGTGCGTCCTCAGCCTATTGCTGTCTGTCACTTGGTATATAGCTCAGCTGCTCCCTTCTATCCCGGCCTGTGCATAGTGTTTTCCTTCAGTGTGTGCTTGCACTCTGAAGGTGCCAGGTCCCGTCTTTGTTTCCTTGTCTGCCTTTCCTGGAGGCTGTATTTCCAGGCCTGTCTGAACTTAGTCCTGTATGTCTCCTGCTTTGCGGTATCAGCTCTCGTGTCTGAACTGTGTCCTGTATGTCTCCTGCTTTGCGGTATTAGTTCCCGTGTCTGAACTGAGTCCTGTATGTCTACTGCTTTGCGGTATTAGTTCCCGTGTCTGAACTGAGTCCTGTATGTCTCCTGCTTTGCGGTATTAGTTCCCGTGTCTGAACTGAGTCCTGTATGTCTCCTGCTTTGCGGTATTAGTTCCCGTGTCTGAACTGAGTCCTTTCTGTGTATCTTGTCTGTCCTGTCTGAACACGCTCCTAGCCTGTTCCTCCCGCCTTCTAGGGGCCGATTACCTAGACCCGCTCCTGTATTTTGTCTGTCCTGTCTGAACACGCTCTTAGCCTGTTCCTCCCGCCTTCTAGAGGCCGATTACCTAGACCCGCTCCTGTATTTTGTCTGTCCTGTCTGAACACGCTCCTAGCCTGTTCCTCCCGCCTTCTAGGGGCCGATTACCTAGACCCGCTCCTGTATTTTGTCTGTCCTGTCTGAACACGCTCCTTGCCTGTTCGTCCCGCCTCTCTGGGGGCAGTATTCCCAGACCCGCTCCTGTATCCCGCTGCAGTGTCGGTCCCCTCCGTACACTCAGTTCCAGTCTGAACTCTCTCCTATCCTTTATCTGTTTTTCCTCTATGTCCGTTCCCTTCCTTTTTCTGCAGAGTCTGAACTCGTACCTAACTCCTGCTTGTTGTCTCTGTACTCCCGTTTGTGAGTTTGTGGTCCCCTCGCTACTTCACTGCAAGTACCCTGTGGGTATCTGGCTCTGCCTTTCCCTTCCTGTCTGTTCCGTGTGTACAGAGTCCTGTCCGTTCTGCTCCGGCAGTCCTGTCCTGCCCTGCTTCTGCCCGCTGCTCCGGCAGTCCTGTCCTGCCCTGCCTGTACCCCTCTGCCTGTAATGTTCCTGAGTCCCAGTGTGTACTGGGCCCTATCCCGCCTGTGTTCCTACCTGCTAGTGCCTCCCTGTCTGCACTCTAGCTGTGCTTGCCTGTAACCCTCTGCCTGTATTGTTCCTGAGTCCCGGTGTGTACTGGGTCCTATCCCGCCTGTGTTCCTACCTGCTAGTGCCTCCCTGTCTGCACTCTAGCTGTGCTTGCCTTTACCCCCCTGCCTGCATACCCGCCTGCCTGCATACCAGTTGTGCCTGCCTATACCCACCAGTCTGTGTGCCAGCCTACCAGCCTGTTCCTGTATTCCCCTGTGTGGGTCAACAGCCGTGTCCGGGGTCTGTCCTGGAGTAGCACCTGGTCCCTCTGCTCGGTTCCTCCTTGGTGCACTGGCGTCGTATGCCGTCGTGCGACCCTGGTCGGATCGGGTGAATACTTAGTCACGCCCCTCCAGGCATTCACTCTCCGGCACGGTCCAGTGGAATCACTACCAATCACACGCACACGCCGCTTAGCCCGGGCGTGTGCATAACAGCATGCTCAGGCCATGGTTCCCGTTGAGCCCCACGGCCTTCGCCCTCTGAGAAGTTTTCCAGTGAATATATGCATTAAAATAAATAAATAAATTTTTTTTTTCTCTTAGCTGAGTTCCAGGCGAAATTACGCACCGTCCAGATGGATCTATCAGCTCTCGTTCCTGCGGATCCGCCACGTTACTATGGGGATCCAAGACAGTGTCGTGCATTTGTGGAGCAATGCATGCTACACTTTAAGGCCTACCCTCTCTATTTTCCTTCCGATTGGGCTAAAGTGGCCTTTATGATGTCTTACCTGGCGGGTGATGCCTTGGAATGGATCAACCCCCTATATGAAACACAGGATCCGATCCTCCGGGACCTAATGGCCTTCCTGGTGGTCTTTCTAATGGTCTTCGATGATCCTAACCCGGAGGCTCCTGCTGAAGCTTCACCTCCCAATATCCCGGAGCAGCCCCAATGGGTAATGTGTGTGGGTAGCGCAATAGTCCTCCAGCCCAATGAGACTACTGCCCACCCAGAATCCTCACAGGGTGACTACGCTTTCCGGAATACTTCTCTCAACCTCAAGAGGCAGTCCAGACGTGCTAGACGTAGAGGCAAGCCGTCACGCCAGGGTCTGTCCTCCCTGAGACCTCCTGACCCCAACCTTGAAGTCCCTACTGAAGCTTCATCTCCCTGTATCCCGGAGAAACCCCAATGGGTAATGTGCGTGGGTAGTGCACCAGTTCTCCTGCCCGAAGAGACTTCTGCCCATCCAGACTCCACACAGGAGAACTTCCTGCACCCGGCATCAGATGCTTCTCTCTCTTTAACCGGTGTGCATGTCCAAGGATGCTCCAAAGCTGTGGTTACCTCTGAGTCTGTGCACCTCTACTACCTGGCGGAGGATCCCCTGTTGCCTCCTGAATCCTCCGGGATACCACTCGATGACAAATGGAGAGAGACTTCTCTACACCCGGTACTCAATACCTTGTCCGCTTCGTCCTGTGAGCCTGACAATGGGTACCCCAAAGTGGTAGTTACCTCCGAGTCTCTACACCCCTCCGACCAGGCGGAGGATCTCCAGTTGTCTCCTGAACCCTTCGGGGTGCTACCTGGTAGCGAAAGGACAGAGACTCTCCTATACTCTGTACCTGATACCTCGCTCGCTTCGTCCAGTGAGTCCAACCTAGTGTACTCCGAAGCAGAGGTTACCCGTGAGTCTCTACACCCCTCCGACCAGGCGGAGGACCTCCAGTTGTGTTTAGAATCCTTCGGGGTGCCACCTGGTGGTGAATGGACAGAGACTTTCCTATATCCTGTACCTGATACCTCGCTCGCTTCGTCCAGTGAGTCCGACCTAGTGTACTCCGAAGCAGAGGTTACTCCCGAGTCTCTACACCCCTCCGACCAGGCGGAGGACCTCCAGTTGTGTTCAGAACCCTTCGGGGTGCCACCTGGTGGTGAATGGACAGAGACTTTCCTATACTCGGTACCCGATACCTCGCCTGCTTCCTCCAGTGAGTCCGACCTAGTGTACTCTGAAGCAGTTGTTTTCTCTGAGCCTCTGCACTCTTCTGACCCGGCGGAGGACCTCCAGTTGTTTCCTGAATCCTCCGGGGTACCACCAGATAACAAAGAGACAGTGACTTTTCCTCATTATGTACCTGATAACCAGTCTATTTTTTCCTGTGAGCTTGACAAGATGTACCTCGAAGCAGAGATTACCCTCAAGTCTCTGTCCCCCTCCAACCCAGTGAACGACTGGTCCTCGAATTCCCTGCGGAAGATTCTGGCAGGCCTGAAGAAGAGGGGGCGTAAGGGGGGAGGTACTGTAACATACCTGGCGGCGTCCTTGCATGGTGGTCCATCTCCCACTGTGCAAGAGGGCGCACTTGATCTCCTGTCCAGAATGTCTCTCTGGCTTCCCTCCATGCTGTCTGTTTGTGTCTGTCTTTGCTGCTTAAGGGCGGCGCCCGATCACTTCCTGCTTTTTGTACCTGCTGTGGGTCACACCCCTTGTGCGTCCTCAGCCTATTGCTGTCTGTCACTTGGTATATAGCTCAGCTGCTCCCTTCTATCCCGGCCTGTGCATAGTGTTTTCCTTCAGTGTGTGCTTGCACTCTGAAGGTGCCAGGTCCCGTCTTTGTTTCCTTGTCTGCCTTTCCTGGAGGCTGTATTTCCAGGCCTGTCTGAACTTAGTCCTGTATGTCTCCTGCTTTGCGGTATCAGCTCTCGTGTCTGAACTGTGTCCTGTATGTCTCCTGCTTTGCGGTATTAGTTCCCGTGTCTGAACTGAGTCCTGTATGTCTCCTGCTTTGCGGTATTAGTTCCCGTGTCTGAACTGAGTCCTGTATGTCTCCTGCTTTGCGGTATTAGTTCCCGTGTCTGAACTGAGTCCTGTATGTCTCCTGCTTTGCGGTATTAGTTCCCGTGTCTGAACTGAGTCCTTTCTGTGTATCTTGTCTGTCCTGTCTGAACACGCTCCTAGCCTGTTCCTCCCGCCTTCTAGGGGCCGATTACCTAGACCCGCTCCTGTATTTTGTCTGTCCTGTCTGAACACGCTCCTAGCCTGTTCCTCCCGCCTTCTAGGGGCCGATTACCTAGACCCGCTCCTGTATTTTGTCTGTCCTGTCTGAACACGCTCCTAGCCTGTTCCTCCCGCCTTCTAGGGGCCGATTACCTAGACCCGCTCCTGTATTTTGTCTGTCCTGTCTGAACACGCTCCTTGCCTGTTCGTCCCGCCTCTCTGGGGGCAGTATTCCCAGACCCGCTCCTGTATCCCGCTGCAGTGTCGGTCCCCTCCGTACACTCAGTTCCAGTCTGAACTCTCTCCTATCCTTTACCTGTTTTTCCTCTATGTCCGTTCCCTTCCTTTTTCTGCAGAGTCTGAACTCGTACCTAACTCCTGCTTGTTGTCTCTGTACTCCCGTTTGTGAGTTTGTGGTCCCCTCGCTACTTCACTGCAAGTACCCTGTGGGTATCTGGCTCTGCCTTTCCCTTCCTGTCTGTTCCGTGTGTACAGAGTCCTGTCCGTTCTGCTCCGGCAGTCCTGTCCTACCCTGCTTCTGCCCGCTGCTCCGGCAGTCCTGTCCTGCCCTGCCTGTACCCCTCTGCCTGTAATGTTCCTGAGTCCCAGTGTGTACTGGGCCCTATCCCGCCTGTGTTCCTACCTGCTAGTGCCTCCCTGTCTGCACTCTAGCTGTGCTTGCCTGTAACCCTCTGCCTGTATTGTTCCTGAGTCCCGGTGTGTACTGGGTCCTATCCCGCCTGTGTTCCTACCTGCTAGTGCCTCCCTGTCTGCACTCTAGCTGTGCTTGCCTTTACCCCCCTGCCTGCATACCCGCCTGCCTGCATACCAGTTGTGCCTGCCTATACCCACCAGTCTGTGTGCCAGCCTACCAGCCTGTTCCTGTATTCCCCTGTGTGGGTCAACAGCCGTGTCCGGGGTCTGTCCTGGAGTAGCACCTGGTCCCTCTGCTCGGTTCCTCCTTGGTGCACTGGCGTCGTATGCCGTCGTGCGACCCTGGTCGGATCGGGTGAATACTTAGTCACGCCCCTCCAGGCATTCACTCTCCGGCACGGTCCAGTGGAATCACTACCAATCACACGCACACGCCGCTTAGCCCGGGCGTGTGCATAACACCCCCTATGTTCAAGAATATAACTACTATAATACTGCTCCTATGTACAATAATACAACTACTATAATACTGCCCCTATGTACAAGAATATAACTACTCTATTACTGCCCCTATGTACAAGAATATAACTACTATAATACTGCCCCTATGTACAAGAATATAACTACTATAATACTGCTCCTATGTACAAGAATATAACTACTATAATACTGCTCTCTATGTACAAGAATATAACTACTATAATACTGCCCTCTATGTACAAGAATATAACTACTATAATACTGCTCCTATGTACAAGAATATAACTACTATAATACTGCTCCTATGTACAAGAATACAACTACTGTAATACTGCTCCTATGTACAAGAATATATCTACTATAATACTGCCCCCTATGTTCAAGAATATAACTACTATAATACTGCCCCCTATGTACAATAATACAACTACTATAATACTGCCTCCTATGTACAAGAATATAACTACTATAATACTGCTCCTATGTACAAGAATATAACTACTATAATACTGCTCCTCTGTACAAGAATACAACTACTTTAATACTGCTCCTATGTACAAGAATATAACTACTATAATACTGCCCCTATGTACAAGAATATAACTACTATAATACTGCTCCTATGTACAAGAATATAACTACTATAATACCGCTCCAGTGTACAAGAATATAACTACTATAATACTGCCCCCTCTGTACAAGAATATAACTACTATAATACTGCTCCAGTGTACAAAAATAAAACTACTATAATACTGCCACTCTGTACAAGAATATAACTACTATAATACTGCCCCCTATGTACAAGAATATATCTACTATAAAACTGCCCCCTATGTTCAAGAATATAACTACTACAATACTGCTCCTATGTACAATAATACAACTACTATAATACTGCCCCCTATGTTGAAGAATATAACTACTATAATACTGCCCCCTATGTACAATAATACAACTACTATAATACTGCCTCCTATGTACAAGAATATAACTACTATAATACTGCTCCTATGTACAAGAATATAACTACTATAATACTGCTCCTATGTACAAGAATACAACTACTGTAATACTGTTCCTATGTACAAGAATATAACTACTATAATACTGCTCCTATGTACAAGAATATAACAACTATGATACTGCCCCCTATGTACAAGAATAAAACTACTATAACACTGCCACTCTGTACAAGAATATAACTACTATAATACTGCCCCCTATGTACAAGAATATATCTACTATAATACTGCCCCCTATGTTCAAGAATATAACTACTATAATACTGCTCCTATGTACAATAATACAACTACTATAATACTGCCCCCTATGTACAAGAATATAACTACTATAATACTGCTCCTATGTACAAGAATATAACTACTATAATACTGCTCCTATGTACAAGAATATAACTACTATAATACTGCCCCTATGTACAAGAATATAACTACTATAATACTGCCCCTATGTACAAGAATATAACTACTATAATACTGCCCCTATGTACAAGAATATAACTACTATAATACTGCTCCTATGTACAAGAATATAACTACTATAATACTGCTCTCTATGTACAAGAATATAACTACTATAATACTGCTCCTATGTACAAGAATATTACTACTATAATACTGCCCCTATGTACAAGAATATAACTACTATAATACTGCCCCTATGTACAAGAATATAACTACTATAATACTGGCCCTTATGTACAAGAATATAACTACTATAATACTGCCTACTATGTACAAGAAAATAACTACTATAATACTGCTCCTATGTACAAGAATATAACTACTATAATACTGCTCCTATGTACAAGAATACAACTACTGTAATACTGCTCCTATTTATAAGAATATAACTACTATAATACTGCCCCTATGTACAAGAATATAACTACTATAATACTGCCCCTATGTACAAGAATATAACTACTATAATACTGCCCCCTATGTTGAAGAATATAACTACTATAATACTGCTCCTATGTACAAGAATATAACTACTATAATACTGCCCCTATGTACAAGAATATAACTACTATAATACTGCTCCTATGTACAATAATACAACTACTATAATACTGCCTCCTATGTCCAAGAATATAACTACTATAATACTGCTCCTATGTACAGGAATATAACTACTATAATACTGCTCCTATGTACAAGAATATAACTACTATAATACTGCCCCCTATGTTGAAGAATGTAACTACTATAATACTACTCCTATGTACAAGAATATAACTACTATGATACTGCCCCCTATGTACAAGAATAAAACTACTATAATACTGCCACTCTGTTCAAGAATATAACTACTATAATACTGCCCCCTATGTACAAGAATATATCTACTATAATACTGCCCCCTATGTTCAAGAATATAACTACTATAATACTGCTCCTATGTACAATAATACAACTACTATAATACTGCCCCTATGTACAAGAATATAACTACTATAATACTGCCCCTATGTACAAGAATATAACTACTATAATACTGCTCCTATGTACAAGAATATAACTACTATAATACTGCTCTCTATGTACAAGAATATAACTACTATAATACTGCTCCAATGTACAAGAATATTACTACTATAATACTGCCCCTATGTACAAAAATATAACTACTATAATACTGCCCCTATGTATAAGAATATAACTACTATAATACTGCCCCCTATGTACAAGAATATAACTACAATAATACGGCCTCCTATGTACAAGAATATAACTACTATAATACTGCTCTCTATGTACAAGAATATAACTACTATAATACTGCTCCAATGTACAAGAATATTACTACTATAATACTGCCCCTATGTACAAAAATATAACTACTATAATACTGCCCCTATGTACAAGAATATAACTACTATAATACTGCCCCCTATGTACAAGAATGTAACTACTATAATACGGCCTCCTATGTACAAGAATATAACTACTATAACACTGCTCCTATGTACAAGAATATAACTACTATAATACGGCCTCCTATGTACAAGAATATAACTACTATAATACTGCTCCTATGTATAAGAATATAACTACTATAATACTGCCCCTATGTACAAGAATATAACTACTATAATACTGCCCCTATGTACAAGAATATAACTACTATAATACTGCCCCCTATGTTGAAGAATATAACTACTATAATACTGCTCCTATGTACAAAAATATAACTACTATAATACTGCCCCCTATGTACAAGATTATAACTACTATAATACTGCTCCTATGTACAATAATACAGCTAATATAATACTGCCTCCTATGTACAAGAATATAACTACTATAATACTGCTCCTATGTACAAGAATATAACTACTATAATACTGCTCCTATATACAAGAATATAACTAATATAATACTGCTCCTATGTACAAGAATATAACTACTATAATACTGCTCCTATGTACAAGAATGCAACTACTGTAATACTGCTCCTATGTACAAGAATATAACTACTATAATACTGCCCCCTATGTTCAAGAATATAACTACTATAATACTGCCCCTATGTACAATAATACAACTACTATAATACTGCCTCCTATGTACAAGAATATAACTACTATAATACTGCTCCTATGTACAAGAATATAACTACTATAATACCGCTCCAGTGTACAAGAATATAACTACTATAATACTGCCCCCTCTGTACAAGAATATAACTACTATAATACCGCTCCAGTGTACAAGAATAAAACTACTATAATACTGCCACTCTGTACAAGAATATAACTACTATAATACTGCCCCCTATGTACAAGAATATATCTACTATAATACTGCCCCCTATGTTCAAGAATATAACTACTATAATACTGCTCCTATGTACAATAATACAACTACTATAATACTGCCCCTATGTACAAGAATATAACTACTATAATACTGCCCCTATGTACAAGAATATAACTACTATAATACTGCCCCTATGTACAAGAATATAACTACTATAATACTGCTCCTATGTACAAGAATATAACTACTATAATACTTCTCTCTATGTACAAGAATATAACTACTATAATACTGCTCCTATGTACAAGAATATTACTACTATAATACTGCCCCTATGTACAAGAATATAACTACTATAATACTGCCCCTATGTACAAGAATATAACTTCTATAATACTGCCCCCTATGTACAAGAATATAACTACTATAATACTGCCTCCTATGTACAAGAATATAACTACTATAATACTGCTCCTATGTACAAGAATATAACTACTATAATACTGCTCCTATGTACAAGAATACAACTACTCTAATACTGCTCCTATGTATAAGAATATAACTACTATAATACTGCCCCTATGTACAAGAATATAACTACTATAATACTGCCCCTATGTACAAGAATATAACTACTATAATACTGCCCCCTATGTTGAAGAATATAACTACTATAATACTGCTCCTATGTACAAGAATAAAACTACTATAATACTGCCACTCTGTACAAGAATATAACTACTATAATACTGCCGCCTATGTACAAGAATATATCTACTATAATACTGCCCCCTATGTTCAAGAATATAACTACTATAATACTGCTCCTATGTACAATAATACAACTACTATAATACTGCCCCTATGTACAAGAATATAACTACTATAATACTGCCCCTATGTACAAGAATATAACTACTATAATACTGCTCCCTATGTACAAGAATATAACTACTATAATACTGCTCCTATGTACAAGAATGCAACTACTGTAATACTGCTCCTATGTATAAGAATATATCTACTATAATACTACCCATATGTACAAGAATATAACTACTATAATACTGTGCCTATGTACAAGAATATAACTACTATAATACTGCCCCCTATGTACAAGAATATAACTACTATAATACTGCTCCTATGTACAATAATACAACTACTATAATACTGCCTCCTATGTACAAGAATATAACTACTATAATACTGCTCCTATGTACAAGAATATAACTACTATAATACTGCTCCTATATACAAGAATATAACTACTATAATACTGCTACTATGTACAAGAATATAACTACTATAATACTGCTCCTATGTACAAGAATACAACAACTGTAATACTGCTCCTATGTACAAGAATATAACTACTATAATACTGCCCCCTATGTTCAAGAATATAACTACTATAATACTGCCCCCTATGTACAATAATACAACTACAATAATACTGCCTCCTATGTACAAGAATAGAACTACTATAATACTGCTCCTATGTACAAGAATATAACTACTATAATACCGCTCCAGTGTACAAGAATATAACTACTATAATACTGCCCCCTCTGTACAAGAATATAACTACTATAATACTGCTCCTATGTACAAGAATATAACTACTATAATACTGCTCCTATGTACAAGAATATAACTACTATAATACTGCTCTTATGTACAAGAATATAACTACTATAATACTGCCCCCTATGTACAAGAATATAACTACTATAATAATGCCACTCTGTACAAGAATATAACTACTATAATACTGCCCCCTATGTACAAGAATATATCTACTATAATACTGCCCCCTATGTTCAAGAATATAACTACTATAATACTGCTCCTATGTACAATAATACAACTACTATAATACTGCCCCTATGTACAAGAATATAACTACTATAATACTGCCCCCCTATGTTCAAGAATATAACTACTATAATACTGCTCCTATGTACAAGAATATAACTACTATGATACTGCCCCCTATGTACAAGAATAAAACTACTATAATACTGCCACTCTGTACAAGAATATAACTACTATAATACTGCCCCCTATGTACAAGAATATATCTACTATAATACTGCCCCCTATGTTCAAGAATATAACTACTATAATACTGCTCCTATGTACAATAATACAACTACTATAATACTGCCCCTATGTACAAGAATATAACTACTCTATTACTGCCCCTATGTACAAGAATATAACTACTATAATACTGCCCCTATGTACAAGAATATAACTACTATAATACTGCTCCTATGTACAAGAATATAACTACTATAATACTGCTCTCTATGTACAAGAACATAACTACTATAATACTGCCCTCTATGTACAAGAATATAACTACTATAATACTGCTCCTATGTACAAGAATATAACTACTATAATACTGCTCCTATGTACAAGAATATAACTACTATAATACTGCTCCTCTGTACAAGAATACAACTACTGTAATACTGCTCCTATGTACAAGAATATAACTACTATAATACTGCCCCTATGTACAAGAATATAACTACTATAATACTGCTCCTATGTACAAGAATATAACTACTATAATACCGCTCCAGTGTACAAGAATATAACTACTATAATACTGCCCCCTCTGTACAAGAATATAACTACTATAATACTGCTCCAGTGTACAAAAATAAAACTACTATAATACTGCCACTCTGTACAAGAATATAACTACTATAATACTGCCCCCTATGTACAAGAATATATCTACTATAATACTGCCCCCTATGTTCAAGAATATAACTACTATAATACTGCTCCTATGTACAATAATACAACTACTATAATACTGCCCCCTATGTTGAAGAATATAACTACTATAATACTGCCCCCTATGTACAATAATACAACTACTATAATACTGCCTCCTATGTACAAGAATATAACTACTATAATACTGCTCCTATGTACAAGAATATAACTACTATAATACTGCTCCTATGTACAAGAATATAACAACTATGATACTGCCCCCTATGTACAAGAATAAAACTACTATAACACTGCCACTCTGTACAAGAATATAACTACTATAATACTGCCCCCTATGTACAAGAATATATCTACTATAATACTGCCCCCTATGTTCAAGAATATAACTACTATAATACTGCTCCTATGTACAATAATACAACTACTATAATACTGCCCCCTATGTACAAGAATATAACTACTATAATACTGCTCCTATGTACAAGAATATAACTACTATAATACTGCTCCTATGTACAAGAATATAACTACTATAATACTGCCCCTATGTACAAGAATATAACTACTATAATACTGCCCCTATGTACAAGAATATAACTACTATAATACTGCCCCTATGTACAAGAATATAACTACTATAATACTGCTCCTATGTACAAGAATATAACTACTATAATACTGCTCTCTATGTACAAGAATATAACTACTATAATACTGCTCCTATGTACAAGAATATTACTACTATAACACTGCCCCTATGTACAAGAATATAACTACTATAATACTGCCCCTATGTACAAGAATATAACTACTATAATACTGGCCCTTATGTACAAGAATATAACTACTATAATACTGCCTACTATGTACAAGAATATAACTACTATAATACTGCTCCTATGTACAAGAATATAACTACTATAATACTGCTCCTATGTACAAGAATACAACTACTGTAATACTGCTCCTATTTATAAGAATATAACTACTATAATACTGCCCCTATGTACAAGAATATAACTACTATAATACTGCCCCTATGTACAAGAATATAACTACTATAATACTGCCCCCTATGTTGAAGAATATAACTACTATAATACTGCTCCTATGTACAAGAATATAACTACTATAATACTGCCCCTATGTACAAGAATATAACTACTATAATACTGCTCCTATGTACAATAATACAACTACTATAATACTGCCTCCTATGTCCAAGAATATAACTACTATAATACTGCTCCTATGTATAAGAATATAACTACTATAATACTGCTCCTATGTACAAGAATATAACTACTATAATACTGCCCCCTATGTTGAAGAATGTAACTACTATAATACTGCTCCTATGTACAAGAATATAACTACTATGATACTGCCCCCTATGTACAAGAATAAAACTACTATAATACTGCCACTCTGTTCAAGAATATAACTACTATAATACTGCCCCCTATGTACAAGAATATATCTACTATAATACTGCCCCCTATGTTCAAGAATATAACTACTATAATACTGCTCCTATGTACAATAATACAACTACTATAATACTGCCCCTATGTACAAGAATATAACTACTATAATACTGCCCCTATGTACAAGAATATAACTACTATAATACTGCTCCTATGTACAAGAATATAACTACTATAATACTGCTCTCTATGTACAAGAATATAACTACTATAATACTGCTCCAATGTACAAGAATATTACTACTATAATACTGCCCCTATGTACAAAAATATAACTACTATAATACTGCCCCTATGTACAAGAATATAACTACTATAATACTGCCCCCTATGTACAAGAATATAACTACAATAATACGGCCTCCTATGTACAAGAATATAACTACTATAATACTGCTCTCTATGTACAAGAATATAACTACTATAATACTGCTCCAATGTACAAGAATATTACTACTATAATACTGCCCCTATGTACAAAAATATAACTACTATAATACTGCCCCTATGTACAAGAATATAACTACTATAATACTGCCCCCTATGTACAAGAATATAACTACTATAATACGGCCTCCTATGTACAAGAATATAACTACTATAACACTGCTCCTATGTACAAGAATATAACTACTATAATACGGCCTCCTATGTACAAGAATATAACTACTATAATACTGCTCCTATGTATAAGAATATAACTACTATAATACTGCCCCTATGTACAAGAATATAACTACTATAATACTGCCCCTATGTAGAAGAATATAACTACTATAATACTGCCCCCTCTGTACAAGAATATAACTACTATAATACTGCTCCTATGTACAAGAATACAACTACTGTAATACTGCTCCTATGTAGAAGAATATAACTACTATAATACTGCCCCCTATGTTCAAGAATATAACTACTATAATACTGCCCCTATGTACAATAATACAACTACTATAATACTGCCTCCTATGTACAAGAATATAACTACTATAATACTGCTCCTATGTACAAGAATATAACTACTATAATACCGCTCCAGTGTACAAGAATATAACTACTATAATACTGCCCCCTCTGTACAAGAATATAACTACTATAATACTGCTCCAGTGTACAAGAATAAAACTACTATAATACTGCCACTCTGTACAAGAATATAACTACTATAATACTGCCCCCTATGTACAAGAATATATCTACTATAATACTGCCCCCTATGTTCAAGAATATAACTACTATAATACTGCTCCTATGTACAATAATACAACTACTATAATACTGCCCCTATGTACAAGAATATAACTACTATAATACTGCCCCTATGTACAAGAATATAACTACTATAATACTGCCCCTATGTACAAGAATATAACTACTATAATACTGCTCCTATGTACAAGAATATAACTACTATAATACTGCTCTCTATGTACAAGAATATAACTACTATAATACTGCTCCTATGTACAAGAATATTACTACTATAATACTGCCCCTATGTACAAGAATATAACTACTATAATACTGCCCCTATGTACAAGAATATAACTTCTATAATACTGCCCCCTATGTACAAGAATATAACTACTATAATACTGCCTCCTATGTACAAGAATATAACTACTATAATACTGCTCCTATGTACAAGAATATAACTACTATAATACTGCTCCTATGTACAAGAATACAACTACTGTAATACTGCTCCTATGTATAAGAATATAACTACTATAATACTGCCCCTATGTACAAGAATATAACTACTATAATACTGCCCCTATGTACAAGAATATAACTACTATAATACTGCCCCCTATGTTGAAGAATATAACTACTATAATACTGCTCCTATGTACAAGAATATAACTACTATGATACTGCCCCCTATGTACAAGAATAAAACTACTATAATACTGCCACTCTGTACAAGAATATAACTACTATAATACTGCCCCCTATGTACAAGAATATATCTACTATAATACTGCCCCCTATGTTCAAGAATATAACTACTATAATACTGCTCCTATGTACAATAATACAACTACTATAATACTGCCCCTATGTACAAGAATATAACTACTATAATACTGCCCCCTATGTACAAGAATATAACTACTATAATACTGCTCCCTATGTACAAGAATATAACTACTATAATACTGCTCCTATGTACAATAATACAACTACTATAATACTGCCTCCTATGTACAAGAATATAACTACTATAATACTGCTCCTATGTACAAGAATGCAACTACTGTAATAATGCTCCTATGTATAAGAATATATCTACTATAATACTACCCATATGTACAAGAATATAACTACTATAATACTGTGCCTATGTACAAGAATATAACTACTATAATACTGCCCCCTATGTACAAGAATATAACTACTATAATACTGCTCCTATGTACAATAATACAACTACTATAATACTGCCTCCTATGTACAAGAATATAACTACTATAATACTGCTCCTATGTACAAGAATATAACTACTATAATACTGCTCCTATATACAAGAATATAACTACTATAATACTGCTACTATGTACAAGAATATAACTACTATAATACTGCTCCTATGTACAAGAATACAACTACTGTAATACTGCTCCTATGTACAAGAATATAACTACTATAATACTGCCCCCTATGTTCAAGAATATAACTACTATAATACTGCCCCCTATGTACAATAATACAACTACTATAATACTGCCTCCTATGTACAAGAATAGAACTACTATAATACTGCTCCTATGTACAAGAATATAACTACTATAATACCGCTCCAGTGTACAAGAATATAACTACTATAATACTGCCCCCTCTGTACAAGAATATAACTACTATAATACCGCTCCAGTGTACAAGAATATAACTACTATAATACTGCCCCCTCTGTACAAGAATATAACTACTATAATACTGCTCCTATGTACAAGAATATAACTACTATAATACTGCTCTTATGTACAAGAATATAACTACTATAATACTGCCCCCTATGTACAAGAATATAACTACTATAATAATGCCACTCTGTACAAGAATATAACTACTATAATACTGCCCCCTATGTACAAGAATATATCTACTATAATACTGCCCCCTATGTTCAAGAATATAACTACTATAATACTGCTCCTATGTACAATAATACAACTACTATAATACTGCCCCTATGTACAAGAATATAACTACTATAATACTGCCCCCCTATGTTCAAGAATATAACTACTATAATACTGCTCCTATGTACAAGAATATAACTACTATGATACTGCCCCCTATGTACAAGAATAAAACTACTATAATACTGCCACTCTGTACAAGAATATAACTACTATAATACTGCCCCCTATGTACAAGAATATATCTACTATAATACTGCCTCCTATGTTCAAGAATATAACTACTATAATACTGCTCCTATGTACAATAATACAACTACTATAATACTGCCCCTATGTACAAGAATATAACTACTATAATACTGCTCCTATGTACAAGAATATAACTAATATAATACTGCTCCTATGTACAAGAATATAACTACTATAATACTGCCCCTATGTACAAGAATATAACTACTATAATACTGCTCCTATGTACAAGAATATAACTACTATAATACTGCTCTCTATGTACAAGAATATAACTACTATAATACTGCTTCTATGTACAAGAATATTACTACTATAATACTGCCCCTATGTACAAGAATATAACTACTATAATACTGCCCCTATGTACAAGAATATAACTACTATAATACTGCCCCCTATGTACAAGAATATAACTACTATAATACTGCCTCCTATGTACAAGAATATAACTACTATAATACTGCTCCTATGTACAAGAATATAACTACTATAATACTGCTCCTATGTACAAGAATACAACTACTGTAATACTGCTCCTATGTATAAGAATATAACTACTATAATACTGTCCCTATGTACAAGAATATAACTACTATAATACTGCCCCTATGTACAAGAATATAACTACTATAATACTGCCCCTATGTACAAGAATATAACTACTATAATACTGCCCCTATGTACAAGAATATAACTACTATAATACTGCCCCCTATGTTGAAGAATATAACTACTATAATACTGCTCCTATGTACAAGAATATAACTACTATGATACTGCCCCCTATGTACAAGAATAAAACTACTATAATACTGCCACTCTGTACAAGAATATAACTACTATAATACTGCCCCCTATGTACAAGAATATATCTACTATAATACTGCCCCCTATGTTCAAGAATATAACTACTATAATACTGCTCCTATGTACAATAATACAACTACTATAATACTGCCCCTATGTACAAGAATATAACTACTATAATACTGCCCCCTATGTACAAGAATATAACTACTATAATACTGCTCCCTATGTACAAGAATATAACTACTATAATACTGCTCCTATGTACAATAATACAACTACTATAATACTGCCTCCTATGTACAAGAATATAACTACTATAATACTGCTCCTATGTACAAGAATGCAACTACTGTAATAATGCTCCTATGTATAAGAATATATCTACTATAATACTACCCATATGTACAAGAATATAACTACTATAATACTGTGCCTATGTACAAGAATATAACTACTATAATACTGCCCCCTATGTACAAGAATATAACTACTATAATACTGCTCCTATGTACAATAATACAACTACTATAATACTGCCTCCTATGTACAAGAATATAACTACTATAATACTGCTCCTATGTACAAGAATATAACTACTATAATACTGCTCCTATATACAAGAATATAACTACTATAATACTGCTACTATGTACAAGAATATAACTACTATAATACTGCTCCTATGTACAAGAATACAACTACTGTAATACTGCTCCTATGTACAAGAATATAACTACTATAATACTGCCCCCTATGTTCAAGAATATAACTACTATAATACTGCCCCCTATGTACAATAATACAACTACTATAATACTGCCTCCTATGTACAAGAATAGAACTACTATAATACTGCTCCTATGTACAAGAATATAACTACTATAATACCGCTCCAGTGTACAAGAATATAACTACTATAATACTGCCCCCTCTGTACAAGAATATAACTACTATAATACCGCTCCAGTGTACAAGAATATAACTACTATAATACTGCCCCCTCTGTACAAGAATATAACTACTATAATACTGCTCCTATGTACAAGAATATAACTACTATAATACTGCTCTTATGTACAAGAATATAACTACTATAATACTGCCCCCTATGTACAAGAATATAACTACTATAATAATGCCACTCTGTACAAGAATATAACTACTATAATACTGCCCCCTATGTACAAGAATATATCTACTATAATACTGCCCCCTATGTTCAAGAATATAACTACTATAATACTGCTCCTATGTACAATAATACAACTACTATAATACTGCCCCTATGTACAAGAATATAACTACTATAATACTGCCCCCCTATGTTCAAGAATATAACTACTATAATACTGCTCCTATGTACAAGAATATAACTACTATGATACTGCCCCCTATGTACAAGAATAAAACTACTATAATACTGCCACTCTGTACAAGAATATAACTACTATAATACTGCCCCCTATGTACAAGAATATATCTACTATAATACTGCCTCCTATGTTCAAGAATATAACTACTATAATACTGCTCCTATGTACAATAATACAACTACTATAATACTGCCCCTATGTACAAGAATATAACTACTATAATACTGCTCCTATGTACAAGAATATAACTAATATAATACTGCTCCTATGTACAAGAATATAACTACTATAATACTGCCCCTATGTACAAGAATATAACTACTATAATACTGCTCCTATGTACAAGAATATAACTACTATAATACTGCTCTCTATGTACAAGAATATAACTACTATAATACTGCTTCTATGTACAAGAATATTACTACTATAATACTGCCCCTATGTACAAGAATATAACTACTATAATACTGCCCCTATGTACAAGAATATAACTACTATAATACTGCCCCCTATGTACAAGAATATAACTACTATAATACTGCCTCCTATGTACAAGAATATAACTACTATAATACTGCTCCTATGTACAAGAATATAACTACTATAATACTGCTCCTATGTACAAGAATACAACTACTGTAATACTGCTCCTATGTATAAGAATATAACTACTATAATACTGTCCCTATGTACAAGAATATAACTACTATAATACTGCCCCTATGTACAAGAATATAACTACTATAATACTGCCCCCTATGTACAATAATACAACTACTATAATACTGCCTCCTATGTCCAAGAATATAACTACTATAATACTGCTCCTATGTACAAGAATATAACTACTATAATACTGCTCCTATGTACAAGAATATAACTACTATAATACTGCCCCCTATGTTGAAAGATATAACTACTATAATACTGCTCCTATGTACAAGAATATAACTACTATAATACTGCCAACTATGTACAAGAATATAACTACTATAATACTGCTCCTATGTACAATAATACAACTACTATAATACTGCCTCCTATGTCCAAGAATATAACTACTATAATACTGCTCCTATGTACAAGAATATAACTACTATAATACTGCTCCTATGTACAAGAATACAACTACTGTAGTACTTCTCCTATGTACAAGAGTATAACTACTATAATACTGCCCCTATGTACAAGAATATAACTACTATAATACTGCCCCCCTATGTTCAAGAATATAACTACTATAATACTGCTCCTATGTACAAGAATATAACTACTATGATACTGCCCCTATGTACAAGAATAAAACTACTATAATACTGCCACTCTGTACAAGAATATAACTACTAAAATACTGCCCCCTATGTACAAGAATATATCTACTATAATACTGCCCCCTATGTTCAAGAATATAACTACTATAATACTGCTCCTATGTACAATAATACAACTACTATAATACTGCCCCTATGTACAAGAATATAACTACTATAATACTGCCCCTATGTACAAGAATATAACTACTATAATACTGCTCCTATGTACAAGAATGCAACTACTGTAATACTGCTCCTATGTATAAGAATATAACTACTATATTACTACCCATATGTACAAGAATATAACTACTATAATACTGCCCCTATGTACAAGAATATAACTACTATAATACTGCCCCCTATGTTGAAGAATATAACTACTATAATACTGCTCCTATGTACAAGAATATAACTACTATAATACTGCCCCCTATGTACAAGAATATAACTACTATAATACTGCTCCTATGTACAATAATACAACTACTATAATACTGCCTCCTATGTACAAGAATATAACTACTATAATACTGCTCCTATGTATAAGAATATAACTACTATAATACTGCTCCTATATACAAGAATATAACTACTATAATACTGCTCCTATGTACAAGAATATAACAACTATAATACTGCTCCAATGTACAAGAATACAACTACTGTAATACTGCTCCTATGTACAAGAATTTAACTACTATAATACAGCCCCCTATGTTCAAGAATATAACTACTATGATACTGCCCCCTATGTACAATAATACAACTACTATAATACTGCCTCCTATGTACAAGAATATAACTACTATAATACTGCTCCTATGTACAAGAATATAACTACTATAATACCGCTCCAGTGTACAAGAGTATAACTACTATAATACTGCCCCCTCTGTACAAGAATATAACTACTATAATACCGCTCCAGTGTACAAGAATATAACTACTATAATACTGCCCCCTCTGTACAAGAATATAACTACTATAATACTGCTCCTATGTACAAGAATATAACTACTATAATACTGCTCCTATGTACAAGAATACAACTACTGTAATACTGCTCCTATGTACAAGAATATAACTACTATAATACTGCCACTCTGTACAAGAATATAACTACTATAATACTGCCCCCTATGTACAAGAATATATCTACTATAATACTGCCCCCTCTGTACAAGAATATAACTACTATAATACTGCTCCTATGTACAATAATACAACTACTATAATACTGCCCCTATGTACAAGAATATAACTACCATAATACTGCCCCTATGTACAAGAATATAACTACTATAATACTGCCCCCCTATGTTCAAGAATATAACTACTATAATACTGCTCCTATGTACAAGAATATAACTACTATGATACTGCCCCCTATGTACAAGAATAAAACTACTATAATACTGCCACTCTGTACAAGAATATAACTACTATAATACTGCCCCCTATGTACAAGAATATATCTACTATAATACTGCCCCCTATGTTCAAGAATATAACTACTATAATACTGCTCCTATGTACAATAATACTACTACTATAATACTGCCCCTATGTACAAGAATATAACTACTACATTACTGCACATATGTACAAGAATATAACTACTATAATACTGCCCCTATGTACAAGAATATAACTACTATAATACTGCTCCTATGTACAAGAATATAACTACTATAATACTGCTCTCTATGTACAAGAATATAACTACTATAATACTGCCCCTATGTACAAGAATATAACTACTATAATACTGCTCCTATGTACTAGAATATAACTACTATAATACTGTTCTCTATGTACAAGAATATAACTACTATAATACTGCTCCAATGTACAAGAATATTACTACCATAATACTGCCCCTATGTACAAAAATATAACTACTATAATACTGCCCCTATGTACAAGAATATAACTACTATAATACTGCTCCTATGTACAAGAATATAACTACTATAATACTGCTCTTATGTACAAGAATACAACTACTGTAATACTGCTCCTATGTACAAGAATATAACTACTATAATACTGCCCCCTATGTTGAAGAATATAACTACTATAATACTGCCCCCTATGTACAATAATACAACTACTATAATACTGCCTCCTATGTACAAGAATATAACTACTATAATACTGCTCCTATGTACAAGAATATAACTACTATAATACTGCTCCTATGTACAAGAATACAACTACTGTAATACTGTTCCTATGTACAAGAATATAACTACTATAATACTGCTCCTATGTACAAGAATATAACAACTATGATACTGCCCCCTATGTACAAGAATAAAACTACTATAACACTGCCACGCTGTACAAGAATATAACTACTATAATACTGCCCCCTATGTACAAGAATATATCTACTATAATACTGCCCCCTATGTTCAAGAATATAACTACTATAATACTGCTCCTATGTACAATAATACAACTACTATAAGACTGCCCCCTATGTACAAGAATATAACTACTATAATACTGCTCCTATGTACAAGAATATAACTACTATAATACTGCTCCTATGTACAAGAATATAACTACTATAATACTGCTCCTATGTACAAGAATATAACTACTATAATACTGCCCCTATGTACAAGAATATAACTACTATAATACTGCCCCTATGTACAAGAATATAACTACTATAATACTGCTCCTATGTACAAGAATATAACTACTATAATACTGCTCTCTATGTACAAGAATATAACTACTATAATACTGCTCCTATGTACAAGAATATTACTACTATAATACTGCCCCTATGTACAAGAATATAACTACTATAATACTGCCCCTATGTACAAGAATATAACTACTATAATACTGGCCCTTATGTACAAGAATATAACTACTATAATACTGCCTCCTATGTACAAGAATATAACTACTATAATACTGCTCCTATGTACAAGAATATAACTACTATAATACTGCTCCTATGTACAAGAATACAACTACTGTAATACTGCTCCTATGTATAAGAATATAACTACTATAATACTGCCCCTATGTACAAGAATATAACTACTATAATACTGCCCCTATGTACAAGAATATAACTACTATAATACTGCCCCCTATGTACAAGAATATAACTACTATAATACTGCCCCCTATGTACAAGAATATAACTACTATAATACTGCTCCTATGTACAATAATACAACTACTATAATACTGCCTCCTATGTCCAAGAATATAACTACTATAATACTGCTCCTATGTACAAGAATATAACTACTATAATACTGCTCCTATGTCCAAGAATATAACTACTATAATACTGCCCCCTATGTTGAAGAATGTAACTACTATAATACTGCTCCTATGTACAAGAATATAACTACTATGATACTGCCCCCTATGTACAAGAATAAAACTACTATAATACTGCCACTCTGTTCAAGAATATAACTACTATAATACTGCCCCCTATGTACAAGAATATATCTACTATAATACTGCCCCCTATGTTCAAGAATATAACTACTATAATACTGCTCCTATGTACAATAATACAACTACTATAATACTGCCCCTATGTACAAGAATATAACTACTATAATACTGCCCCTATGTACAAGAATATAACTACTATAATACTGCTCCTATGTACAAGAATATAACAACTATAATACTGCTCTGTATGTACAAGAATATAACTACTATAATACTGCTCCAATGTACAAGAATATTACTACTATAATACTGCCCCTATGTACAAAAATATAACTACTATAATACTGCCCCTATGTACAAGAATATAACTACTATAATACTGCCCCCTATGTACAAGAATATAACTACAATAATACGGCCTCCTATGTACAAGAATATAACTATTATAATACTGCTCTCTATGTACAAGAATATAACTACTATAATACTGCTCCAATGTACAAGAATATTACTACTATAATACTGCCCCTATGTACAAAAATATAACTACTATAATACTGCCCCTATGTACAAGAATATAACTACTATAATACTGCCCCCTATGTACAAGAATATAACTACTATAATACGGCCTCCTATGTACAAGAATATAACTACTATAACACTGCTCCTATGTACAAGAATATAACTACTATAATACGGCCTCCTATGTACAAGAATATAACTACTATAATACTGCTCCTATGTATAAGAATATAACTACTATAATACTGCCCCTATGTACAAGAATATAACTACTATAATACTGCCCCTATGTACAAGAATGTAACTACTATAATACTGCCCCCTATGTTGAAGAATATAACTACTATAATACTGCTCCTATGTACAAGAATATAACTACTATAATACTGCCCCCTATGTACAAGATTATAACTACTATAATACTGCTCCTATGTACAATAATACAGCTAATATAATACTGCCTCCTATGTACAAGAATATAACTACTATAATACTGCTCCTATGTACAAGAATATAACTACTATAATACTGCTCCTATATACAAGAATATAACTAATATAATACTGCTCCTATGTACAAGAATATAACTACTATAATACTGCTCCTATGTACAAGAATACAACTACTGTAATACTGCTCCTATGTACAAGAATATAACTACTATAATACTGCCCCCTATGTTCAAGAATATAACTACTATAATACTGCCCCTATGTACAATAATACAACTACTATAATACCGCCTCCTATGTACAAGAATATAACTACTATAATACTGCTCCTATGTACAAGAATATAACTACTATAATACCGCTCCAGTGTACAAGAATATAACTACTATAATACTGCCCCCTCTGTACAAGAATATAACTACTATAATACCGCTCCAGTGTACAAAAATAAAACTACTGTAATACTGCCACTCTGTATAAGAATATAACTACTATAATACTGCCCCCTATGTACAAGAATATATCTACTATAATACTGCCCCCTATGTTCAAGAATATAACTACTATAATACTGCTCCTATGTACAATAATAAAACTACTATAATACTGCCCCCTATGTTGAAGAATATAACTACTATAATACTGCCCCCTATGTACAATAATACAACTACTATAATACTGCCTCCTATGTACAAGAATATAACTACTATAATACTGCTCCTATGTACAAGAATATAACTACTATAATACTGCTCCTATGTACAAGAATACAACTACTGTAATACTGTTCCTATGTACAAGAATATAACTACTATAATACTGCTCCTATGTACAAGAATATAACAACTATGATACTGCCCCCTATGTACAAGAATAAAACTACTATAACACTGCCACTCTGTACAAGAATATAACTACTATAATACTGCCCCCTATGTACAAGAATATATCTACTATAATACTGCCCCCTATGTTCAAGAATATAACTACTATAATACTGCTCCTATGTACAATAATACAACTACTATAATACTGCCCCCTATGTACAAGAATATAACTACTATAATACTGCTCCTATGTACAAGAATATAACTACTATAATACTGCTCCTATGTACAAGAATATAACTACTATAATACTGCCCCTATGCACAAGAATATAACTACTATAATACTGCCCCTATGTACAAGAATATAACTACTATAATACTGCCCCTATGTACAAGAATATAACTACTATAATACTGCTCCTATGTACAAGAATAAAACTACTATAATACTGCTCTCTATGTACAAGAATATAACTACTATAATACTGCTCCTATGTACAAGAATATTACTACTATAATACTGCCCCTATGTACAAGAATATAACTACTATAATACTGCCCCTATGTACAAGAATATAACTACTATAATACTGGCCCTTATGTACAAGAATATAACTACTATAATACTGCCTCCTATGTACAAGAATATAACTACTATAATACTGCTCCTATGTACAAGAATATAACTACTATAATACTGCTCCTATGTACAAGAATACAACTACTGTAATACTGCTCCTATTTATAAGAATATAACTACTATAATACTGCCCCTATGTACAAGAATATAACTACTATAATACTGCCCCTATGTACAAGAATATAACTACTATAATACTGCCCCCTATGTTGAAGAATATAACTACTATAATACTGCTCCTATGTACAAGAATATAACTACTATAATACTGCCCCTATGTACAAGAATATAACTACTATAATACTGCTCCTATGTACAATAATACAACTACTATAATACTGCCTCCTATGTCCAAGAATATAACTACTATAATACTGCTCCTATGTAAAAGAATATAACTACTATAATACTGCTCCTATGTACAAGAATATAACTACTATAATACTGCCCCCTATGTTGAAGAATGTAACTACTATAATACTGCTCCTATGTACAAGAATATAACTACTATGATACTGCCCCCTATGTACAAGAATAAAACTACTATAATACTGCCACTCTGTTCAAGAATATAACTACTATAATACTGCCCCCTATGTACAAGAATATATCTACTATAATACTGCCCCCTATGCTCAAGAATATAACTACTATAATACTGCTCCTATGTACAATAATACAACTACTATAATACTGCCCCTATGTACAAGAATATAACTACTATAATACTGCCCCTATGTACAAGAATATAACTACTATAATACTGCTCCTATGTACAAGAATATAACTACTATAATACTGCTCTCTATGTACAAGAATATAACTACTATAATACTGCTCCAATGTACAAGAATATTACTACTATAATACTGCCCCTATGTACAAAAATATAACTACTATAATACTGCCCCTATGTACAAGAATATAACTACTATAATACTGCCCCCTATGTACAAGAATATAACTACAATAATACGGCCTCCTATGTACAAGAATATAACTACTATAATACTGCTCTCTATGTACAAGAATATAACTACTATAATACTGCTCCAATGTACAAGAATATTACTACTATAATACTGCCCCTATGTACAAAAATATAACTACTATAATACTGCCCCTATGTACAAGAATATAACTACTATAATACTGCCCCCTATGTACAAGAATATAACTACTATAATACGGCCTCCTATGTACAAGAATATAACTACTATAACACTGCTCCTATGTACAAGAATATAACTACTATAATACGGCCTCCTATGTACAAGAATATAACTACTATAATACTGCTCCTATGTATAAGAATATAACTACTATAATACTGCCCCTATGTACAAGAATATAACTACTATAATACTGCCCCTATGTACAAGAATATAACTACTATAATACTGCCCCCTATGTTGAAGAATATAACTACTATAATACTGCTCCTATGTACAAGAATATAACTACTATAATACTGCCCCCTATGTACAAGATTATAACTACTATAATACTGCTCCTATGTACAATAATACAGCTAATATAATACTGCCTCCTATGTCCAAGAATATAACTACTATAATACTGCTCCTCTGTACAAGAATATAACTACTATAATACTGCTCCTATATACAAGAATATAACTAATATAATACTGCTCCTATGTACAAGAATATAACTACTATAATACTGCTCCTATGTACAAGAATACAACTACTGTAATACTGCTCCTATGTACAAGAATATAACTACTATAATACTGCCCCCTATGTTCAAGAATATAACTACTATAATACTGCACCTATGTACAATAATACAACTACTATAATACTGCCTCCTATGTACAAGAATATAACTACTATAATACTGCTCCTATGTACAAGAATATAACTACTATAATACCGCTCCAGTGTACAAGAATATAACTACTATAATACTGCCCCCTCTGTACAAGAATATAACTACTACAATACCGCTCCAGTGTACAAGAATAAAACTACTATAATACTGCCACTCTGTACAAGAATATAACTACTATAATACTGCCCCCTATGTACAAGAATATATCTACTATAATACTGACCCCTATGTTCAAGAATATAACTACTATAATACTGCTCCTATGTACAATAATATATCTACTATAATACTGCCCCCTATGTTCAAGAATATAACTACTATAATACTGCTCCTATGTACAATAATACAACTACTATAATACTGCCCCTATGTACAAGAGTATAACTACTATAATACTGCCCCTATGTACAAGAATATAACTACTATAATACTGCCCCTATGTACAAGAATATAACTACTATAATACTGCTCCTATGTACAAGAATATAACTACTATAATACTGCTCTCTATGTACAAGAATATAACTACTATAATACTGCCCCCTATGTTCAAGAATATAACTACTATAATACTGCTCCTATGTACAATAATACAACTACTATAATACTGCCCCTATGTACAAGAATATAACTACTATAATACTGCCCCTATGTACAAGAATATAACTACTATAATACTGCCCCTATGTACAAGAATATAACTACTATAATACTGCCCCTATGTACAAGAATATAACTACTATAATACTGCCCCCTATGTTGAAGAATATAACTACTATAATACTGCTCCTATGTACAAGAATATAACTACTATAATACTGCCCCCTATGTACAAGAATATAACTACTATAATACTGCTCCTATGTACAATAATACAACTACTATAATACTGCCTCCTATGTACAAGAATATAACTACTATAATACTGCTCCTATGTACAAGAATATAACTACTATAATACTGCTCCTATATACAAAAATATAACTACTATAATACTGCTCCTATGTACAAGAATATAACTACTATAATACTGCTCCTATGTACAAGAATACAACTACTGTAATACTGCTCCTATGTACAAGAATATAACTACTATAATACTGCCCCCTATGTTCAAGAATATAACTACTATAATACTGCCACCTATGTACAATAATACAACTACTATAATACTGCCTCCTATGTACAAGAATATAACTACTATAATACTGCTCCTATGTACAAGAATATAACTACTATAATACCGCTCCAGTGTACAAGAATATAACTACTATAATACTGCCCCCTCTGTACAAGAATATAACTACTATAATACCGCTCCAGTGTACAAGAATAAAACTACTATAATACTGCCACTCTGTACAAGAATATAACTACTATAATACTGCCCCCTATGTACAAGAATATATCTACTATAATACTGCCCCCTATGTTCAAGGATATAACTACTATAATACTGCTCCTATGTACAATAATACAACTACTATAATACTGCCCCTATGTACAAGAATATAACTACTATAATACTGCCCCTATGTACAAGAATATAACTACTATAATACTGCTCCTATGTACAAGAATATAACTACTATAATACTGCTCTCTATGTACAAGAATATAACTACTATAATACTGCTCCTATGTACAAGAATACAACTACTGTAATACTGCTCCTATGTATAAGAATATAACTACTATAATACTGCCCCTATGTACAAGAATATAACTACTATAATACTGCCCCATGTACAAGAATATAACTACTATAATACTGCCCCCTATGTTGAAGAATATAACTACTATAATACTGCTCCTATGTACAAGCATATAACTACTATAATACTGCCCCCTATGTACAAGAATATAACTACTATAATACTGCTCCTATGTACAATAATACAACTACTATAATACTGCCTCCTATGTACAAGAATATAACTACATAATACTGCTCCTATGTACAAGAATATAACTACTATAATACTGCTCCTATATACAAGAATATAACTACTATAATACTGCTCCTATGTACAAGAATATAACTACTATAATACTGCTCCTATGTACAAGAATACAACTACTGTAATACTGCTCCTATGTACAAGAAAATAACTACTATAATACTGCCCCCTATGTTCAAGAATATAACTACTATAATACTGCCCCCTATGTACAATAATACAACTACTATAATACTGCCTCCTATGTACAAGAATATAACTACTATAATACTGCTCCTATGTACAAGAATATAACTACTATAATACCGCTCCAGTGTACAAGAATATAACTACTATAATACTGCCCCCTCTGTACAAGAATATAACTACTATAATACCGCTCCAGTGTACAAGAATAAAACTACTATAATACTGCCACTCTGTACAAGAATATAACTACTATAATACTGCCCCCTATGTTCAAGGATATAACTACTATAATACTGCTCCTATGTAAAATAATACAACTACTATAATACTGCCCCTATGTACAAGAATATAACTACTATAATACTGCCCCTATGTACAAGAATATAACTACTATAATACTGCCCCTATGCACAAGAATATAACTACTATAATACTGCTCCTATGTACAAGAATATAACTACTATAATACTGCTCTCTATGTACAAGAATATAACTACTATAATACTGCTCCTATGTACAAGAATATTACTACTATAATACTGCCCCTATGTACAAGAATATAACTACTATAATACTGCCCCTATGTACAAGAATATAACTACTATAATACTGCCCCCTATGTACAAGAATATAACTACTATAATACTGCCTCCTATGTACAAGAATATAACTACTATAATACTGCTCCTATGTACAAGAATATAACTACTATAATACTGCTCCTATGTACAAGAATACAACTACTGTAATACTGCTCCTATGTATAAGAATATAACTACTATAATACTGCCCCTATGTACAAGAATATAACTACTATAATACTGCCCCTATGTACAAGAATATAACTACTATAATACTGCCCCCTATGTTGAAGAATATAACTACTATAATACTGCTCCTATGTACAAGAATATAACTACTATGATACTGCCCCCTATGTACAAGAATAAAACTACTATAATACTGCCACTCTGTACAAGAATATAATTACTATAATACTGCCCCCTATGTACAAGAATATATCTACTATAATACTGCCCCCTATGTTCAAGAATATAACTACTATAATACTGCTCCTATGTACAATAATACAACTACTATAATACTGCCCCTATGTACAAGAATATAACTACTATAATACTGCCCCTATGTACAAGAATATAACTACTATAATACTGCCCCTATGTACAAGAATATAACTACTATAATACTGCTCCTATGTACAAGAATATAACTACTATAATACTGCTCTCTATGTACAAGAATATAACTAATATAATACTGCTCCAATGTACAAGAATATTACTACTATAATACTGCCCCTATGTACAAAAATATAACTACTATAATACTGCCCCTATGTACAAGAATATAACTACTATAATACTGCCCCCTATGTACAAGAATATAACTACTATAATACGGCCTCCTATGTACAAGAATATAACTACTATAATACTGCTCCTATGTACAAGAATATAACTACTATAATACTGCTCCTATGTACAAGAATGCAACTACTGTAATACTGCTCCTATGTATAAGAATATAACTACTATAATACTACCCATATGTACAAGAATATAACTACTATAATACTGCCCCTATGTACAAGAATATAACTACTATAATACTGCCCCCTATGTTGAAGAATATAACTACTATAATACTGCTCCTATGTACAAGAATATAACTACTATAATACTGCCCCCTATGTACAAGAATATAACTACTATAATACTGCTCCTATGTACAATAATACAACTACTATAATACTGCCTCCTATGTACAAGAATATAACTACTATAATACTGCTCTTATATACAAGAATATAACTACTATAATACTGCTCCTATGTACAAGAATATAACTACTATAATACTGCTCCTATGTACAAGAATACAACTACTGTAATGCTGCTCCTATGTACAAGAATATAACTACTATAATGCTGCCCCCTATGTTCAAGAATATAACTACTATAATACTGCCCCCTATGTACAATAAAACAACTACTATAATACTGCCTCCTATGTACAAGAATATTACTACTATAATACTGCTACTATGTACAAGAATATAACTACTATAATACCGCTCCAGTGTACAAGTATATAACTACTATAATACTGCCCCCTCTGTACAAGAATTTAACTACTATAATACCGCTCCAGTGTACAAGAATATAACTACTATAATACTGCCCCCTCTGTACAAGAATATAACTACTATAATACTGCTCCTATGTACAAGAATATAACTACTATAATACTGCTCTTATGTACAAGAATACAACTACTGTAATACTGCTCCTATGTACAAGAATATAACTACTATAATACTGCCCCCTATGTACAAGAATATAACTACTATAATACTGCCACTCTGTACAAGAATATAACTACTATAATACTGCCCCCTATGTACAAGAATATATCTACTATAATACTGCCCCCTATGTTCAAGAATATAACTACTATAATACTGCTCCTATGTACAATAATACAACTACTATAATACTGCCCCTATGTACAAGAATATAAATACTATAATACTGCCCATATGTACAAGAATATAACTACTATAATACTGCCCCCCATGTTCAAGAATATAACTACTATAATACTGCTCCTATGTACAAGAATATAACTACTATGATACTGCCCCCTATGTACAAGAATAAAACTACTATAATACTGCCACTCTGTACAAGAATATAACTACTATAATACTGCCCCCTATGTACAAGAATATATCTACTATAATACTGCCCCCTATGTTTAAGAATATAACTACTATAATACTGCTCCTATGTACAATAATACAACTACTATAATACTGCCCCTATGTACAAGAATATAACTACTATATTACTGCCCCTATGTACAAGAATATAACTACTATAATACTGCCCCTATGTACAAGAATATAACTACTATAATACTGCTCCTATGTACAAGAATATAACTACTATAATACTGCTCTCTATGTACAAGAATATAACTACTATAATACTGCTCCTATGTACAAGAATATTACTACTATAATACTGCCCCTATGTACAAGAATATAACTACTATAATACTGCCCCTATGTACAAGAATATAACTACTATAATACTGGCCCTTATGTACAAGAATATAACTACTATAATACTGCCTCCTATGTACAAGAATATAACTACTATAATACTGCTCCTATGTACAAGAATATAACTACTATAATACTGCTCCTATGTACAAGAATACAACTACTGTAATACTGCTCCTATTTATAAGAATATAACTACTATAATACTGCCCCTATGTACAAGAATATAACTACTATAATACTGCCCCTATGTACAAGAATATAACTACTATAATACTGCCCCCTATGTTGAAGAATATAACTACTATAATACTGCTCCTATGTACAAGAATATAACTACTATAATACTGCCCCTATGTACAAGAATATAACTACTATAATACTGCTCCTATGTACAATAATACAACTACTATAATACTGCCTCCTATGTCCAAGAATATAACTACTATAATACTGCTCCTATGTAAAAGAATATAACTACTATAATACTGCTCCTATGTACAAGAATATAACTACTATAATACTGCCCCCTATGTTGAAGAATGTAACTACTATAATACTGCTCCTATGTACAAGAATATAACTACTATGATACTGCCCCCTATGTACAAGAATAAAACTACTATAATACTGCCACTCTGTTCAAGAATATAACTACTATAATACTGCCCCCTATGTACAAGAATATATCTACTATAATACTGCCCCCTATGCTCAAGAATATAACTACTATAATACTGCTCCTATGTACAATAATACAACTACTATAATACTGCCCCTATGTACAAGAATATAACTACTATAATACTGCCCCTATGTACAAGAATATAACTACTATAATACTGCTCCTATGTACAAGAATATAACTACTATAATACTGCTCTCTATGTACAAGAATATAACTACTATAATACTGCTCCAATGTACAAGAATATTACTACTATAATACTGCCCCTATGTACAAAAATATAACTACTATAATACTGCCCCTATGTACAAGAATATAACTACTATAATACTGCCCCCTATGTACAAGAATATAACTACAATAATACGGCCTCCTATGTACAAGAATATAACTACTATAATACTGCTCTCTATGTACAAGAATATAACTACTATAATACTGCTCCAATGTACAAGAATATTACTACTATAATACTGCCCCTATGTACAAAAATATAACTACTATAATACTGCCCCTATGTACAAGAATATAACTACTATAATACTGCCCCCTATGTACAAGAATATAACTACTATAATACGGCCTCCTATGTACAAGAATATAACTACTATAACACTGCTCCTATGTACAAGAATATAACTACTATAATACGGCCTCCTATGTACAAGAATATAACTACTATAATACTGCTCCTATGTATAAGAATATAACTACTATAATACTGCCCCTATGTACAAGAATATAACTACTATAATACTGCCCCTATGTACAAGAATATAACTACTATAATACTGCCCCCTATGTTGAAGAATATAACTACTATAATACTGCTCCTATGTACAAGAATATAACTACTATAATACTGCCCCCTATGTACAAGATTATAACTACTATAATACTGCTCCTATGTACAATAATACAGCTAATATAATACTGCCTCCTATGTCCAAGAATATAACTACTATAATACTGCTCCTCTGTACAAGAATATAACTACTATAATACTGCTCCTATATACAAGAATATAACTAATATAATACTGCTCCTATGTACAAGAATATAACTACTATAATACTGCTCCTATGTACAAGAATACAACTACTGTAATACTGCTCCTATGTACAAGAATATAACTACTATAATACTGCCCCCTATGTTCAAGAATATAACTACTATAATACTGCACCTATGTACAATAATACAACTACTATAATACTGCCTCCTATGTACAAGAATATAACTACTATAATACTGCTCCTATGTACAAGAATATAACTACTATAATACCGCTCCAGTGTACAAGAATATAACTACTATAATACTGCCCCCTCTGTACAAGAATATAACTACTACAATACCGCTCCAGTGTACAAGAATAAAACTACTATAATACTGCCACTCTGTACAAGAATATAACTACTATAATACTGCCCCCTATGTACAAGAATATATCTACTATAATACTGACCCCTATGTTCAAGAATATAACTACTATAATACTGCTCCTATGTACAATAATATATCTACTATAATACTGCCCCCTATGTTCAAGAATATAACTACTATAATACTGCTCCTATGTACAATAATACAACTACTATAATACTGCCCCTATGTACAAGAGTATAACTACTATAATACTGCCCCTATGTACAAGAATATAACTACTATAATACTGCCCCTATGTACAAGAATATAACTACTATAATACTGCTCCTATGTACAAGAATATAACTACTATAATACTGCTCTCTATGTACAAGAATATAACTACTATAATACTGCCCCCTATGTTCAAGAATATAACTACTATAATACTGCTCCTATGTACAATAATACAACTACTATAATACTGCCCCTATGTACAAGAATATAACTACTATAATACTGCCCCTATGTACAAGAATATAACTACTATAATACTGCCCCTATGTACAAGAATATAACTACTATAATACTGCCCCTATGTACAAGAATATAACTACTATAATACTGCCCCCTATGTTGAAGAATATAACTACTATAATACTGCTCCTATGTACAAGAATATAACTACTATAATACTGCCCCCTATGTACAAGAATATAACTACTATAATACTGCTCCTATGTACAATAATACAACTACTATAATACTGCCTCCTATGTACAAGAATATAACTACTATAATACTGCTCCTATGTACAAGAATATAACTACTATAATACTGCTCCTATATACAAAAATATAACTACTATAATACTGCTCCTATGTACAAGAATATAACTACTATAATACTGCTCCTATGTACAAGAATACAACTACTGTAATACTGCTCCTATGTACAAGAATATAACTACTATAATACTGCCCCCTATGTTCAAGAATATAACTACTATAATACTGCCACCTATGTACAATAATACAACTACTATAATACTGCCTCCTATGTACAAGAATATAACTACTATAATACTGCTCCTATGTACAAGAATATAACTACTATAATACCGCTCCAGTGTACAAGAATATAACTACTATAATACTGCCCCCTCTGTACAAGAATATAACTACTATAATACCGCTCCAGTGTACAAGAATAAAACTACTATAATACTGCCACTCTGTACAAGAATATAACTACTATAATACTGCCCCCTATGTACAAGAATATATCTACTATAATACTGCCCCCTATGTTCAAGGATATAACTACTATAATACTGCTCCTATGTACAATAATACAACTACTATAATACTGCCCCTATGTACAAGAATATAACTACTATAATACTGCCCCTATGTACAAGAATATAACTACTATAATACTGCTCCTATGTACAAGAATATAACTACTATAATACTGCTCTCTATGTACAAGAATATAACTACTATAATACTGCTCCTATGTACAAGAATACAACTACTGTAATACTGCTCCTATGTATAAGAATATAACTACTATAATACTGCCCCTATGTACAAGAATATAACTACTATAATACTGCCCCATGTACAAGAATATAACTACTATAATACTGCCCCCTATGTTGAAGAATATAACTACTATAATACTGCTCCTATGTACAAGCATATAACTACTATAATACTGCCCCCTATGTACAAGAATATAACTACTATAATACTGCTCCTATGTACAATAATACAACTACTATAATACTGCCTCCTATGTACAAGAATATAACTACATAATACTGCTCCTATGTACAAGAATATAACTACTATAATACTGCTCCTATATACAAGAATATAACTACTATAATACTGCTCCTATGTACAAGAATATAACTACTATAATACTGCTCCTATGTACAAGAATACAACTACTGTAATACTGCTCCTATGTACAAGAAAATAACTACTATAATACTGCCCCCTATGTTCAAGAATATAACTACTATAATACTGCCCCCTATGTACAATAATACAACTACTATAATACTGCCTCCTATGTACAAGAATATAACTACTATAATACTGCTCCTATGTACAAGAATATAACTACTATAATACCGCTCCAGTGTACAAGAATATAACTACTATAATACTGCCCCCTCTGTACAAGAATATAACTACTATAATACCGCTCCAGTGTACAAGAATAAAACTACTATAATACTGCCACTCTGTACAAGAATATAACTACTATAATACTGCCCCCTATGTTCAAGGATATAACTACTATAATACTGCTCCTATGTAAAATAATACAACTACTATAATACTGCCCCTATGTACAAGAATATAACTACTATAATACTGCCCCTATGTACAAGAATATAACTACTATAATACTGCCCCTATGCACAAGAATATAACTACTATAATACTGCTCCTATGTACAAGAATATAACTACTATAATACTGCTCTCTATGTACAAGAATATAACTACTATAATACTGCTCCTATGTACAAGAATATTACTACTATAATACTGCCCCTATGTACAAGAATATAACTACTATAATACTGCCCCTATGTACAAGAATATAACTACTATAATACTGCCCCCTATGTACAAGAATATAACTACTATAATACTGCCTCCTATGTACAAGAATATAACTACTATAATACTGCTCCTATGTACAAGAATATAACTACTATAATACTGCTCCTATGTACAAGAATACAACTACTGTAATACTGCTCCTATGTATAAGAATATAACTACTATAATACTGCCCCTATGTACAAGAATATAACTACTATAATACTGCCCCTATGTACAAGAATATAACTACTATAATACTGCCCCCTATGTTGAAGAATATAACTACTATAATACTGCTCCTATGTACAAGAATATAACTACTATGATACTGCCCCCTATGTACAAGAATAAAACTACTATAATACTGCCACTCTGTACAAGAATATAATTACTATAATACTGCCCCCTATGTACAAGAATATATCTACTATAATACTGCCCCCTATGTTCAAGAATATAACTACTATAATACTGCTCCTATGTACAATAATACAACTACTATAATACTGCCCCTATGTACAAGAATATAACTACTATAATACTGCCCCTATGTACAAGAATATAACTACTATAATACTGCCCCTATGTACAAGAATATAACTACTATAATACTGCTCCTATGTACAAGAATATAACTACTATAATACTGCTCTCTATGTACAAGAATATAACTAATATAATACTGCTCCAATGTACAAGAATATTACTACTATAATACTGCCCCTATGTACAAAAATATAACTACTATAATACTGCCCCTATGTACAAGAATATAACTACTATAATACTGCCCCCTATGTACAAGAATATAACTACTATAATACGGCCTCCTATGTACAAGAATATAACTACTATAATACTGCTCCTATGTACAAGAATATAACTACTATAATACTGCTCCTATGTACAAGAATGCAACTACTGTAATACTGCTCCTATGTATAAGAATATAACTACTATAATACTACCCATATGTACAAGAATATAACTACTATAATACTGCCCCTATGTACAAGAATATAACTACTATAATACTGCCCCCTATGTTGAAGAATATAACTACTATAATACTGCTCCTATGTACAAGAATATAACTACTATAATACTGCCCCCTATGTACAAGAATATAACTACTATAATACTGCTCCTATGTACAATAATACAACTACTATAATACTGCCTCCTATGTACAAGAATATAACTACTATAATACTGCTCTTATATACAAGAATATAACTACTATAATACTGCTCCTATGTACAAGAATATAACTACTATAATACTGCTCCTATGTACAAGAATACAACTACTGTAATGCTGCTCCTATGTACAAGAATATAACTACTATAATGCTGCCCCCTATGTTCAAGAATATAACTACTATAATACTGCCCCCTATGTACAATAAAACAACTACTATAATACTGCCTCCTATGTACAAGAATATTACTACTATAATACTGCTACTATGTACAAGAATATAACTACTATAATACCGCTCCAGTGTACAAGTATATAACTACTATAATACTGCCCCCTCTGTACAAGAATTTAACTACTATAATACCGCTCCAGTGTACAAGAATATAACTACTATAATACTGCCCCCTC
Source organism: Phyllobates terribilis (assembly GCF_046119375.1). Classification (NCBI taxonomy): domain Eukaryota; kingdom Metazoa; phylum Chordata; class Amphibia; order Anura; family Dendrobatidae; genus Phyllobates; species Phyllobates terribilis. The sequence continues at coordinate 266,216,580 of NW_027362767.1, forward strand.
TGTACAAGAATATAACTACTATAATACTGCTCCTATGTACAAGAATATAACTACTATAATACTGCTCTTATGTACAAGAATACAACTACTGTAATACTGCTCCTATGTACAAGAATATAACTACTATAATACTGCCCCCTATGTACAAGAATATAACTACTATAATACTGCCACTCTGTACAAGAATATAACTACTATAATACTGCCCCCTATGTACAAGAATATATCTACTATAATACTGCCCCCTATGTTCAAGAATATAACTACTATAATACTGCTCCTATGTACAATAATACAACTACTATAATACTGCCCCTATGTACAAGAATATAAATACTATAATACTGCCCATATGTACAAGAATATAACTACTATAATACTGCCCCCCATGTTCAAGAATATAACTACTATAATACTGCTCCTATGTACAAGAATATAACTACTATGATACTGCCCCCTATGTACAAGAATAAAACTACTATAATACTGCCACTCTGTACAAGAATATAACTACTATAATACTGCCCCCTATGTACAAGAATATATCTACTATAATACTGCCCCCTATGTTTAAGAATATAACTACTATAATACTGCTCCTATGTACAATAATACAACTACTATAATACTGCCCCTATGTACAAGAATATAACTACTATATTACTGCCCCTATGTACAAGAATATAACTACTATAATACTGCCCCTATGTACAAGAATATAACTACTATAATACTGCTCCTATGTACAAGAATATAACTACTATAATACTGCTCTCTATGTACAAGAATATAACTACTATAATACTGCTCCAATGTACAAGAATATTACTTCTATAATACTGCCCCTATGTACAAAAATATAACTACTATAATACTGCCCCTATGTACAAGAATATAACTACTATAATACTGCCCCCTATGTACAAGAATATAACTACTATAATACGGCCTCCTATGTACAAGAATATAACTACTATAATACTGCTCCTATGTACAAGAATATAATTACTATAATACTGCTCCTATGTACAAGAATACAACTACTGTAATACTGCTCTTATGTATAAGAATATAACTACTATAATACTGCCACTATGTACAAGAATATAACTACTATAATACTGCCCCCTATGTTGAAGAATATAACTACTATAATACTGCTCCTATGTACAAGAATATAACTACTATAATACTGCCCCCTATGTACAAGAATATAACTACTATAATACTGCTCCTATGTACAATAATACAACTACTATAATACTGCCTCCTATGTACAAGAATATAACTACTATAATACTGCTCCTATGTACAAGAATATAACTACTATAATACTGCTCCTATATACAAGAATATAACTACTATAATACTGCTCCTATGTACAAGAATATAACCACTATAATACTGCTCCTATGTACAAGAATACAACTACTGTAATACTGCTCCTATGTACAAGAATATAACTACTATAATACTGCCCCCTATGTTCAAGAATATAACTACTATAATACTGCCCCCTATGTACAATAATACAACTACTATAATACTGCCTCCTATGTACAAGAATATAACTACTATAATACTGCTCCTATGTACAAGAATATAACTACTATAATACCGCTCCAGTGTACAAGAATATAACTACGATAATACTGCCCCCTCTGTACAAGAATATAACTACCATAATACCGCTCCAGTGTACAAGAATATAACTACTATAATACTGCCCCCTCTGTACAAGAATATAACTACTATAGTACTGCTCCTATGTACAAGAATACAACTACTGTAATACTGCTCCTATGTACAAGAATATAACTATTATAATACTGCCCCCTATGTACAAGAATATAACTACTATAATACTGCCACTCTGTACAAGAATATAACTACTATAATACTGCCCCCTATGTACAAGAATATATCTACTATAATACTGCCCCCTATGTTCAAGAATATAACTACTATAATACTGCTCCTATGTACAATAATACAACTACTATAATACTGCCCCTATGTACAAGAATATAACTACTATAATACTGCCCCTATGTACAAGAATATAACTACTATAATACTGCCCCCCTATGTTCAAGAATATAACTACTATAATACTGCTCCTATGTACAAGAATATAACTACTATGATACTGCCCCCTATGTACAAGAATAAAACTACTATAATACTGCCACTCTGTACAAGAATATAACTACTATAATACTGCCCCCTATGTACAAGAATATATCTACTATAATACTGCCCCCTATGTTCAAGAATATAACTACTATAATACTGCTCCTATGTACAATAATACAACTACTATAATACTGCCCCTATGTACAAGAATATAACTACTATAATACTGCCCCTATGTACATGAATATAACTACTATAATACTGCCTCCTATGTACAAGAATATAACTACTATAATACTGCTCCTATATACAAGAATATAACTACTATAATACTGCTCCTATGTACAAGAATATAACTACTATAATACTGCTCCTATGTACAAGAATACAACTACTGTAATGCTGCTCCTATGTACAAGAATATAACTACTATAATGCTGCCCCCTATGTTCAAGAATATAACTACTATAATACTGCCCCCTATGTACAATAAAACAACTACTATAATACTGCCTCCTATGTACAAGAATATTACTACTATAATACTGCTCCTATGTACAAGAATATAACTACTATAATACCGCTCCAGTGTACAAGTATATAACTACTATAATACTGCCCCCTCTGTACAAGAATTTAACTACTATAATACCGCTCCAGTGTACAAGAATATAACTACTATAATACTGCCCCCTCTGTACAAGAATATAACTACTATAATACTGCTCCTATGTACAAGAATATAACTACTATAATACTGCTCCTATGTACAAGAATACAACTACTGTAATACTGCTCCTATGTACAAGAATATAACTACTATAATACTGCCCCCTATGTACAAGAATATAACTACTATAATACTGCCACTCTGTACAAGAATATAACTACTATAATACTGCCCCCTATGTACAAGAATATATCTACTATAATACTGCCCCCTATGTTCAAGAATATAACTACTATAATACTGCTCCTATGTACAATAATACAACTACTATAATACTGCCCCTATGTACAAGAATATAAATACTATAATACTGCCCATATGTACAAGAATATAACTACTATAATACTGCCCCCCATGTTCAAGAATATAACTACTATAATACTGCTCCTATGTACAAGAATATAACTACTATGATACTGCCCCCTATGTACAAGAATAAAACTACTATAATACTGCCACTCTGTACAAGAATATAACTACTATAATACTGCCCCCTATGTACAAGAATATATCTACTATAATACTGCCCCCTATGTTTAAGAATATAACTACTATAATACTGCTCCTATGTACAATAATACAACTACTATAATACTGCCCCTATGTACAAGAATATAACTACTATATTACTGCCCCTATGTACAAGAATATAACTACTATAATACTGCCCCTATGTACAAGAATATAACTACTATAATACTGCTCCTATGTACAAGAATATAACTACTATAATACTGCTCTCTATGTACAAGAATATAACTACTATAATACTGCTCCAATGTACAAGAATATTACTTCTATAATACTGCCCCTATGTACAAAAATATAACTACTATAATACTGCCCCTATGTACAAGAATAAACTACTATAATACTGCCCCCTATGTACAAGAATATAACTACTATAATACGGCCTCCTATGTACAAGAATATAACTACTATAATACTGCTCCTATGTACAAGAATATAATTACTATAATACTGCTCCTATGTACAAGAATACAACTACTGTAATACTGCTCCTATGTATAAGAATATAACTACTATAATACTGCCCCTATGTACAAGAATATAACTACTATAATACTGCCCCCTATGTTGAAGAATATAACTACTATAATACTGCTCCTATGTACAAGAATATAACTACTATAATACTGCCCCCTATGTACAAGAATATAACTACTATAATACTGCTCCTATGTACAATAATACAACTACTATAATACTGCCTCCTATGTACAAGAATATAACTACTATAATACTGCTCCTATGTACAAGAATATAACTACTATAATACTGCTCCTATATACAAGAATATAACTACTATAATACTGCTCCTATGTACAAGAATATAACCACTATAATACTGCTCCTATGTACAAGAATACAACTACTGTAATACTGCTCCTATGTACAAGAATATAACTACTATAATACTGCCCCCTATGTTCAAGAATATAACTACTATAATACTGCCCCCTATGTACAATAATACAACTACTATAATACTGCCTCCTATGTACAAGAATATAACTACTATAATACTGCTCCTATGTACAAGAATATAACTACTATAATACCGCTCCAGTGTACAAGAATATAACTACGATAATACTGCCCCCTCTGTACAAGAATATAACTACCATAATACCGCTCCAGTGTACAAGAATATAACTACTATAATACTGCCCCCTCTGTACAAGAATATAACTACTATAGTACTGCTCCTATGTACAAGAATACAACTACTGTAATACTGCTCCTATGTACAAGAATATAACTATTATAATACTGCCCCCTATGTACAAGAATATAACTACTATAATACTGCCACTCTGTACAAGAATATAACTACTATAATACTGCCCCCTATGTACAAGAATATATCTACTATAATACTGCCCCCTATGTTCAAGAATATAACTACTATAATACTGCTCCTATGTACAATAATACAACTACTATAATACTGCCCCTATGTACAAGAATATAACTACTATAATACTGCCCCTATGTACAAGAATATAACTACTATAATACTGCCCCCCTATGTTCAAGAATATAACTACTATAATACTGCTCCTATGTACAAGAATATAACTACTATGATACTGCCACCTATGTACAAGAATAAAACTACTATAATACTGCCACTCTGTACAAGAATATAACTACTATAATACTGCCCCCTATGTACAAGAATATATCTACTATAATACTGCCCCCTATGTTCAAGAATATAACTACTATAATACTGCTCCTATGTACAATAATACAACTACTATAATACTGCCCCTATGTACAAGAATATAACTACTATAATACTGCCCCTATGTACATTGTAACATACCTGGCGGCGTCCTTGCATGGTGGTCCATCTCCCACTGTGCAAGAGGGCGCACTTGATCTCCTGTCCAGAATGTCTCTCTGGCTTCCCTCCATGCTGTCTGTTTGTGTCTGTTTCTGCTGCTTAAGGGCGGCGCCCGATCACTTCCTGCCTTTTGTACCTGCTGTGGGTCACACCCCTTGTGCGTCCTCAGCCTATTGCTGCCTGACACTTGGTATATAGCTCAGCAGCTCCCTTCTATCCCTGCCTGAGCATAGTGTTTCCTTCAGTGTGTGCTTGCACTCTGAAGGTGCCAGGTCCTGTCTCTTGTCTCCTGCTTTTTGTATCAGTTCCCGTGTCTGAACTGAGTCCTGTATGTCTCCTGCTTTGCGAGACCCGCTCCTGTGTCTGGTCTGTCCTGTCTGAACACGCTCCTTGCCTGTTCGTTCCGCCTTTTAGTGGCCGATTTCCTAGACCCGCTCCTGTGTCTGGTCTGTCCTGTCTGAACACGCTCCTTGCCTGTTCGTTCCGCCTCTCTGGGGGCCGTATTCCCAGACCCGCTCCTGTATCCCTCTGCAGTGTCGGTCTCCTCCGTACACTCAGTTCCAGTCTGAACTCTCTCCTGTCTTTTACCTGTTTTGCCTCTATGTCCGTTCCCTTCCTTTTTCTGCAGAGTCTGAACTCGTACCTAACTCCTGCTTGTTGTCTCTGCAAGTACTGTGTGAGTATCTGGCTCTGTCTTTCCCTTCCTGTCTGTTCCGTGTGAACAGAGCCCTGTCCTTCCTGCTCAGCCTTGTCTGCACTCTAGCTGTGCTTGCCTGTAACCCTCTGCCTGTATTGTTCCTGAGTCCCGGTGTGTACTGGGTCCTATCCCGCCTGTGTTCCTACCTGCTAGTGCCTCCCTGTCTGCACTCTAGCTGTGCTTGTCTTCACCCCCCTGCCTGCATACCAGTCGTGCCTGCCTATACCCACCAGTCTGTGTGCCAGCCTACCAGCCTGTTCCTGTATTCCCCTGTGTGGGTCAACAGCCGTGTCCGGGGTCTGTCCTGGAGTAGCACCTGGTCCCTCTGCTCGGTTCCTCCTTGGTGCACTGGCGTCGTATGCCGTCGTGCGACCCTGGTCGGATCGGGTGAATACCTAGTCACGCCCCTCCAGGCATTCACTCTCCGGCACGGTCCAGTGGAATCACTACCAATCACACGCACACGCCGCTTAGCCCGGGCGTGTGCATAACAGCATGCTCAGGCCATGGTTCCCGTTGAGCCCCACGGCCTTCGCTCTTTGAGAAGTTTTTCCAGCGAATACATGCATTAAAATAAAATAAATAAATTTTTTTTCCCCCTTTAGCTGAGTTCCAGGCGAATTACGCACCCGTCCAGATGGATCTATCAGCCCTCGTTCCTGCGGATCCGCCACGTTACTATGGGGATCCAAGACAGTGTCGTGCATTTGTGGAGCAATGCATGCTACACTTTAAGGCCTACCCTCTCTATTTTCCTTCCGATTGGGCTAAAGTGGCCTTTATGATTGACTACCTAGCGGGTGATGCCTTGAAATGGGTCACCCCCCTATGGGAAGCATGGGATCCTGTCATCCTTGACCTGCAGGCCTTCCTGGTGGCCTTTCGTATGGTCTTCGAGGACCCTAACTCTGAAGCCCCTGCTGAAGCTTCACTTCCCAATATCCCGGAGCAGCCTCGACGGGTAATGTGTGTGGGTAGCGCAATAGTCCTCCAGCCCAATGAGACTACTGCCCACCCAGAATCCTCACAGGGTGACTACGCTTTCCGGAATACTTCTCTCAACCTCAAGAGGCAGTCCAGACGTGCTAGACTTAGAGGCAAGCCGTCACGCCAGGGTCTGTCCTCCCTGAGACCTCCTGACCCCAGCCTTGGAGTCCCTACTGAAGCTTCATCTCCCTGTATCCCGGAGAAACCCCAATGGGTAATGTGCGTGGGTAGTGCACCAGTTCTCCTGGCCGAAGAGACTTCTGCCCATCCAGACTCCACACAGGAGAACTTCCTGCACCCGGCATCAGATGCTTCTTTCTCTTTAACCGGTGTGCATGTCCAAGGATGCTCCAAAGCTGTGGTTACCTCAGAGTCTGTGCACCTCTACTACCTGGCGGAGGATCCCCTGTTGCCTCCTGAACCCTCCGGGATACCACTCGATGACAAATGGAGAGAGACTTCTCTACACCCGGTACTCAATACTTTGTCCGCTTCGTCCTGTGAGCCTGACAATGGGTACCCCAAAGTGGTAGTTACCTCCGAGTCTCTACACCCCTCCGACCAGGCGGAGGATCTCCAGTTGTCTCCTGAACCCTTCGGGGTGCTACCTGGTAGCGAAAGGACAGAGACTCTCCTATACTCTGTACCTGATACCTCGCTCGCTTCGTCCAGTGAGTCCAACTTAGTGTACTCCGAAGCAGAGGTTACTCCTGAGTCTCTACACCCCTCCGACCAGGCGGAGGACCTCCAGTTGTGTTCAGAATCCTTCGGGGTGCCACCTGGTGGTGAATGGACAGAGACTTTCCTATATCCTGGATCTGATACCTCGCTTGCTTCGTCCAGTGAGTCCGACCTAGTGTACTCTGAAGCAGAGGTTACCCGTGAGTCTCTACACCCCTCTAACCAGGCGGAGGACCGCCAGCTGTCTCCAGAACCCTTCGGGGTGCCACCTGGTGGTGAATGGACAGAGACTTTCCTATACTCGGTACCCGATACCTCGCCTGCTTCCTCCAGTGAGTCCGACCTAGTGTACTCTGAAGCAGAGGTTACCCGTGAGTCTCTACACCCCTCTGACCAGGCGGAGGACCGCCAGCTGTCTCCAGAACCCTTCGGGGTGCCACCTGGTGGTGAATGGACAGAGACTTTCCTATACTCGGTACCCGATACCTCGCCTGCTTCCTCCAGTGAGTCCGACCTAGTGTACTCTGAAGCAGTTGTTTTCTCTGAGCCTCTGCACTCTTCTGACCCGGCGGAGGACCTCCAGTTGTTTCCTGAATCCTCCGGGATACCACCAGATAACAAAGAGACAGTGACTTTTCCTCATTATGTACGTGATAACCCGTCTATTTCTTCCTGTGAGCTTGACAAGATGTACCTCGAAGCAGAGATTACCCTTAAGTCTCTGTCCCCCTCCAACCCAGTGAACGACTGGCCCTCGAATTCCCTGCGGAAGATTCTGGCAGGCCTGAAGAAGAGGGGGCGTAAGGGGGGAGGTACTGTAACATACCTGGCGGCGTCCTTGCATGGTGGTCCATCTCCCACTGTGCAAGAGGGCGCACTTGATCTCCTGTCCAGAATGTCTCTCTGGCTTCCCTCCATGCTGTCTGTTTGTGTCTGTTTCTGCTGCTTAAGGGCGGCGCCCGATCACTTCCTGCCTTTTGTACCTGCTGTGGGTCACACCCCTTGTGCGTCCTCAGCCTATTGCTGCCTGACACTTGGTATATAGCTCAGCAGCTCCCTTCTATCCCTGCCTGAGCATAGTGTTTCCTTCAGTGTGTGCTTGCACTCTGAAGGTGCCAGGTCCTGTCTCTTGTCTCCTGCTTTTTGTATCAGTTCCCGTGTCTGAACTGAGTCCTGTATGTCTCCTGCTTTGCGAGACCCGCTCCTGTGTCTGGTCTGTCCTGTCTGAACACGCTCCTTGCCTGTTCGTTCCGCCTTTTAGTGGCCGATTTCCTAGACCCGCTCCTGTGTCTGGTCTGTCCTGTCTGAACACGCTCCTTGCCTGTTCGTTCCGCCTCTCTGGGGGCCGTATTCCCAGACCCGCTCCTGTATCCCTCTGCAGTGTCGGTCTCCTCCGTACACTCAGTTCCAGTCTGAACTCTCTCCTGTCTTTTACCTGTTTTGCCTCTATGTCCGTTCCCTTCCTTTTTCTGCAGAGTCTGAACTCGTACCTAACTCCTGCTTGTTGTCTCTGCAAGTACTGTGTGAGTATCTGGCTCTGTCTTTCCCTTTCTGTCTGTTCCGTGTGAACAGAGCCCTGTCCTTCCTGCTCAGCCTTGTCTGCACTCTAGCTGTGCTTGCCTGTAACCCTCTGCCTGTATTGTTCCTGAGTCCCGGTGTGTACTGGGTCCTATCCCGCCTGTGTTCCTACCTGCTAGTGCCTCCCTGTCTGCACTCTAGCTGTGCTTGTCTTCACCCCCCTGCCTGCATACCCGCCTGCCTGCATACCAGTCGTGCCTGCCTATACCCACCAGTCTGTGTGCCAGCCTACCAGCCTGTTCCTGTATTCCCCTGTGTGGGTCAACAGCCGTGTCCGGGGTCTGTCCTGGAGTAGCACCTGGTCCCTCTGCTCGGTTCCTCCTTGGTGCACTGGCGTCGTATGCCGTCGTGCGACCCTGGTCGGATCGGGTGAATACCTAGTCACGCCCCTCCAGGCATTCACTCTCCGGCACGGTCCAGTGGAATCACTACCAATCACACGCACACGCCGCTTAGCCCGGGCGTGTGCATAACATACATGAATATAACTACTATAATACTGCCCCCTATGTAAAAGAAAAACCCACAAGAAGGAAAATGAAAATAAACCCCGCTGTAAATAAATAAAAAGCAAGTGCATTTAAATAAAATAGGGTACTTAGTAACACTGTTTTTGATCAAAAATAGTATGTAAGCATTCCCACCAGCGACAAGGTGAACTCGTTCGGGATAGAACCTACTCTGTCTAATATTAAAAACTAGTGATGAGGGAGCATACTCGCAAGTACTCAAGATGCTCTGAGCTCGCCGAGTATTTCCGGGGTTGCTCGGCGGGAACTCGGGTCTCCTCCCTGCATGTTTGGCGCTCTTTAGAGAGCGAAAGAACATGCAGGGATTGCCTGCCACTCACTGTAATGCCGCAGCCATGTTTATTGTGGCATTACAGTGATTGGCTGGCCGCACAGTGTCATCAGCTCTATATCAGACCTGGCGCCGCCATGCTCGTCACAGACACTCCGGATCAGACAGTGTAGGGAGAGGTGCTGCTGAGCTAGGGAGAGATTTGCTTGTTTCTAGTTATTGTAGGTATACCAAACTATATTAAAGACACATATCCATTTCAACTAACAGTCCTTCTGAGGACTAATCCATCTGCGGAGATATCAGGCGGGCAGGGTATATAGGCAGGCAGGCAGTGTATATAGCAGACTGCAGTGCATATAGCACAAGAGGCTCCATTCCAGTTCTGCCTTCTGCTGCTGTTAGATATTTCTATACAAAGGCCCAGGTCTCAGGAGCCAGGAATAATTTTTTTTGGATCTTAATCCTCATTATTTGCTTAAAAAGCAATCCAGAGAACGCCGTTTTTCTGCGCCATTTGCTTGCTGGCACTGCAGAATACAGCCAGGTCCTTTCCATATTACAGCGCTAGAAATTCAGCTATTTAGAACAGTGTTTTCTCCGTCACACGGATCACATCTACGTTTTCAGAAAATACTGCCATTTTTGGCCTCCATTCAAATTTTTTTTCAGTGTGTCAGTGAAGTTTTTGACACCAGTTTGCTGTTCAAAATAGTTACCTACAGGCCAGGTATTTAAAACTGTGGTTTGTCCGTCACACAGATCACATATAAGTTCGCTCCAAATTCAGTCATTTGTAGTGAGCGTGGAAGATATTGTCCTCCATTTAAAATGGGCAAGGCACGTGGCAAGGGACGGGGAACTGGACGTGATGGTGATGGTGCATGCAGAGGCCGAGGACAAGGCTGTGGGCAAGCCGAAATTGTGCCACAACAAACACCCACATCTTCTCGCCCGACCTTCCTGTCCCAATTCCTAGGGGATCGAAACACCACTATTGAATACAGAGCAGTGTGAAAAGGTTGTTGGCTGGATAGCGGATAATGCTTCCAGTCACTTAGCCACCACCACCACCACCCTGTCTTCCACACGGTCAAGTCTCAGTACCCGTGAGTTTGGACCGCATATTCCTCACCCTGATCCTCCTTCCTCCCACCATGCTGAGTCCCCAGAGACAACTGATCCCACACTTGGACACTCTGAATAGCTGTTCACTTTTCCATTTATAGATTCGGGCCTCTCGCCCGGTCCACTTGAAGCGGGGCAAGAGGAGATCGCATGTAGCGATGCTCAAATATTTGAGCAGCCACGGTCACATGAAGGCGACGGTGGGAAAGTGTCACAAGAGGTGGACGATGATGAGACACAGTTGCCAGAAAGTCAGGAGGAAGAACAGAGTGCGGAAGTGGAAGACGAGGTGGTGGATGACATAGTAACTGACCCAACCTGGCAGGAGGACATGCAGAGCAAGGACAGCAGCACACAGGGGGAGGGAGGCAGGAAGCAGTGTGGTGGCCGCAGACAGAAGGCAGGCAACCGGTCCCTGTAACACAAACACAAAAGAAGTTGCTAGTACAACTGTTAGGTCTTCCCGAGTCTGGTTGTTTTTTAAAGACTCTGTCGATAACCCCAAAAAGGCCATTTGCACCACCTGCCAGGCCAGCATCAGCAGGGGTGGCAAAACTAGCAGCCTGACCACCACCAGCATGATCAGGCACATGGCAGCAAAGCACCCGATTTTGTGGGCCGAACCCCAGGGTCCAGGAACAGTGTCTGCAGGTGGCACCACTGCTTCCGCTGTTGTGCATGCAAGCCAATCCCCTGTCCATGGTGCATGCGAAGATGCCTCCTGCCCTGCACCTGTCGTTGCGCACTCTCAAGTTGCAGCATCAGGAAGCACGTCCATGTCCTTTTCCCAGCGCAGCGTTCAGTTGTCCATACCCCAGTCCTTGGAGCGCAAGCGCAAATATGCAGTCAACGCCCCACAGGCCACACTACTAAATTCTCACATTTCATGACTGCTTGCGGTCGAAATGTTGCCTTTTAGGTTCATGGAGACGGAAGCATTCCACAACCTGATGGTAGCGTCCGACCCTCGGTACCCGGTCCCCAGCCGCCACTATTTCTCCCGGTGTGCCGTCCCTGCATTACACAAGCACGTGTCCCAAAACATTAGCCGTGCCCTCAACAACGCAGTTACCAGGAAAGTCCACCTAACCACGGACACGTGGACAAGTGCTTGTGGGCAGGGACATCTCGCTGACGGCACACTGGGTTAACATAGTGGAAGCCGAGACCCAGTCGGACCTTGGGACGGAACACGTCCTCCCGATGCCAAGGATTGCGGGCCCTAGGTCAATCAGGGTTGCCCCCACAGTCTACAGCTCCTCATCCTCCTCAGCCTCCCCCTCCTCTTCAGCCTCCATCTCCGAAATGACCACATCAGTCACAAGCTGGAAGCACTGCAGAACCGCCTCGGAAAAGCGGCAACAGGCTGTGCAGAAGCTAATATGCTTAGGTGACAAACCGCACAATGCTGAAGAGTTGTGGACAGCTCTGAAAGAGCAGGCAGATCTGTGGCTCACACCGCTGAACCTACAGCCAGGCATGGTCGTGTGTGACATTGGTCGGAACCTGGTGGCGGCTCTGAGGCGAGGTGAGCTCACACACTTACCATGCCTGGCCCATGTGCTTAACCTCATGGTTAAGCAATTTCTCAAATTCTACCCGGAGCTGCCGGATCTGCTTGTTAAAGTACGCAGCCTGTGTGCCCATTTTAGAAAGTCACCTACAGCTTCCACCGCCCTTGCCGTGTTTCAGCAGCGTTTGCAGCTTCCGGCTCACAGACTGGTGTGTGATGTCCCCACGCGTTGGAACTCTACACTGCAGATGTTGGGAAGGATTTGTGAGCAGAATAGGGCAGTTGAGTACCAGCATCAACAAGGCCATCAGTATTCAGTTCAGACTCCACACATAAGACCTCAGGAGTGGACATGGATGTCAGACATATTTACCATCCTCCAAAACTTTGAGGACTCCACCAAAATAGTGAGCGGCGATGACGCCATAATTAGCGTCACCATCAGGCTTCTCTGTCTTCTGAAACGCTCTCTGCTCACAATCAAAGAGGATGCATTGCAGGTGGAGCACGATGAGATGGAGCAAGGAACCATACAGGGTGATTACACACAGCCAAGCCTCATCTCATCCCAACGTGGATTGGGTGACAATGAGGAAGAGGAGGAGGAGGAAGAACAGGAGCTAGTTTCATGCGCTATAGACGGTACTACCTGCACAGCTGTCATACCGTCTGTTCAGCGTGGATGGCCAGAGGACAGAGAGGAGGAGGAGGAGGAGAGCATGGTCAGTCATCCTCTTGGTGAGGACATGGAAGTCTTGCCTGTTAGTAGTCTGGCACGCATGGCTGAGTTTATGTTACACTGCCTTTCCCATGACCCTCACGTTCTCAAAATTTTGGGTGACAGAAATTACTGGTTGGTGACACTTCTAGACCCACGCTACAAAGAGAACTTAATATCTCTTATTCCTGAGGCGGACAGGTCTATAAAAATGGGGCTGTACCAGAAGGCCCTTGTTGCAGAACTATTGAAAAAATTCCCATCTGAAAACGCTGGCGGCAGAGGTCAGAGTTCGTTGGACAACCAAGGAGTACAGGCGAAAGAGACACAACTTCAATCCAGCAGAGGCAGGAGAACACTGTCAAAGTTCTGGGAGAGTTTTCTCAGCCCCTCCCATCGCACAGGCCCTGAGGCGCGGGGTACTCTCACAAGGAGTGCAAAGTTTGGAAAGATGCTGAGGGAGAACCTTGCCGACCGTACCAACGTCCTCCGTGATTCCTCTGTGCCTTATAATTATTGAGTATCCAAGCTGGATACGTGGAATGAACTGGCTCTCTATGCCTTGGAGGTCCTGGCCTGCCCTGCCACCAGCGTTTTATCAGAGCGGGTTTTTAGTGCCGCTGGTGGAATTATAACTGATAAGCGCATCCGCCTATCAACTGAAAATGCTGACAGGCTGACTCTTATAAAAATGAACAAGGGCTGGATTGGGCCAGACTTCTCAACACCACCGAATGATAGCAGCGTAACATAAACTCAAATCCAGTGTCTTTTCTTGGGAGGTGTATTCCCATGCACCTTTTCACACCCAGACATGGGTATACGCTTCCTGATTTTGGCTATTTGCTCTTGTCCTCCTCCTTCTCCTCATCCTCCACCACCATATCACCAGGGTGACTGTGGTCCGTGATGCAACACCCACATAATTTTTTTAAAGGGTGTTTATGATGCCCGCAAAAAAATTTTTTTATACAGTATGTTCATGTATACCCCCCAGGGGTAAATGTTTGTCAGCCCATACACTTAGTGCATGGGCATTACAAGTATAGGAGGCCCGCTCCTTTCTAATGGGAACATTTTCTTATGAGGCCCTCTGACCTCCACGTCTCTTCCAAGGGGCATTGGAGTGCCTTCAATTTTTCGGCAACCCTTGCATTCACTGCATAGACAAACACAATGGGAGACCCACTTCCTAATAATGGGAACAATGTTTTCAGGAGGCCCTCTGACCTCCACGTCTCTTCCAAGGGGCATTGGAGTGCCTCCAAATTTTTGGCAACCCTTGCATTCACTGCATAGGCAAACACAATGGGAGACCTACTTCCTAATAATGGGAACATTGTTTTCAAGAGGCCCTCTTCTAAGTCTCTTCAAAGTGGTATTGGGGTGCGTCCAAATTTTGGGTAACCCTACCACTCACTGCATACGCAATAACAGTATATGAGACCCACTCTTTAGTAATGGGAACAATAAAACATAGCCGGCTGATGGCTCTCTAAGAATAGTGATGGGTGACTGCTAGCCCTTTAAGAATAGTAAAGGCCGCCTGATGGCCCTATAAAAATAGGCTTTGTGCCTTTCAGAGTACCTCCTTCATAAATGAAACACAATGTGTCTGATGATGTGTCACACAGCACATGGCCAGATAAGGTTGTAAAATGTTAAAATGACATTTCCTGGTGAATGCATTTGTCACGGTTGAAAGCAATGCAAAAGTGAAAAAACGCATCAAAAAAGCTACGTGTGAATTGGTAATTTATTTTGCTTTATATACAAGTCATTACCCTGGAAAGGATGTTCCTTAACATATATCCCAGGAAAATCCATTTTGGTTTCGTTTTTGTATGTTTTATTGTGAGTCCGTAAAAGTGGAGTAATACCTCTGACAACGTTGTTGACAGCAGTGACCTGGGAGTCAGAAATGCTTCCAAGGGGGCTTCCCCATGTTGTCCCCATGTAATCTGAGCACTGTTATCATCAATTTGGGCAATTTTTAAGCCCTCTGCAGACCGCCGGGGGGGGAGCCGCCTGAAAAATGCTCCAGTTTCCCATAGACTTACATTGGGCTCGTTGCTCGGGTCTAGAGATGAGCGGTGTTCGACTAGAACTATTCGCCAATCTCAAATTCAAGCTATTTTGGGCGGTGTTCGAGTCGTTCGGCGAACGCGAACGATTTGCAAAAAATTCGGCTGTTCAAGGTTATGTTCGATAACTGTTCGTGCACCAAAAGCGTAACTGGATTTTTTCACATCATGCAGCGATTGTCTGCCACTCACTGTAATGCCACAGCCATGGTGGTTGTGGCATTACAGTGGGTGCCCAAATCGATGGGAACAGTGCTCACAGTGAAACATGAAAAGCCGGCAATTCATCAGCGGCATACACCGGTACCCGACAATTTAGAAAAGAAAGAATAGAGCATCACAAACAGATTAGATAGATAGAAACATGTCAGTCACATATATAAGAAGTACAGTGATAGTGTTGCTTACTGTACTTGTTATTTAGTGTTAAAGGATTTATTAAAAAAAAATAATAGTGCTTTCATGCACCATCTCTTTAAAAAAGCATCAGTACCCGACAATTTAGAACAGAAAAAATAGAGCATCACAAATAGATTAGATAGATAGAAACATGTCAGTCACATATATAAGAAGTACAGTGATAGTGTTGATTACTGTACTTGTTATTTAGTGTTAAAATAAAGGATTTATTAACAAAAAAAATTGGCGTGGGGTTCCCCGTAATTTTAGTCTCTAGCGGAGGTTAAGCAGACGGCTGGAGCAGATGTTTGAAGCCTGGGAAGGGGGTAATACCCACGGAGCTTCCCAGGCTACTAATATCAGCCCCCAGCTGAATACCTAGCCTTTACTAGCTATTAAAATGGGGGACCCCAAAAAAAAAATGACGTGGGGTCCCCCCTATTTTAATAGCTAGCAAAGGCTAGGCAGACAGCTGGGGGCTGATATTAATAGCCCAGGAAGGGTGCCATGAATATTGGCAGGAGAATTCTCCCACGCTGTCAGTGACGTGAGAATTCTCCTGCGCATGCGCTGAGCGCAGGAAAATTCTCTCACGCTCACCGCATGCGCAGGAGAATTCTCCCACGCTGTCAGTGACGTGCATGAAGTGAGCTGAGTTCATTGGATATGAACTCGGCTCATCTGGATGCCATCACAGCGAGACACTGAGGAGCTTCTCAGTGTCTGCGGCATGGCAAGCTGGATGGCAGCGGACTGCTGCGGTCCAGCCTGTCATCTCGATGTAGCAGAGTTGGAGCGATCCTGGGAACCATGGAAAGGTAAGGATGAGGTTGGTTTATTATTTTACTTTTATTGCAGAAGACATTGGCTTCAGCTGGAATGGGCGTGATGGTAAGTATGGTTTAATTTAGAACAATAAAGAATTGTGTCTTTATTTCAATTAAAGGACTTTATTCTGGGTGTTGTGTTTTTTTTAAATACTTTACTAGAAATTCATGGCGGTCATGTCTAATATTGGCGTGACCCCATGAATTTCGGGCTTAGGGCCAGCTGATAATACCAAGCTGGCCCTAACCCCCTTATTACCCAGTGAGCCACCGCACCAGGGCCCTGGATGAGTTGGGTACAGCACCAGAAGATGGCGCTTCTATGAACGCACCATTTTCCGGGGTGGCTGCGGACTGCAATTTGCAGCGGAGGTGGGGCAGAAAGCTTGGGCCTCCCTGCGCTGCGGATTCCAGCCCCCAGCGGCTTAGCTGTACCTGGCTGGACACAAAAATAGGGCGAAGCCCCATGTCAATTTTTTTTTAATTATTTCATGAAATTCATGAAATAATTAAAAAAAAGGCAAGCATGCCTGCGCTTCACAGTGTCTGCGGCATGGCAAGCTGGATGGCAGCTTTCAGCTGCGATACAGCCTCTCATGTCAATGTAGCAGAGCTGAAGCCGTCCTGGGAACCATGGAAAGGTAAGGATGAAGTTGGTTTATTATTTTACTTTTATTGCAGAAGACATTGGCTTCAGTTGGAATGGGCGTGATGGTAAGTATGGTTTAATTTAGAACATTAAAGGAATGTGTTTTTATTTCAATTAAAGGACTGTATTCTGGGTGTTTGTGGTTTTTTTTTTTAACTTTGACTATGGGGTTAGTAATGGGGGTGTCTTATAGACGCCTCTCCATTACTAACCTGGCCTTGATGTCAGCTGGCATTATAAGCTGACATCAACCCCAGCCCTATTACCCCAATGCCACTGCTACAGGGCAGTGGGAAGAGCGAGGCTAAGTGGCAGAATTGGCGCATCCATAGGATGCGCCATTTCTGGGGTGGCTGACGGCTGGTGTTTCTAGCCTGGGAGGGGGCCAATATTCATGGCACCCTTCCTGGGCTACTAATATCAACCCCCAGCTGTCTTCCTAGCCTTTGCTAGCTATTAAAATAGGGGGGACCCCACGTTATTTTTTTTTGGGGTCCCGCATTGTAATAGCTAGTAAAGGCTAGGTATTCAGCTGGGGGCTGATATTAGTAGCCTGGGAAGCTCCGTGGGTATTACCCACTTCCCAGGCTTCAAACATCTGCCCCAGCCGTCTGCCTCCGCTAGAGACTAAAATTAAGGGGAACCCCACGCCAATTATTTTTAAATAAATCCTTTATTTTAACACTAAATGACAAGTACAGTAAGCAACACTATCACTGTACTTATTATATATGTGACTGACATGTTTCTATCTATCTAATCTATGTGTGATGTTCTATTCTTTCTGTTGTAAATTGTCAGGTACCAATGCTGAATTGCCAGCCGGCTTTTTTAAAGAAAGTGTCTTCTGAGCAGTTTGTCAGCTTATGGACACCTTTGAAGGTGTTTTCTGTGTGTTTTTGTTTGCCTGCCATTGGTTTTCACGGTGTTCGACGAACAGTTCCACGAACATCCCGGTGTTCGACGAACCGAACCCGAACACTACGGGGGTGGCTCAACACTACTCGGGTCGAGCACCCGAGTATTCCAATGTGTTCGACCCGAGCATCAAGCCCCCGAGCATTTTAGTGCTCGCTCATCACTATTAAAAACCTTACCATGTGTCAAAGTTGACCTCTGTGTGAATAAGGGCAGACTGAGGCTCCGGTCCCAAACTAGGAACACCAGCCAAGGGAAGCTTTTAAATGTGTTCTCCAGCTCTAGGAAGGGAGGCCACACCCAGGTTTGCACAGAATGCAAAATATACAAAGAAAAAAACACAAAACTTGAGCTTGGTTTAAAATGGTATACATGCAGCACATAAATGCATGTTTCACAATGGCCATGAATCAGAAAAACCCACAAGAAGCAAAATGAAAAGAAACCCTGCTGTAAATAAATAAAAAGCAAGTGCTCTTCCTAGAGCTGGTGTTCCTAGTTTGGGACCGAAGCCTCAGTCTGCCCTTATTCACACAGAGGTCAACTTTGACACATGGTAAGGTTTTTAATATTAGACAGAGTAGGTTCTATCCCGAACGTGTTCACCTTGTCGCTGGTGAGATAGCTTACATACTATTTTTGATCAAAAACAGTGTAAGGCTGTGTGCCGACGATGCGCTTTTCATGCGTTTCCGCTGAGGAATTTTCCGCACCAGAAACGCATCAAAAACGCATTGTAATCCGCACCCCATGGTCCCCAATGGCATTCCGCAATGTCAATGCACATGCTGTGGATTTTTCCGCAGCGTTTCTGCAGCGCTCATAAATCCGCAGCATGTTCATTAATTTTGCGGAAGCGCAGCGGAAGCGCCGCCATTGACTTGCATTGAGACGCATAATATCCGTGTCTGTACATTTGTACACGCGGATTATATGCGTCTCTATGTGCGGATGGTACCCAGATCTGGAGGAGAGAAGACTCTCATCCAGACCTGGGTACCATTGTACCTGTGAAAAAAAGAATAAAATAATAAATAAAGTTTATATTCACCTGTCCGGCGGCCCCTGCAGCGCTTCTCCTTCCAGGACCTGAGATGACGTCGCGGTCATGTGACCGTAGGCTGTCTCGCGATGTGCCGGCAATCGGGAAGAAGCCAGGACGAGCACGACAGCACACGCGGCGGGGCATCGGAGGCAAGAATAGCTTTATTTTTTTATTTTTACGGTCACACTATATAAATCTGTGCCGTTTGCATGGATCTATATAGTGTGACCTAGTTGTCAAGCACTTTCCAAATGATGCTATCGCCTGGAAAGTGCTTGTCAGTAAGCATGAGGAAACACATGCGTTAACGCATGTGGATACGCATGTGAATCCGCATGTATTCCGCAGGAAAAACGCATACACAATCTGCATGCGTTTTTTCTGCCAGGGAGATGCAGAAATTTTCTGCTTCATTTCTGCATCGTGGGCACATAGCCTTACTAAGAACCCTATTTTATTTAAATGCACTTGCTTTTTATTTATTTACAGCAGGGTTTATTTTCATTTTGCTTCTTGTAGGTTTTTCTGATTCATGGCCATTGTGAAACATGCATTTATGTGCTGCATGTATACCAACTTAAACCAAGCTCAAAATTTGTGTTTTTTTCCCCTATGTACAAGAATATAACTAATATATTACTGCCCCATATATACAAGAATATAACTACTATAATACTGCCCCTATGTACAAGAATATAACTACTATAATACTGCTCCCTATGTACAAGAATATAACTACTATAATACTGCCCCTATGCACAAGAATATAACTACTATAATACTGCCCTCTATGTACAAGAATATAACTTCAAAAATACTGCCCCTATGTACAAGAATATAACTACTATAATACTGTTCTCTATGTACAAGAATATAACTACTATAATACTGCTCTCTATGTACAAGAATATAGCTACTATAATACTGCTCTCTATGTACAAGAATATAGCTACTATAATACTGCCCCCCTATGTACAAGAATATAACTACTATAATACTGTCCTCTATGTACAAGAATATAACTACTATAATACTGCTCCTATGTATGAGAATAGAACTACTATAATACTGCCCCCTATGTACAAGAATATAACTACTATAATACTGCCCCCTATGTACAAGAATATAACTACTATAATACGGCTCCCTATGTACAAGAATATAGCTACTATAATATTGACCCCTATGTACAAGAATATAAGTAATATAAGTACTATAATACTGCTCCCTATGTACAAGAATATAACTACTAAAATACTGACCCCTATGTACAAGAATATAACTACTATAATACTGCTCCTATGTACGAGAATATAACTACTATAATACTGCCCCTATGTACAAGAATATAACTACTATAATACTGCTCCTATGTACAAGAATATAACTACTATAATACTGCCCCCTATGTACAAGAATATAACTACTATAATACTGCTCCTATGTACAAGAATATAACTATTATAATACTGCTCCTATGTACAAGAATATAACTACTATAATACTGCTCTCTATGTACAAGAATATTACTACTATAATACTGCTCCTGTTATGATCTGCAACAAGTACTAAGGAAAGATAGGGGAAAGCTGTCCCTACAGACTAAGCTGAATCCCTACGATGTAGCGGGCTGCCTGTTCCTAGCGAACAGACCCGCCTTAGTCCTCGGCTAGTGTGAACGAAGACCTATAGCATAAGAGGAGGGGTCCCTAAAAGAACTAAGGACTGGGACAAAAATGGGACAACTCATAAACAGAGAAGTTGTTGCATAACACAAAAAGACAAACTGACAAAAAGGTACTAGAGGTCCCAGAAGGACCAAGCAAACTGACAGAGAAAGGCACAGAAGCACCTGGCTAGAGAAACTGTCAAACACTGAAGTCCAGCACAGCCAAAAGGGCGGAGCGGGAATATAAAGGCGGATGGTCACGTGACCGCAAAAAACGAGATGGAAAAAAACAAACAAGAGGGTTCTAACAGCTCCCTCTGTACAAGAATTTAACTACTATAATACTGCCCCTATGTACAAGAATATAACTACTATAATATTGCCCCTCATGTACAAGAATATAACTACTATAATACTGCTCCTATGTACAAGAATATAAATACTATAATACTGCTCCCTATGTACAAGAATATAACTACTATAATACTGCCCTCTATGTGCAAGAATATAACTACTATAATACTGCCCTCTATGTGCAAGAAAATAAC
This sequence comes from Phyllobates terribilis, assembly GCF_046119375.1. Taxonomy (NCBI): domain Eukaryota; kingdom Metazoa; phylum Chordata; class Amphibia; order Anura; family Dendrobatidae; genus Phyllobates; species Phyllobates terribilis. The sequence goes on from NW_027362767.1 coordinate 266,238,062, forward strand.
TTCTATAATACTGCCCTATGTACAAGAATATAGCTACTATAATACTGCCCTATATGTGCAAGAATATAACTACTATAATACTGCCCCCTATGTACAAGAATATAACTACTACTATACTGCCCCTATGTACAAGAATATAACTACTATAATACTGCCCCCTATTATAAGAATTTAGCTACTATAATACTGCCCCTATGTACAAGAATTTAACTACTATAATACTGCCCCTATGTACAAGAATATAACTACTATAATACTGCCCCCTATGTACAAGAATATAACTACTATAATACTGCTCATATGTACAAGAATATAGCTACTATAATACTGCCCCCAATGTACAAGAATATAACTACTATAATACCGCTCCCTATGTACAAGAATATAGCTACTATAATACAGCCCCCTATATACAAGAATATAACTACTATAATACTGCTGCTATGTACAAGAATATAACTACTATAATACTGCTGCTATGTATAAGAATACAACTACTATAATACTGCTCCTATGTACAAGAATATAACTACTATAATACTGCCCCTATGTAGAAGAATATAACTGCTATAATACTGCCCCTATGTACAAAAATATAACTACTAGAATACTGCTCCTGTTATGATCTGCAACAAGTACTAAGGAAAGATAGGGGAAAACTGTCCCTACAGATTAAGCTGAATCCCTAAGATGCAGCGGGCTGCCTGCTCCTAGCGAACAGACCCGCCTTAGTCCTCGGCTAGTCTGAAAGAAGACCTATAGCATAAGGGGAGGGGTCCCTAAAAGAACTAAGGACTGGGACAAAAATGGGACACCTCCTAAACAGAGAAGTTGTTGCAGAACACAAAAAGACAAACTGACAAAAAGGTACTAGAGGTCCCAGAAGCACCAAGCGAACTGACAGAGAAAGGCACAGAAGCACCTGGCTAGAGAAACAGTCAAACACTGAAGTACAGCCAAAAGGGCGGAGCTGGAATATAAAGGCAGATGGTCACGTGACCGCAAAACACAAAATGGAAAAAAACAAACAGGAGGGTTCTAACAGCTCCCTGTGTACAACAATTTAACTACTATAATACTGCCCCTATGTACAAGAATATAACTACTATAATACTACTCCCTATGTACAAGAATATAACTACTATAATACCACCCCCTATGTACAAGAATATAACTACTATAATACTGCCCCTATGTACAAGAATATAACTACTATAATACTGCCCCCTATGTACAACAATATAGGTACTATAATACCGCTCCTATGTACAAGAATATAACTACTATAATACTGCCCTCTATGTGTAAGAATATAACTACTATAATACCGCTCCTATGTACAAGAATATAACTACTATAATACCGCTCCTATGTACAAGAATATAACTACTATAATACCGCTCTTGTGTACAAGAATATAACTACTATAATACTGCTCCCTATGTACAAGAATATAAATACTATAATAATGCCCTCTATGTGCAAGAATATAACTACTATAATACTCCCCTCTATGTGCAAGAAAATAACTACTATAATACTTCCCCTATGTACAAGAATATAACTACTATAATACTGCCCTATATGTGCAAGAATATAACTACTATAATACTGCCCCCTATGTACAAGAATTTAACTACTATTATACTGCCCCTATGTAAAAGAATATAACTGCTATAATACAGCCCCTTATTCTAAGAATTTAGCTACTATAATACTGCCCCTGTGTAAAAGAATTTAACTACTATAATACTGCTCCTATGTACAAGAATATAACTACTATAATACTGCCCCCTATGTACAAGAATATAACTACTATAATACTGCTCATATGTACAAGAATATAGCTACTATAATACTGCCCCAATGTAGAAGAATATATCTACTATAATACTGCCCCCTACGTACAAGAATATAACTACTATAATACTGCCCCTATGTACAAGAATATAACTACTATAATACTGCTCCCTATGTACAAGAATATATCTACTATAATACTACTCCCTATGTACAAGAATATAACTACTATAATACCACCCCCTATGTACAAGAATATAACTACTATAATACTGCCCCTATGTACAAGAATATAACTACTATAATACTGCCCCCTATGTACAAGAATATAGGTACTATAATACCGCTCCTATGTACAAGAATATAACTACTATAATACTGCCCTCTATGTGTAAGAATATAACTACTATAATACCGCTCCTATGTACAAGAATATAACTACTATAATACCGCTCCTATGTACAAGAATATAACTACTATGATACCGCTCCTGTGTACAAGAATATAACTACTATAATACTGCTCCCTATGTACAAGAATATAACTACTATAATAATGCCCTCTATGTGCAAGAATATAACTACTATAATACTCCCCTCTATGTGCAAGAAAATAACTACTATAATACTTCCCCTATGTACAAGAATATAACTACTATAATACTGCCCTATATGTGCAAGAATATAACTACTATAATACTGCCCCCTATGTACAAGAATTTAACTACTATTATACTGCCCCTATGTAAAAGAATATAACTGCTATAATACAGCCCCTTATTCTAAGAATTTAGCTACTATAATACTGCCCCTGTGTAAAAGAATTTAACTACTATAATACTGCTCCTATGTACAAGAATATAACTACTATAATACTGCCCCCTATGTACAAGAATATAACTACTATAATACTGCTCATATGTACAAGAATATAGCTACTATAATACTGCCCCAATGTAGAAGAATATATCTACTATAATACTGCCCCCTACGTACAAGAATATAACTACTATAATACTGCCCCTATGTACAAGAATATAACTACTATAATACTGCTCCCTATGTACAAGAATATATCTACTATAATACTACTCCCTATGTACAAGAATATAACTACTATAATACCACCCCCTATGTACAAGAATATAACTACTATAATACTGCCCCTATGTACAAGAATATAACTACTATAATACTGCCCCCTATGTACAAGAATATAGGTACTATAATACCGCTCCTATGTACAAGAATATAACTACTATAATACTGCCCTCTATGTGTAAGAATATAACTACTATAATACCGCTCCTATGTACAAGAATATAACTACTATAATACCGCTCCTATGTACAAGAATATAACTACTATGATACCGCTCCTGTGTACAAGAATATAACTACTATAATACTGCTCCCTATGTACAAGAATATAACTACTATAATAATGCCCTCTATGTGCAAGAATATAACTACTATAATACTCCCCTCTATGTGCAAGAAAATAACTACTATAATACTGCCCCTATGTACAAGAATATAACTACTATAATACTGCCCTATATGTGCAAGAATATAACTACTATAATACTGTCCCCTATGTACAAGAATTTAACTACTATTATACTGCCCCTATGTAAAAGAATATAACTGCTATAATACAGCCCCTTATTCTAAGAATTTAGCTACTATAATACTGCCCCTATGTACAAGAATTTAACTACTATAATACTGCCTCTATGTACAAGAATATAACTACTATAATACTGCCCCCTATGTACAAGAATATAACTACTATAATACTGCTCATATGTACAAGAATATAGCTACTATAATACTGCCCCAATGTAGAAGAATATATCTACTATAATACTGCCCCCTATGTACAAGAATATAGCTACTATAATACTGCCCCCTATGTACAAGAATATAACTACTATAATACTGCTCCTATGTACAAGAATATAGCTACTATAATACTGCTCCTATGTACAAGAATACAACTACTATAATACTGCTCCTATGTATAAGAATATAACTACTATAATACTGCTCCTATGTACAGGAATATAACTACTATAATACTGCCCCTATGTACAAGAATATAACTGCTATAATAATGCCCCTATGTACAAGAATATAAATACTATAATAATGCCCCTATGTACAAGAATATAACTACTATAATACTGCCCCTATGTACTAGAATATAACTACTATAATACTGCCTCCTATGTACAAGAATATTACTACTATAATACTGCTCCTGTTATGATCTGCAACAAGCACTAAGGAAAGATAGGGGAAAGCTGTCCCTACAGTAAGACTAAGCTGAATCCCTACGATGTAGCGGGCTGCCTGTTCCTAGCGAACAGACCCGCCTTAGTCCTCGGCTAGTGTGAACGAAGACCTATAGCATAAGGGGAGGGGTCCCTAAAAGAACTAAGGACTGGGACAAAAATGGGACACCTCCTAAACAGAGAAGTCGTTGCAGAACACAAAAAGACAAACTGACAAAAAGGTACTAGAGGTCCCAGAAGGACCAAGCGAACTGACAGAGAAAGGCACAGAAGCACCTGGCTAGAGAAACAGTCAAACACTGAAGTAAAGCACAGCCAAAAGGGCGGAGCTGGAATATAAAGGCAGATGGTCACGTGACTGCAAAACACAAGATGGAAAAAAACAAACAGGAGGGTTCTAACAGCTTCCTCTGTACTAGAATTTAACTACTATAATACCGCCCCTATGTACAAGAATATAACTACTATAACACTGCCCCCTATGTACAAGAATATAACTACTATAATACTGCTCCTATGTACAAGAATATAAGTACTATAATACAGCTCCTATGTACAAGAATATAACTACTATAATACTGTCCCCATGTACAAGAATATAACTACTATAATACTGCTCCTATGTACAAGAATATAACTACTATAACACTACTCCCCATGTACAAGAATATAACTACTATAATACTGCTCCTATGTACAAGAATATAGCTACTATAATACTGCTCCTATGTACAGTACAGACCAAAAGTTTGGACACACCTCATTTAAAGAATTTTCTGTATTTTCATGACTAAGAAAATTGTACATTCACACTGAAGGCATCAAAACTATGAATTAACACATGAGGAATTATATACTAATCAAAAAAGTGTGAAACAACTGAAAATATGTCTTATATTCTAGGTTCTTCAAAGTAGCCACCTTTTGCTTTGATGACTGCTTTGCATACTCTTGGCATTCTCTTGATGAGCTTCAAGAGGTAGTCACCAGAAATGGTTTTCACTTCACAGGTGTGCCCTGTCAGGTTTAATAAGTGGGATTTCTTGCCTTATAAATGGGGTTGGGACCATCAGTTGTGTTGTGCAGAAGTCAGGTGGATACACAGTTGATAGTCCTACTGAATAGACTGTTAGAATTTGTATTATGGCAAGGAAAAAGCAGCTAAGTAAAGAAAAACAAGTGGCCATCATTACTTTAAGTAATGAAGGTCAGTCAGTCTGAAAAATTTGGCAAACTTTGAAAATGTCCCCAAGTGCAGTTGCAAAAACCATCAAGCGCTACAAAGAAGCTGGCTCACATGAGGACCGCCCCAGGAAAGGAAGACCAAGAGTCACCTCTGCTTCTGAGGATAAGTTTATCCGAGTCACCAGCCTCAGAAATCGCAGGTTAACAGCAGCTCAGATTAGAGACCAGGTCAATGCCACACAGAATTCTAGCAGCAGACACATCTCTACAACAACTGTTAAGAGGAGACTTTGTGCAGCAGGCCTTCATGGTAAAATAGCTGCTAGGAAACCACTGCTAAGGACAGGCAACAAGCAGAAGAGACTTGTTTGGGCTAAAGAACACAAGGAATGGACATTAGACCAGTGGAAATCTGTGCTTTGGTCTGATGAGTCCAAATTTGAGATCTTTGGTTCCAACCACCGTGTCTTTGTGCGACGCAGAAAAGGTGAACGGATAGACTCTACATGCCTGGTTCCCACCGTGAAGCATGGAGGAGGAGGTGTGATGGTGTGGGGGTGCTTTGCTGGTGACACTGTTGGGGATTTATTCAAAATTGAAGGCATACTAAACCAGCCTGGCTACCACAGCATCTTGCAGCGGCATGCTATTCCATCCGGTTTGTGTTTAGTTGGACCATCATTTATTTTTCAACAGGACAATGACCCCAAACACACCTCCAGGCTGTGTAAGGGGTATTTGACCAAGAAGGAGAGTGATGGGGTGCTACGCCAGATGACCTGGCCTCCACAGTCACCAGACCTGAACCCAATCGAGATGGTTTGGGGTGAGCTGGACCGCAGAGTGAAGGCAAAAGGGCCAACAAGTGCTAAGCATCTCTGGGAACTCCTTCAAGATTGTTAGAAGACCATTTCCGGTGACTACCTCTTGAAGCTCATCAAGAGAATGCCAAGAGTGTGCAAAGCAGTCATCAAAGCAAAAGGTGGCTACTTTGAAGAACCTAGAATATAAGACATATTTTCAGTTGTTTCACACTTTTTTGTTAAGTATATAATTCCACATGTGTTAATTCATAGTTTTGATGCCTTCAGTGTGAATGTACAATTTTCATAGTCATGAAAATACAGAAAAATCTTTAAATAAGAAGGTGTGTCCAAACTTTTGGTCTGTACTGAACAAGAGTATAACTACTTTATTACTGTCCTCTATGTACAAGAATATAACTACTATAATACCGCCCCTATATACAAGAATATAACTACTATAATACTGCCCCCTAAGTACAAGAATATAACTACTATAATACTGTCCCTATGTACAAGAATATAACTACTATAATACTGCTCCTATGTACAAGAGTATAACTACTATAATACTGCTCCTATGTACAAGAATATAACTACTATAATACTGCTCCTATGTACAAGAATATAACTACTATAATACTGCCCCTATGTACAAGAATATAACTGCTATAATACTGCTCCTGTGTACAAGAATATAACTACTATAATACTGCTCCTATGTACAAGAATATAACTACTATAATACTGCCCCCTATGTACAAGAATATAACTACTATAATACTGCCTACTATGAACAAGAATATAACTACTATAATACTGCCCCCTATGTACAAGAATATAACTACTATAATACTGCACCTATGTACAAGAATATAACTACTATAATACTGCCCCTACGTACAAGAATATAACTACTAGAATACTGCCCCCTATGTACAAGAATATAACTACTATAATACTGCCTACTATGAACAAGAATATAACTACTATAATACTGCCCCCTATGTACAAGAATATAACTACTATAATACTGCCTACTATGAACAAGAATATAACTACTATAATACTGCCCCCTATGTACAAGAATATAACTACTATAATACTGCCCCTACGTACAAGAATATAACTACTAGAATACTGCCCCCTATGTACAAGAATATAACTACTATAATACTGCCTACTATGAACAAGAATATAACTACTATAATACTGCCCCCTAAGTACAAGAATATAACTACTATAATACTGTCCCTATGTACAAGAATATAACTACTATAATACTGCTCCTATGTACAAGAGTATAACTACTATAATACTGCTCCTATGTACAAGAATATAACTACTATAATACTGCTCCTATGTACAAGAATATAACTACTATAATACTGCCCCTATGTACAAGAATATAACTGCTATAATACTGCTCCTGTGTACAAGAATATAACTACTATAATACTCCTCCTATGTACAAGAATATAGCTACTATAATACTGCCCTCTATGTACAAGAATATAACTACTATAATACTGTCCCTATGTACAAGAATATAACTACTATAATACTGCTCTCTATGTACAAGAATATAACTACTATAATACTGCCCACTATATACAAGAATATAACTACTATAATACTGATCCTATCTACAAGAATATAACTACTATAATACTGCCCCCATGTACAAGAATATAACTACTATAATACTGCCCCTATGTACAAGAATATAACTACTATAATACTGCCCCTATGTACAAGACTATAACTACTATAATACCGCCCCTATGTACAAGAACATAACTACTATAATACTGCCCCATATGTACAAGAATATAACTACTATAATACTGCCCCTATGTACAAGAATATAACTACTATAATACTACGACTTGGACACTTACACGCTGATTTTTTTCAGAGGTTCGTTGATTACAGCGAGGTCCACGCCTGCAAACATGTGTCCGTCCATGTTGTTGACACCCGCTAGATAATCAATATCAGCCGCATTGTGGAAGAGATAAAGGGGATCGTCAGGGATGAAATCTCCATCGATGACTGGGGAGAACGTCAGGTAATGCACCACAGGATCTAGCAGGAGAGGGAAGGCAGCGATTAGGGCCCTGGTCTTTGGTCTGTCCGCCTACAGGTAATGAGTTATGAAATATTAGTATTTTTTTGCAAGGAAATCTCACATTCAAGGTTTCCTAGTTCCAGCTTGTAGGCCAGGGTGACTGTGCGGGGGTCTGTTGCTCTCAAGCACTTGGCGAGAGCAGCGGTGTCGTCCACAGGACAGCCCACCCTAGAAGCCACCTGTAATACAAGGAGTAGGCACAGAAATATTACTGCAGCTTACCACCAGCCCTATAGGATCTCTTTACTGACAACAGAGTTCCTGGGGTTTTACCTGCTTCGCTCCCCTGAGAGGGTCTTGCTGAATAGCCCATGGGCACAGGCCAACGCCGCTCTGGCTGATCGCCCTCTTTACAAGCCCAACATTGTAAGGACTCAGAGTCTGGAACACAGAACGGGGGAAGATTGCAATGTCGTATAATAATAATATACAGTGTGATTGCAGTATCTGCTATCTGCAGTACCACTTCTCACCACACCACTTTCCATAGACATGAATGCAACAGCGCCCCCAGCTGTAATATAACTAGCGCCAATCTCAGCTTGCATTTACATCGGCAGATTATTGGAAACCTTCTCATCCCAGTAAGCAGTCTATCTAAGCAAGCTGCCAATCAGCAAAATACTTCTTCAGAGGGGGGAGATTATTATGACGATTGCTTGCAAATCATTGTTCTCAGCAGCACATTGTCTTGTATAAACGTGCTGCCGAGGACGATGGTACTGTGCATGCTGGAGTGCACTCGGCCTGTCCAGGAGGCTACTAAACGATGGCCTTCATGTAGCCAAATGGCGGTGGTATAACGCTGCGGGTGGGCTACAGTACATGTACCCCTATACTTAGACGCTACAGATCCTTCTGCTGGAGGGGAGTATTTAAGGGAATGCTCCCTAGGAAAAGGCATAGAAAGTGATGGGTGGGGGTCAAGATGGAAAAATCCCTCTAAAAGCCTCACAAACACTGCCCCGGTTACCTGCAGGGAGACGCTGGCGGCTCCGGCCGACTCCCCAAAGATGGTGATGTTATCGGGGTTTCCTCCAAAGGCAGCGATGTTCCGCTTCACCCAGGCGATGGCCATATGCTGATCCCACAGCCCGTAGTTTCCTGACAGAAAGGAGAATGATCTATTATCTCCACCAGACAGATGGGGGCGCCACACGCCGTGGAAATGCTGCACTACTACAGTAGAAACTGGCAGCAGAGGGGGCACTTACTTACATCACGTCATGCCCGGAGCAGGCTATGTGCACCTCTATGGAGATATATAAAGGGAGGACCGCGCGGCTGCTGAGCCCTGTCCAGGGTGGTCCCATAGGTGGTAAGACCTTGGCAGGACTTCTCTCTATAATTGTCACCACTGGTCACTAAGGGGCAAATCTGAGAAACTGGACAGATCCTTGGCCGTATGGGAACAGTGCCCCTGATGGTCATTCTCGTGCAGCGTGGGGGGCGCCGGCGATGTCCTCATTCTATATATCACGTATGCTGCTGATACGGACACGTCTTACCGGGGATATTGGAGTCTCCGGTGCTGAGGAATCCCAGGGGTCCCAGGCGGTAGTTGAAGGTCACCACGATGACGTTTCCGCGGAGGGCCAGCTCCTCTCCGTCATACAGGTAATTGTTCAGGACGTTGGCGCCATCGGCGGAGCCCATCAGGAAGGCACCGCCGTAGATCCACACCATGACGGGCAGGTTGGTCGATACTAGAAAAGAAAATGAAGAGATAAGTCAGAGATGGCGACGTTCAGCGGGCACCGACCCACAGCGCTATGGGGAGAGAGATTTTTGAAACTCGTGCAGTTTTTCAGCGCCAATGCCGAAGCATGTGCTCACAGAGAAATGTGGCCCTTCTGTGCATTATCTGTGGCCCTTCTGTGCATTACCTGTGGCCCTTCTGTGCATTACCTGTGGCCCTTCTGTGCATTACCTGTGGCCCTTCTGTGCATTACCTGTGGCCCTTCTGTACATTACCTGTGGCCCTTCTGTGCATTACCTGTGGCCCTTCTGTGCATTACCTGTGGCCCTTCTGTGCATTACCTGTGGCCTTTCTGTGCATTACCTGTAGCCCTTCTGTGCATTACCTGTGGCCTTTCTGTACATTACCTGTAGCCCTTCTGTGCATTACCTGTGGCCCTTCTGTGCATTACCTGTGGCCCTTCTGTGCATTACCTGTGGCCCTTCTGTGCATTACCTGTGGCCCCAGACGTAGAAGCAGTGAGGGTGCATTAAAGGGGTATTCCCATCTCCAAGATCCTATTCCAATATGTAGTAGGTGTAATAATAATAATAATATTAGCAAATATCTCCAATTAGAAATGTATTTTTGATTCGCCATACCACTTACCTCATGTGCAGGCAATACAGGACCTTAGGTATCCATGGTTACGACCACTAGCAGCTAGCTAACTGTCACTTTATCAGCGGACGTAACCATGGATATCTAAGGTCCTGCAATGCCTGCACATGAGGAAAGAGACATAGCGAATCAGAAGAACTATACTACATTTCTAATTGGAGGTATTTGCTAATATTATTATTATTACACCTACTACATATTGGGATAGGATCTTGGAGATGGGAATACCCCTTTAATATTCACAGCTGCTGTGGAGGAGCAGTACAGTGACACCATAAGTTCTCGCTATCACCAACCTGACTTTCCAGGCTGAGGGACCCAGATGTTCAGGTACAGGCAGTCGGTCTCACCGCGGGTGTCCGTCTGGGACAAGGTGGTCTGCAGACAGCGAGACTTGTAGTTTTTGGCCTTCAGGGTCCCTGGGGGGAAATCCAAGACATAGCCAGGATTAGATACACTGTATCACATGACAGGACTGGATGAAAAAGGACAGTATCACCCATGAAAGGATTAGATACAGAGCTCAGTAGACAGTATCACACAGGATAGGATTAGATACACAGCTCAGCAGACAGTATCACACAGGATAGGATTAGATACACAGCTCAGCAGACAGTATCACACAGGATAGGATTAGATACACAGCTCAGCAGACAGTATCACACAGGATAGGATTAGATACACGGCTCAGCAGACAGTATCACACAGGATAGGATTAGATACACGGCTCAGCAGACAGTATCACACAGGATAGGATTAGATACACAGCTCAGCAGACTGTATCACACAGGATAGGATTAGATACACAGCTCAGCAGACAGTATCACACAGGATATAATTAGATACACGGCTCAGCAGACAGTATCACACAGGATAGGATTAGATACACGGCTCAGCAGACAGTATCACACAGGACAGGATTAGATACACGGCTCAGCAGACAGTATCACACAGGATAGGATTAGATACACAGCTCAGCAGATGTATCACACAGGATAGTATTAGATTCAGGGGCTCAGCAGACAGTATCACACAGGATAGGATTAGATACACTGCTCAGCAGACAGTATCACACAGGATAGGATTAGATACACAGCTCAGCAGACAGTATCACACAGGATAGGATTAGATACACAGCTCAGCAGACAGTATCACACAGGATAGGATTAGATACACGGCTCAGCAGACAGTATCACACAGGATAGGATTAGATACACGGCTCAGCAGACAGTATCACACAGGATAGGATTAGATACACAGCTCAGCAGACTGTATCACACAGGATAGGATTAGATACACAGCTCAGCAGACAGTATCACACAGGATATAATTAGATACACGGCTCAGCAGACAGTATCACACAGGATAGGATTAGATACACGGCTCAGCAGACAGTATCACACAGGACAGGATTAGATACACGGCTCAGCAGACAGTATCACACAGGATAGGATTAGATACACAGCTCAGCAGATGTATCACACAGGATAGTATTAGATTCAGGGGCTCAGCAGACAGTATCACACAGGATAGGATTAGATACACTGCTCAGCAGACAGTATCACACAGGATAGGATTAGATACACAGCTCAGCAGACAGTATCAAACAGGATAGGATTAGATACACAGCTCAGCAGACAGTATCACACAGGATAGGATTAGATACACGGCTCAGCAGACAGTATCACACAGGATAGGATTAGATACACGGCTCAGCAGACAGTATAACACAGGATAGGATTAGATACACAGCTCAGCAGACAGTATCACACAGGATAGGATTAGATACACGGCTCAGCAGACAGTATCACACAGGATAGGATTAGATACACGGCTCAGCAGACAGTATCACACAGGATAGGATTAGATACACAGCTCAGCAGACAGTATCACACAGGATAGGATTAGATACACAGCTCACCAGACAGTATCACACAGGATAGGATTAGATACACTGCTCAGCAGACAGTATCACAGGATAGGATTAGATACACGGCTCAGGAGACAGTATCACACAGGCTATAATTAGATACACGGCTCAGCAGACAGTATCACACAGGATAGGATTAGATACACAGCTCACCAGACAGTATCACACAGGATAGGATTAGATACACTGCTCAGCAGACAGTATCACAGGATAGGATTAGATACACGGCTCAGGAGACAGTATCACACAGGCTATAATTAGATACACGGCTCAGCAGACAGTATCACACAGGATAGGATTAGATACACAGCTCAGCAGACAGTATCACAGGATAGGATTAGATACACGGCTCAGGAGACAGTATCACAGGATAGGATTAGATACACGGCTCAGGAGACAGTATCACACAGGCTATAATTAGATACACGGCTCAGCAGACAGTATCACACAGGATAGGATTAGATACACAGCTCAGCAGACAGTATCACACAGGATATAATTAGATACACGGCTCAGCAGCCAGTATCACACAGGATAGGATTAGATACACAGCTCAGCAGATGTATCACACAGGATAGTATTAGATTCAGGGGCTCAGCAGACAGTATCACACAGGATGGGATTAGATACACAGCTCAGCAGACAGTATCACACAGGATAGGATTAGATACACGGCTCAGCAGACAGTATCACACAGGATAGGATTAGATACACTGCTCAGCAGACAGTATCACAGGATAGGATTAGATACACGGCTCAGCAGACAGTATCACACAGGATAGGATTAGATACACGGCTCAGCAGACAGTATCACACAGGATAGTATTAGATTCAGGGGCTCAGCAGACTGTATCACACAGGATAGGATTAGATACACAGCTCAGCAGACAGTATCAAACAGGATAGGATTAGATACACAGCTCAGCAGACAGTATCACACAGGATAGGATTAGATACACGGCTCAGCAGACAGTATCACACAGGATAGGATTAGATACACAGCTCTACAGACAGCATCACACAGGATAGGATTAGATACACAGCTCAGCAGACAGTATCACACAGGATAGGATTAGATACACTGCTCAGCAGACAGTACACAAGTCTGTATCTACATGACGCTGGGTGATATATCCCTTCTCCCTGGAGCACGTACCCGACCATCCTGGATGCTTTTCTGCTTTCTCAAGGATTCGGGGAGGAGCAGCGAAGGGAATTCCCTTGTAAATATCCAGAAAACTTGGGGAAATGATCCCGATCTTCTTATTGGTTCCTTCTACGAATCCCCCTTCAGTGTAGACCACCCCAAGCTGTAAGACAAGATAGAGACCTCCGTATTGTGGAGAACACGGCGAGCAGAGGTGCCCCGCTGCCACCCCCCTAGTGAAGGTACCGGGGGTATTACTGGAGCCTATGGGCAGCGCCAGCAAGAGGTGGGATATCAGCCTCAATGGAACCAATGATTATGGGGCAATGTGCAGCGACAGAGATGGGGACACGTCCCCTTTACCAGTCAGCTGTTGGGGGGCAGTAATAACACCCATGTCTGTATCTTACCGATGCCGCATGAGCAGCCGCCAGGAATCCGGCCAACGCCAAGGTGAGCAGTATCCAGGGCGCCATCTCTGGATCGTGTCCCATCAGGGGGCCGCTCCCCTTTATATATACCCCAGGGCCAGATCAGTGTGAGAATCAGCAGCTGCTAGCACCGCTTATCTCCGCTCAGGGTCAGTCCTGCTTGTAAACACTTACCATTAACTCCTCACCTGCTGGGCGACACAAGACGCCAATGGTCGCAGCAAGCGGGATACATGACCGACCCATTGGAGGACGGCACAAAATTTTGGACAGGCAACTTGGGTCAGTGTAAAAGATCTAATTGCTGGGGAGGGTCCTTACCATCCTGCCGGCAGCCGATCACAGAATTGGCACCACACCTTTCTATAGGTTGTGTCCGGTATTGCAGATCACCTCCACTAAAGTAAATGCAGCTGAGCTGTAATACCACACACAACCTGTTGACAAGGGTGGCGCTGAATTTAGAAGTAGGCAGCCATATTTGTCTAATTCTGTGCTACCCCTTTAAAACCAGTAATGCTGTAATATCTTCATTACATAATAATTACATATATGAGGTGTAGTATATTGTATATACACACATTGGCCCGCGAGCGGCCGCGAGGTAGATACGTTATCACAGATGAAGGTTAATTGCTATATACACAGCTGAGCATCCAGCGTCCTGCAGCTGCTTCTCCTCCAGCTCATGGGATATAACATGCCCAAACAGCTGCCACCGCTCTCATTTATCTATCATATATATATATATATATATATATATATATATATATATATATATATATATATATATATATATATATATATATATATATATATATATATATATATTAGCACAGACCAAAAGTTTGGACACACCTTTTCATTTAAAGATTTTTCTGTATCTTCATTACTATGAAAATTGTACATTCACACTGAAGGCATCAAAACTATGAATTAACACATGTGGAATTATATACTTAACAAAAAAGTGTGAAGCAACTGAAAATATGTCTTATATTCTAGGTTCTTCAAAGTAGCCACCTTTTGCTTTGATGACTGCTTTGCACACTCTGGCATTCTCTTGATGAGCTTCAAGAGGTAGTCACCGGAAATGGTCTTCCAACAATCTTGAAGGAGTTCCCAGAGATGCTTAGCACTTGTTGGCCCTTTTGCCTTCACTCTGCGGTCCAGCTCACCCCAAACCATCTCGATTGGGTTCAGGTCTGGTGACTGTGGAGGCCAGGTCATCTGGCGTAGCACCCCATCACTCTCCTTCTTGGTCAAATAGCCCTTACACAGCCTGGAGGTGTGTTTGGGGTCATTGTCCTGTTGAAAAATAAATGATGGTCCAACTAAACTCAAACCGGATGGAATAGCATGCCGCTGCAAGATGCTGTGGTAGCCATGCTGGTTCAGTATGCCTTCAATTTTGAATAAATCCCCAACAGTGTCACCAGCAAAGCACCCCCACACCATCACACCTCCTCCTCCATGCTTCACGGTGGGAACCAGGCATGTAGAGTCCATCCGTTCACCTTTTCTGCGTCGCACAAAGACACGGTGGTTGGAACCAAAGATCTCAAATTTGGACTCATCAGACCAAAGCACAGATTTCCACTGGTCTAATGTCCATTCCTGGTGTTATTTAGCCCAAACAAGTCTCTTCTGCTTGTTGTCTGTCCTTAGCAGTGGTTTTCTAGCAGCTATTTTACCATGGAGGCCTGCTGCACAAAGTCTCCTCTTAACAGTTGTTGAAGAGATGTGTCTGCTGCTAGAACTCTGTGTGGCATTGACCTGGTCTCTAATCTGAGCTGCTGTTAACCTGCGATTTCTGAGGCTGGTGACTCGGATAAACTTATCCTCAGAAGCAGAGGTGACTCTTGGTCTTCCTTTCCTGGGGCGGTCCTCATGTGAGCCAGTTTCTTTGTAGCGCTTGATGGTTTTTGCAACTGCACTTGGGGACTTTCAAAGTTTTCCCAATTTTTCAGACTGACAGATCTTCACTTCTTAAAGTAATGATGGCCACTCGTTTTTCTTTACTTAGAATTTGTATTATGGTAAGAAAAAAGCAGCTAACAGTCTATTCAGTAGGACTATCAGCTGTGTATCCACCAGACTTCTGCACAACACAACTGATGGTCCCAACCCCATTTATAAGTAAAGAAATCCCACTTATTAAACCTGACAGGGCACACCTGTGAAGTGAAAACCATTTCCGGTGACTACCACTTGAAGCTCATCAAGAGAATGCCAAGAGTGTGCAAAGCAGTCATCAAAGCAAAAGGTGGCTACTTTGAAGAACCTAGAATATAAGACATATTTTCAGTTGTTTCACACTTTTTTGTTAAGTATATAATTCCACATGTGTTAATTCATAGTTTTGATGCCTTCAGTGTGAATGTACAATTTTCATTGTCATGAAAATACAGAAAAATCTTTAAATGAGGTGTGTCCAAACTTTTGGTCTGTACTGTATATCTATCTATCTATATATATATAGATAGATATATATATAGATCTCCGCAGATCACTGGGATTTTGTCGGGGGACTATTACATATATACATATATGTAATAGTCCCCCGACAAGATCCCAGTGATCTGCGGAGAACCCTGCAAATCTTCACTCTCCCTGCAACGCCACCACAGGGCAAGTGACACATTAAAGTGTGTCCACTCACATTAATGGCTAATGGAGGGGTGCACCCAGTCCTCCAGAGACAGCAGATGAGCTCCTAATAAAATGTATCACAATGATTAACCGCACCACCCCTTTAATGCGGCTTAGATACATCTGCGGTGTATCTAACGTCAATCTGCTCAATATAATTTTGCTCTTTATATCCAGCTTGCAAATAATTATTAATAAATAGAATAATTAATACATAATTAATAATATTCCCTAAGAAACGTGCGATGTGAAGGGAACCCGTCTGCCGTATCAGGGGGCACTGTCCTCCATAAGAACCAATCAGAAATCAGGGTTCTTTTTTTTTTTTAAGTATGGATAAAAATGAAAGCTGAAAGGTGATTAGATGCTATGGACAACTTTCTGTTTACATGGCTTCATGCCGGCACTGATGGTAAAAGGGATGGCCACACTTTACAAGGGCAAAAAAATGCTCAACTACCCTGAATTCCTACAGGAGCAGTAATCTTTTATTTCTTGTACCTATAAGTCAGTATTAAATTCATCAACTTCTAAATGATACATGTACACACATAATATGCACCGACAGAACAGCACTGCTGGAAAGTGAGGGAAGGCTTGTAAACCTGCTGTGCTGGCATCTAGTGGTCAATATGGAAACTGTATTCCAGTTTTTTTTTTGCACAGTCAAAATTCTATTAAAATAAGAATTTCTTGTGGTTTACAAATAGTACTTTTTTTTTGTTCCTTCAAAAATAAACAAATAAAACCAAAAGTATTGATATCTGCATTTTAATTCAGAGTGTCAGTCACATACAGCACATAATAGGAGTAGATGGGTGATTGCACCCTCAGACTGTAATACAGGGGGGCCCATGTACATAGCTTGGTGCCATCCCCATATCTGCCCATGTCCAGGACCATCGGCCTCTGGCTACTGGCTGGGAAGACTGCGGTAGGTGGCGACCCAAAACTTGACATAAGAGGAGCGCAGATCCTGCTTCATGGACTTGTGTGTGATCTTGTTGTTGATTTCCAGGTACTGTCCATACTGGGTGGAGTAGACTAACCAAGGGGTGGGCACCTTAGAGTTCCCTTTGCTTGGATCTCTGGAAGTATAAAAAAAACCATCATCCTGAGTGTGGGTTCTGTAATGGCTGATACCAGGGAGCAATAGATTGTACTCACCTGTCCTACAGTCGCCTCTCCCCAGTAATGGCTGGTAACAGGGAGTAATAGATTGTAGTCACCTGTCCTACAGTCACCTCTCCCCAGTAATGGCTGATAACAGGGAGTAATAGATTGTACTTACCTGCCTACAGTCACCACTCTCCCCAGTAATGGCTGATAACAGGGAGTAATAGATTGTAGTCACCTGTCCTACAGTCGCCTCTCCCCAGTAATGGCTGGTAACAGGGAGTAATAGATTGTACTCACTTGTCCTACAGTCGCCTCTCCCCAGTAATGGCTGATAACAGGGAGTAATAGATTGTACTCACCTGTCCTACAGTCACCTCTCCCCAGTAATGGCTGGTAACAGGGAGTAATAGATTGTACTCTCCTGTCCTACAGTCATCTCTCCCCAGTAATGGCTGATAACAGGGAGTAATAGATTGTACTCTCCTGTCCTACAGTCATCTCTCCCCAGTAATGGCTGGTAACAGGGAGTAATAGATTGTACTCTCCTGTCCTACAGTCATCTCTCCCCAGTAATGGCTGATAACAGGGAGTAATAGATTGTACTCACCTGTCCTACAGTCACCTCTCCCCAGTAATGGCTGATAACAGGGAGTAATAGATTGTACTCACCTGTCCTACAGTCTCCTCTCCCCAGTAATGGCTGATAACAGGGAGTAATAGATTGTACTCACCTGTCCTACAGTCTCCTCTCCCCAGTAATGGCTGATAACAGGGAGTAATAGATTGTACTCACCTGTCCTACAGTCACCGCCCCCAGTAATGGCTGATACCAGGGAGTAATAGATTGTACTCACCTGTCCTACAGTCACCTCTCCCCAGTAATGGCTGATAACAGGGAGTAATAGATTGTACTCACTTGTCCTACAGTCACCTCTCCCCAGTAATGGCTGATAACAGGGAGTAATAGATTGTACTCACTTGTCCTACAGTCGCCTCTCCCCAGTAATGGCTGATAACAGGGAGTAATAGATTGTACTCACCTGTCCTACAGTCGCCTCTCCCCAGTAATGGCTGATAACAGGGAGTAATAGATTGTACTCACTTGTCCTACAGTCGCCTCTCCCCAGTAATGGCTGATAACAGGGAGTAATAGATTGTACTCACCTGTCCTACAGTCGCCTCTCCCCAGTAATGGCTGATAACAGGGAGTAATAGATTGTACTCATCTGTCCTACAGTCGCCTCTCCCCAGTAATGGCTGGTAACAGGGAGTAATAGATTGTACTCACCTGTCCTACAGTCTCCTCTCCCCAGTAATGGCTGATAACAGGGAGTAATAGATTGTACTCACCTGTCCTACAGTCTCCTCTCCCCAGTAATGGCTGATAACAGGGAGTAATAGATTGTACTCTCCTGTCCTACAGTCGCCTCTCCCCAGTAATGGCTGATAACAGGGAGTAATAGATTGTACTCTCCTGTCCTACAGTCTCCTCTCCCCAGTAATGGCTGATAACAGGGAGTAATAGATTGTACTCACCTGTCCTACAGTCACCGCCCCCAGTAATGGCTGATACCAGGGAGTAATAGATTGTACTCACCTGTCCTACAGTCTCCTCTCCCCAGTAATGGCTGATAACAGGGAGTAATAGATTGTACTCACCTGTCCTACAGTCTCCTCTCCCCAGTAATGGCTGATAACAGGGAGTAATAGATTGTACTCACCTGTCCTACAGTCACCGCCCCCAGTAATGGCTGATACCAGGGAGTAATAGATTGTACTCACCTGTCCTACAGTCACCTCTCCCCAGTAATGGCTGATAACAGGGAGTAATAGATTGTACTCACACTCACTTGTCCTACAGTCACCTCTCCCCAGTAATGGCTGATAACAGGGAGTAATAGATGGTAGGACTGATGTATACAGGCAGCTCATAAACATAGTTATTGCTGAGCGCTCATCTTACCCAGTTGCAGCAAAGTTGCTCCAGTACGCCATCATGGCCTCGGAGACGTCCCGGTCCTGGGGTCTGTAGGCGATGGTGTTTCTGAATGGTTTACCGAACATGTACTGAAGGTCCTCAGCGTGATCGGCGCCCGCCCAGCTCGGGTAGATGGGCATACGGGTTGCATGAGAGAACAGGTAGCTATATGTCTTGGCTGTCCTATAATAAGAAACAATAATCATGCATCAGACTGATATAATACTGTATATAACAAGTATATAGTGATCTAAAGCGTGCTGCAATAACCCGGGCATCTCCTGTATATAATTATATATGTACAGCCGGTATAACCTGGGCATCTCCTGTATATAATTATATATGTACAGCCGGTATAACCTGGGCATCTCCTGTTTATAATTATGTTTAGCTGGTTTAACCTGGGTATCTTTTGTATATAATTATATACGTACAACTGGTATAACCCGGGCATTTCCTGTATATAATTATATATGTACAGCCGGTATAACCTGGGTATCTCCTGTTTATAATTATGTTTAGTTGGTATAACCTGGGTATCTTTTATATATAATTATATATGTACAACTGGTATAACCCGGGCATTTCCTGTATATAATTATATATGTACAGCCGGTATAACCTGGGCATCTCCTGTATATAATTATATATGTACAACTGGTATAACCCGGACATTTCCTGTATATAATTATATATCTACAGTTGGTATAACCTGGGTATATCCTGTATATAATTATATATGTACAGCTGGTATAACCTGGATATATTCTGTATTCTTCTGTATATAATTATATATCTACAGCCAGTATAACCTGGGCATCTCCTGGTTATAATTCTACATGTACAGCCCGTATAACCTGTGCATCTCCTGTATATAATTATACATGTATAGCTGGTATAACCTGGGTACCTCCAGTATATAATCATATATGTACAGCTGGTATAACCTGGGCGTCTCCTGTTTATAATTATCTATAGCTGGTATAACCTGGGCATCTCCTGTATATAATTATACATGTACAGCCGGTATAACCCGGGTATCTCCTGTATATAATAATATACATGTACAGTTGGTATAACCTGGGCATATAACTATGTATAGCTGGTATAACCTGGGTACTTCCTGCTATTTTACATGGACTGGTACGTACTTGGCGTGCTGGTAGTGAAGTCCTAGAGCTTCTTGTGTGGGGACAAGAAAGATGTAGTCGGTCTCGATGTCGATCACAGTCTTCTTCACAAGCTCGTGATCGGGGCTCTCTCCCCATCCGTCTGTGTACAGGTTGTAGGCGATGTCCAGGGCTGCGGTGCCTTTAGGAAGGGTCAGTCCTTGCACCAAATTGTGCACATCCTCCCTGTCAGACAGACTCTATTAGATATCAGGCGGATGAGAGACAAAGATACCAGCAGCGGGCACAGCATGGCGAATATATATATATTTTTTATATATATATATATATATATATATATATATATATATATATATGTGTGTGTAAGTGTCGGACTCACGGGGTCACCCTCTGCAAGGGTCTGTTAATATTCGGCACATCGATCCCAGCGAAAAGATGCCCATCCATGTTATTGACTCCGGCGAGGTAGTCCACGTCCGCAGCATTACTGAACAGATTGCGCGGCTCATCAGGAATGAAGTCTCCATCGATGACTGGAGAGAAGGCCAAATAGTGCACCAGAGGGTCTGCAGAGAGTAAGAGGGTCATTACATGCTCCAAGAGTGTCAGCGTCATTACCCTGTACCCCGAGTGTCAGCATCATTACCCTGTACCCCGAGTGTCAGCGCCATTACCCTGTACCCCGAGTGTCAGCGTCATTACCCTGTACCCCGAGTGTCAGCGTCATTACCCTGTACCCCGAGTGTCAGCGTCATTACCCTGTACCCCGAGTGTCAGCATCATTACCCTGTACCCCGAGTGTCAGCGCCATTACCCTGTACCCCGAGTGTCAGCGTCATTACCCTGTACCCCGAGTGTCAGCGTCATTACCCTGTACCCCGAGTGTCAGCGTCATTATCCCGTACCCCGAGTATCAGTGTCATTATTCTGTACCCCGAGTATCAGTGTCATTACCTGTACCCAGAGGGTCAGCCTCATTATCCTGTACCCCGAGTGTCATTATCCCATACCCCAAGTGTCATTATCCCGCACCCCAAGTATCAGCATCATTATCCCACACCCTAAGTGTCAGCGTCATTATCCCGCATCCCGAGTGTCGGTCATTATCACGCACCCCGAGTGTCAGCGTCATTATCCCGCACCCCGAGTGTCAGCATCATTATTCCGCATCCCCGAATGTCAGCATCATTAGCACGCATCCCTGAGTGTCAGTGTCATTATCCTGCACCCCGAGTGTCAGCATCATTATCCTGCACCCCGAGTGTCAGCGTCATTATCCAGTACCCCGAGTGTCAGTATCCCGTACCCCAAGTGTCATTATCCCATACCCCAAGTGTCATTATCCCGCACCCCGAGTGTCATTATCCCGCACCCCGAGTGTCAGCATCATTATCCTGCACCCCGAGTGTCAGCATCATTATCCTGCACCCCGAGTGTCAGCATCATTATCCCATACCCCAAGTGTCATTATCTCGCACCCCGAGTGTCAACATCATTATCCTGCACCCCGAGTGTCAGCATCATTATCCCATACCCCAAGTGTCCTTATCCCGCACCCCGAGTGTCAACATCATTATCCTGCACCCCGAGTGTCAGCATCATTATCCAGCACCCTGAGTGTCATTATCCCGCACCCCGAGTGTCAGCGTCATTATCCCGCACCCCGAGTGTCAGCATCATTAGCACGCATCCCTGAGTGTCATTATCCCGCACCCCGAGTGTCATTATCCCGCACCCCGAGTGTCATTATCCCGCACCCCGAGTGTCAGCGTCATTATCCCGCACCCCGAGTGTCAGCATCATTATTCTGCATCCCCGAGTGTCAGCATCATTATCCTTCACCCCGAGTGTCAGCATCATTATCCTGCACCCCGAGTGTCAGCATCATTATCCTGCACCCCGAGTGTCAGCATCATTATCCCATACCCCAAGTGTCATTATCCCCCACCCCGAGTGTCAACATCATTATCCTGCACCCCGAGTGTCAGCATCATTATCCCATACCCCAAGTGTCCTTATCCCGCACCCCGAGTGTCAACATCATTATCCTGCACCCCGAGTGTCAGCATCATTATCCAGCACCCTGAGTGTCATTATCCCGCACCCCGAGTGTCAGCGTCATTATCCCGCACCCCGAGTGTCAGCGTCATTATCCCGCACCCCGAGTGTCAGCATCATTAGCACGCATCCCTGAGTGTCATTATCCCGCACCCCGAGTGTCATTATCCCGCACCCCGAGTGTCATTATCCCGCACCCCGAGTGTCATTATCCCGCACCCCGAGTGTCATTATCCCGCACCCCGAGTGTCAGCGTCATTATCCCGCACCCCGAGTGTCAGCATCATTATTCTGCATCCCCGAGTGTCAGCATCATTATCCTTCACCCCGAGTGTCAGCATCATTATCCTGCACCCCGAGTGTCAGCATCATTATCCTGCACCCCGAGTGTCAGCATCATTATCCCATACCCCAAGTGTCATTATCCCGCACCCCGAGTGTCAGCATCATTATCCTGCACCCCGAGTGTCAGCATCATTATCCCGTACCCCGAGTGTCAGTGTCATTATCCTGCACCCTGAGTGTCAGCATCATTATCCCATACCCCAAGTGTCATTATCCCGCACCCCGAGTGTCAGCATCATTATCCTGCACCCCGAGTGTCAGCATCATTATCCCGTACCCCGAGTGTCAGTGTCATTATCCCGCACCCTGAGTGTCAGCATCATTATCCTGCACCCCGAGTGTCAGCATCATTATCCCATACCCCAAGTGTCATTATCCCGCACCCCGAGTGTCAACATCATTATCCTGCACCCCGAGTGTCAGCATCATTATCCCGTACCCCGAGTGTCAGTGTCATTATCCTGCACCCCGAGTGTCAGCGTCATTACCCTGCACCTCGAGTGTCAAGGTTGTTTTTGCTGTTGGCCTCGGAGGACATGAGATCTGCCCACACCTCCTGGCCTCAGTGTACAGTCAGAGGTCTCTTATGTCTCACACTCGAGGTTGGTCAGTTGCAGCTGATAAGCCAGGGTGATGGCCTTTGGGTCGGTCTGTTTCAGGCAGTTCACCATGGCGGCAGTGTCATCCACGGGGCATCCGACCTTTGTTGCCAGCTGCAATGGAGAGAATGAATTCCAGTAAACACTCCTATCGGAGCATCGACATCGTCCTCCAGAAGGAGAAGGTGCAGATGAGCGACAGTACGTGCAGTCACCTGTGTGGCCCAAGTCAGAGGTTCTCGCTGGATCGCCCACGGGCACAGTCCTACCCCGCTCTGGGTGATGGCCCTCCTGATCAGTCCCACATTGTAAGGAGTCAGAGTCTGAACCGCAGAAGAGAAAAGCAAAGGTTAAAAGCAGAGCTTCAGCATCAGCTTGTGCGCGAATAATCCAGCAATGTCAATCATTTGCAGCTTTTCCTAATATTCTACTGCTCCATTATTCAGCACAGTGATAAAAACCTTGGCTATCAGGTGTCACCACTAGAGGGCGATCTGTATTCATTAATCTATAGTTGCAAATATACAGATCTCCCCCTAGTGGTCGCAACCTGCAACTGAGGTTTTATGTGATCAGGAGACAACCAAATCCACCATTTCCCCATACAGGTATGTTATTGTAAGCAGGGAAATAGTTCACTTAACATTTAAATTGTTCATTACCTGCAGGGAGACGCTGGCGCCCCCTGCTGACTCCCCAAAAACGGTGATATTACTGGGATCTCCACCAAAGGCAGCGATGTTCCTCTTCACCCAGGCGATGGCCATATGCTGATCCCACAGACCGTAGTTTCCTAAATAAGACAAAAAATAAATAAATAAAAAAGCAAAAACTTTATCAAAAGACAAAATACGAAGAGAATGAAGAAAATTGCAATGTGAATCCCCCATCAGTATCTGGTGACCGCCCGTCGCCTCCATCACTTCTTCACAGGGAAATAACACGAGGGGTCTCCTTCAGACAATACAATGAGCAGTGGAGACCCCCGCACTCCTGCCCAAGAAAAGGAAACTTCCCAGAAGTAAATCCAGTGCGGGGATCAGTAGGGAAATGATGACGAGTAATGAACGTCTTACCAGGGGCGCTGGCGTCTCCGGTGCTGAGGAATCCCAGGGGTCCCACGCGGTAGTTGAAGGTCACCACGATGACATTGCCGCGCAGGGCCAGCTCCTCTCCGTCATACAGGTAATTGTCCAGGAAGTTGGCTCCTTGTCCACCGCCAAGTAGAAAACCTCCACCGTAAATCCAGACCATGACGGGTAAATTTGTAGAAACTAAATATAAGAGGAATCCATAATAGGAGAGGAAACAATGGCTTGTTCAGAGCTTAAAGGGGGTGTACAGGATTAGAAAAACATAAACATGGCTGCTTTCTACCCCTGTCAGCATATTGTGTGTGATATTCAAGCACCATTCGATTCAATAGAGTCAAGCTGCAATACCAGACATCACCTATGAAAGAGGGGTGGTGCTGTTTCTGGTAGAAAAACGCCATGATTTACTAATCCTCCTGGGTGGTGTGACTGCAAAAGACCTGCTCTGCTATAAGATGCAGCCTGTACATCAGACCCTGCGCAGTGTAAGCTTTCTAGAATGGACATCCCCTTTAAGACCGGAGCTGCACCTTTAAGGATAACCGGTGTATACAGTGGTGCTGACCTGAGGAGCGGGACTGGGGGACCCAGACGTTCAGGTACAGACAGTCCATGTGCCCAATGATGTCATTCTGGAGCAGGGTGGCCTGCACGCAGCGGGGCTTGTACTCCGTGGTTTTCAGAGTTCCTATAATAATAATAATTCTTATTTTTATAGCGCCAACATATTCCGCAGCACTTTACAATTTTAGGGGGGACATATACAATCAATACAGAATAAGCATATCTCATATCAAAAGGAGTGAGGGCCCTGCTCTCAAGCTTACAGTCTATGAGGAAATGGGGGGAGACACAAAAGGTAGAATGTACATATATTGTATAATGCAGCCTTGATATACTAAATAGGATAAATAATAATACATGGACTGGTCGCCAGCCAGTATGTGTGCAGTCCTGACAGAGGCTTTTATGTGCATGGTTGGTATGAACCTGAAATTGAAGAAGATTTTAATATAGGGGAAAACTGGGACGGACAGATAGTGTGTGTGTGTGTGGAGGCGATACGCCAGTCTAAAGAAATGGGTTTTTAGGGTCCGCTTGAAACTGTGGATATTGGGAATTAATCAAACTGTCCTGGGTAATGCATTCCAAAGAATTGGCGCAGCACGCAAGAAATCTTGGAGACGAGAGTGGGAAGCTCGGATTATAGAGGATTTTAGTTTTAAGTCATTGGCAAAACGGAGGGCACGTGTAGGGTGGTAGACTGAGACAAGGGAGGAGATGTATGGCGGTGCTGAAGCATGGAGCGCTTTGTGGGTAAGCGTGATAAGTTTAAATTGAACTCTATATTGGATGGGCAACCAATGCAATGACTGGCACAGGGAAGAGGCATCGGTGTAGCGGTTGGCGAGGAGTATGATCCTGGCTGCTGCGTTAAGGACGGATTGGAGAGGGGAGAGTTTAGTAAGAGGGAGACTGATTAGTAGAGAGTTGCAATAGTCAAGACGAGAATGAATAAGAGCGACAGTAAGAGTTTTTGCCGAGTCAAAGGTAAGAAAAGTCCTGATTCTTGAGATGTTTTTGAGGTGTAAATGACATGAACGAGCGAGTGATTTGATGTGAGGAGTGAAGGAAAGATCTGAATCAAAAATGACCCCAAGACAGCGGGCTTGTTGCTGGGGAGTAATGGTTGAGCCACAAACGGAAATGGCAATATCGGGCACAGGTAGGTTAGTGGAAGGAGGAAATACGAGTAGTTCAGTTTTTGACAGATTCAGTTTTAGGTAGAGGGAGGACGTAATGTTAGACACAGCAGAAAGACAATCACTGGTCTTTTGTAGTAATGCAGGGGTGATGTCCGGAGCAGAGGTGTATAATTGGGTGTCATCAGCATAGAGATGGTACTGAAAACCGAATCTACTGATTGTTTGTCCAATGGGAGCGGCGTATAAGGAGAAAAGAAGGGAGCCTAGGACTGATCCTTGAGGAACCCCGACAGTAAGAGGAAGTAGGGAGGAGGAGGAGCCGGCAAAAGACACAGATAAGGAGCGGTTAGAGAGATAGGAGGAGAGCCAGGAGAGAACAGTGTCCTTGAGGCCAATAGTGCGGAGCATAGTGAGGAGGAGCTGGTGATCCACAGTGTCGAATGCTGCATAGAGATCTAGGAGAATCAGCAGGGAATAGTGACCATTAGATTTAGCTGTTAGTAGCTCATTAGAGACTTTAGCGAGGGCAGTTTCAGTAGAATGTAAAGAGTGGAAACCAGATTGTAAAGGGTCAAGAAGAGAGTTGTCTGAGAGATAGCGGATTAGACGGGAGTGGACCAGGCGTTCCAGGAGTTTAGAGATAAAGGGAAGATTGGAAACAGGTCTGTAGTTGGCCGTGCAGTTCTGGTCAAGGGATGGTTTTTTAAGTAATGGTTGTATGCTGGCGTGTTTAAAAGAAGAGGGAAAGATACCAGATGAGAGGGAGAGGTTGAAAATTTTAGTTAGGTGAGTGGTGACAGCTGGAGAAAGGGACTGAAGGAGATGTGAGGGAATAGGGTCACTGGTGCAGGTGGTAGGGCGGGAAGATGCAGGGAGCCTGATCACTTCATCTTCCGTGACTGGTTCGAAGTCAGAAAGTCAACAAGATACAATGTGGCGGGGGAGAGCATGCATAACATTTGGGGATTGGGAGAAAATTTCCTGACGGATATGGTCAATTTTTTTCTTTGAAATAATTGGCCAGATCGTCTGCGCTGAGGTCGGTGGTCGGGGCCTGTGCTGTCTGCTTGAGGAGAGAATGAAACGTGTCAAAGAGTCGTTTAGGATTATTGGAAAGTGAGATTAAAGTAGGTTTGTTTGGAGAGGTGAAGCGCAGAGTTATATGTTTTCAGCATAAATTTATAATGGAGGAAATCTTCGGGCAGATTAGATTTTCTCCACAGCCTTTCAGCTCACCTCGAGCACCGCTGGAGAAGACGTGTTTGAGGCGTGTGCCAGGGTTGTCGCCGTCTATGCTGAATTGTTCTTTGTGTAGTAGGTGCGGCTTCATCCAGGAAGCATAGCATTATTTCGTTATAATGCTTCAATGCAGAGTCGGGACATGAGAGGGAGGAGATTGGGGCCAATGATGAGTGCAACTTTTTCATACATTTCTGGGTGTTAATGGCGCGTATATTTCTGTAAGTGTGGAAAATGGGGGGGGGGGTCTTGAATAGAGTCACAGTTCTTGACAGCGAATGAAAGAAGATTATGGTCAGACAGTGGAAGGGGAGAGTTAGTAAAGTCATGTACTGAGCAAAGCCGGGAGAAGATCAGGTCCAATGTGTTCCCGTCCTCATGTGTAGGAGAATTAGCAAGCAGTGAAAGACCGAAGGAGGAGGTTAGTGATAAAAGGTGAGCGGCAGATGGGGAAAGAGGATCGCCAATTGGGATGTTAAAATCTCCCATGATTATCGTGGGGATGTCGCAGGAAAGAAAATTTGTAAGCCAGGCAGCAAAGTGATCCAGGAACTGACGAGAGGGACCTGTAGGGCGATAGACAATTGCTACTCGCAGGGAGAAGGGCCGGTAGAGTCTGACTGTTTGGGCCTCAAAAGAAGGGAAGATAAGGGAGGGTACAGGGGGAATAACCTGAAAAGTACATTTTGTTGAAAGAAGCAGACCAACACCTCCACCTGATCTGTTGTCAGGTCTCGGGATATGAGAGAAGTGTAGGCCACCATAGGAGAGAGCTGCAGCGGCAGTGGTGTCCGACTGCTGGATCCAGGTTTCAGTGAGAGCCAGAAGGTTGAGGGAATTAGAGAGAAAAAAGTCATGGATGTAAGAGAGTTTATTACAAGCTGAGCGCGCATTCCAAAGGGCACAGTTCAATGAGACAGAAGATATGCAGGGAATATTAATGAGATTAGCAGGGTTTCTAGATGTGACAGGGAAAAAGTTAGTGTTATTATTACTGGAGGGTCCTGGATTAGGAGAAATATCACCTGCGACTAAGAGAAGGAAGATACAGAGAGTGAGCAGATGGTTGAGTGATTTGTGAGAGCGTTTCCTGTGTTGTATGGTGGGAATGAATGGATCTGCGTGGTATAACATTGTGAAGAGAGCATGACAGCTGTACATAGGAGAAGAGAGGAGTGAAGGGTTAATATGGATGAAGTGTGCAGAATTTGTGGGAGAACGGTGAATGTGGATGATTGTAGTAGCTAGAATATAAATGGCACAGATACAAATGGTGAGTACTGTTTGCAAAACAGATGAACTGGAAGCAAGTTTGTTTAATTGTCTTGCATGTCTTACCTGTCTCCTGCCCTACTGCCATATCTAACTGCCGAGGCACTTTGATAAATTATGGCACTTCGATAAAGTATGCATAAATGCTATATGCATAAATGCTGCCCCTTGACTATGACTCAATATATAGGGACGTATCTGCTTAGATCTACACAGATTTAACTCGTTAGCAATCAATCAACTAGCTTAAGACAACAGGAGACCATAAACTGCAGGAAAAAAAAAACAGACTGGCAACTCAACATGGATCATAAACTGTTAAAGTAAGTGTGATGACCTTAAAGTATCATGGATTAAACAACGTAGAGGAGTGAGAAATATATACCAGTGATTAGCTGCAGAGCATTGCAAGTAACATTGAGGTACAATGCAGTTTTCAGAATAGATAACACGTAGTAGAGGAGTGAGAAATATATACCAGTAATATATTCCTAGGATAAGAAGCAACATTCAGTTAGCGCCACTGACCCAGAAGAGGCAACACGTTTAGTTATTAAGCCATACACCTCTTTCCTCCAGTCACATCCAGAGCTGCATTCACTGCTCCGCTGGTTTCTGCACATTGCAGGATCTCACGTCTGCGGACCACCCGGATGCCTCAGAAGCATTTTGCAGACCCCAAAGCGCCTGAGTGTAGTGCATTGTGGGAGTTTTGGTTAGAAGTCTGGCTGTTGGCAGAATTGTGAGTGCAGCTCTGGATGTGTCTGGCATATATAACATGATTCTGACAGGTAAATGCACACATCATTCTTACCTGACCAGCCCGGATGCTTTTCGGGTTTTTCCAGAACCTTAGTCGGAGCGCCAAATGGGATCCCCTTGAAGATATCAATATAATCTGGGGAGACCACGCCGATCTTCTTACTGGTTCCCTCAACAAATCCCCCCTCTGTGTGCACCACGCCGAGCTGAGAAAGAAACAGAGAATATCAGAGTGTGGAGCAATAGCGTCCTGTAATGGCAGGAAACAGAGGCAGTAAAGGCTCGGACTCACCGTCGCTGCGCGGGCAGCCACCAGAAGGCTGGAAAGTGCCAAGAAGTGCAGCAAGCGCGCCATCCTGTCTCCGGGACGAGTTCTCCCCTCCAGCGGTCCTCAGTGCGCCCCGAGCTCGCTTATATAAGCCGCTCACCTTCACATGCAAAGTCAGCAGTACCGGTGCCAAGGAGAAGCAATGCCAACAAGTGTGGGACACTGAGCAGCTGCGGCCGGGTATCAGGATGGGCACCGAGCTCACTGCTGGGATGGCGGCCGCGGCCCCACAGTTTCTCACACATTAAGTTTTCCATTGATAATCATTAAGGTTATTAGAGAGATATCAAGAAACGTCACCGACCCTGCAGAGATAATAAACAGAACAGAGCAATACTGACTGCAGAGCCACGTATCTAATCCTGGGGGATACTGACTGCGGAGCCACATATCTAATCCTGGGGGATACTGACTCTGAGCCATGTATCTAATCCTGGGGGATACTGACTGCAGAGCCACATATCTAATCCTGGGGGATACTGACTGCTGAGCTGTGTATGTAAACCTGTGTGATACTGACTGCTGAGCTGTGTATCTAATCCCATCATCTATGATACTGTCTGTTGAGCTGTGTATCCAATCCTATCCTGTGTGATACTGCCTGCTGAGTTGTGTATCTAATCCCATCATCTATGATACTGTCTGTTGAGGTGTGTATCCAATCCTATCCTGTGTGATACTGTCTGCTGAGCTGTGTATCCAATCCTATCCTGTGTGATACTGTCTGCTGACCCATGTATCTAATCCTATCCTGTGTGATATTGTCTGCTGAGCCATGTATCTAATCCCAGCATATGTGATATTCCCAGCTGAGCCGTGTAGCTAATCCTATCCTGCGTGATACTGTGCTGAACGGTGTATCTAATCCTATCCTGTGTGATACTGCCTGCTGAGTTGTGTATCTAATCCCATCATCTATGATACTGTCTGTTGAGCTGTGTATCCAATCCTATCCTGTGTGATACTGTCTGTTGAGCTGTGTATCCAATCCTATCCTGTGTGATACTGTCTGCTGACCCATGTATCTAATCCTATCCTGTGTGATACTGTCTGCTGAGTTGTGTATCTAATCCCATCATGTGTGATATTGTCTGCTGAGCTGTGTATCTAATCCCAGCATATGTGATATTCCCAGCTAAGCCGTGTAGCTAATCCTATCCTGCGTGATACTGTGCTGAGCTGTGTATCTAATCCTATCCTGTGTGATACTATCTGCTGAGCAGTGTATCTAATCCTATCCTGTGTGATACTGTCTGCCGAGCTGTGTATCTAATCCTATCCTGTGTGATACTGTCTGCTGAGCCATGTATCTAATCCTAACCTGTGTGATACTGTCTGCTGAGCTGTGTATGTAATCCTATCCTGTGTGATACTGTCTGCTGAGCTGTGTATCTAATCCTATCCTGTGTGATACTGTCTGCTGACCCATGTATCTAATCCTATCCTGTGTGATATTGTCTGCTGAGCCATGTATCTAATCCCAGCATATGTGATATTCCCAGCTGAGCCGTGTAGCTAATCCTATCCTGCGTGATACTGTGCTGAACGGTGTATCTAATCCTATCCTGTGTGATACTGCCTGCTGAGTTGTGTATCTAATCCCATCATCTATGATACTGTCTGTTGAGCTGTGTATCCAATCCTATCCTGTGTGATACTGTCTGTTGAGCTGTGTATCCAATCCTATCCTGTGTGATACTGTCTGCTGACCCATGTATCTAATCCTATCCTGTGTGATACTGTCTGCTGAGTTGTGTATCTAATCCCATCATGTGTGATATTGTCTGCTGAGCTGTGTATCTAATCCCAGCATATGTGATATTCCCAGCTAAGCCGTGTAGCTAATCCTATCCTGCGTGATACTGTGCTGAGCTGTGTATCTAATCCTATCCTGTGTGATACTATCTGCTGAGCAGTGTATCTAATCCTATCCTGTGTGATACTGTCTGCTGAGCTGTGTATCTAATCCTATCCTGTGTGATACTATCTGCTGAGCAGTGTATCTAATCCTATCCTGTGTGATACTGTCTGCTGAGCTGTGTATCTAATCCTATCCTGCGTGATACTGTCTGCTGAGCTGTGTATCTAATCCTATCCTGTGTGATACTGTCTGCTGAGCTGTGTATCTAATCCTATCCTGTGTGATACTGTGCTGAGCGGTGTATCTAATCCTATCCTGTGTGATACTGTGCTGAGCGGTGTATCTAATCCCGTCCTCTGTACAGTAGTCTGATGTGAGCGGTCAGGACAGCCCCGTGCCCCTCACATCAGCCGCTCTTGCTCCCGGTCTCGTGCTTGTGGCGTTTGTGATAAATGATTTCTCTTCTATTTTGGGTTGACGTTTCTTTTTCTGGATATCAGGAAACAATTTAGGAGCTGGAAATGTGTTTATAATTAGCGGTCGCCCCCCGGGACATTTCCAGTGTGAGCAGACAAGTGACATCGGGTACAATAGAGGCTGAATAGAGCAAAAATAGGGAATTATTTATAGACGCGGCCCCGGGCGATCATGATCAATAGGAAAACCTGTACATCACTCGCCCTCTGCTGCCCGCAGGAGGGACTGCACGGCTGACACTATGAGAAGGCGATATCACAGGTGTGTTGTACCTGGCGCCGATACCTAGTGAACGTATGATCACTGATGGCACCAATGTCCAGTCCTGACCTAACGAGGCGAGATCTTAGGATGGCAACGTGCCGCCCTGCCCTCTGTCCCCGGGCATCATGGGGGGAACATGAGCAGAGCTGACAGCAGAATGAGCGGCACAGGGCTTTCCTGACACTTTGTTCTCGTGATGAGACATCCCTGCAATGTCCGTGACCCTTTATCGCTCTTCCCAAATTGGCAGGTTTTTTTTTCATTTCTTTGCGTTTTCATTTTTCTCTCCCGTTCTTCCAAGAGCCTTATATTTTTCCATCTCCATATGACGGCTTGTAGAATGAGGAACGAGTTGTTGTTTTGAATGACACGCTTCATTTTACCATACAATGTACGAAAAAAAACAGGTAAAAAATTCCAAACGAAGCGAAATGTAAAAAAAAAAATCTAATAAAAAAAATATCCACCTTTGTGTTAATGGCTTTTGTAATACCGTAAAAATTGCCTAAAAACATGATTCGCTAGGTCGGTATTATTATGGCGATAAACTTATAAGGAGGAACAGTAGGAGCACTGCCAGAGTCCTGCAAAATGACCTCCAGCAGGCCACAAATGTGCATGTGTCTGCACAAACGGTTAGAAACCGACTCCATGAGGGTGGTAGGAGGGCCCGACGTCCACAGATGGGGGTTGTGCTCACAGCCCAACACCGTGCAGGACGCTTGCCATTTGCCACAGAACACCAGGATTGTCAAAGTCGCCACTGGCGCCCTGTGCTCTTCACAGATGAAAGCAGGTTCACACTGAGGACATGTGACAGACGTGACAGAGTCTGGAGACGCCGTGGAGATCAATCTGCTGCCTGCAACATCCTTCAGTATGACCGGTTTGGTAGTGGGTCAGTAATAGTAATTTTTAAATAAGGTTAATCTAGCTATATATATATTATATGTTTCATATTTAACCTTATTTAAAAAATTTTACTTGATTGTTTTAGTCCTTTTAGAGGGGTTTGTGAACCTTTGGCATTTAAGTAAACAGCAGAGATCAGAGCCAGCTCTGATTGCTGCTGTGTGGAGGCAGGTGGCAACAGTATAAAACAGCCTGGTATTGTTGTGTATTGTATTATAAAAAGTTCAATAAAAATGTAGTTGATAAAAAGAAAAAAAAAAAAAGAAAAAAAAAGCGGGCATCTGCAGTGAATGGAAAAGGCTCAGCTCATCACCTCGCTCCATTATAGGATTAAATCACATATTGGGAAGCAATTAAATCGTACACACGTATATTATATACACTGCTCAAAAAAATAAAGGGAACACTCAAATAACACATCCTAGATCTGAATGAATGAAATATTCTCATTGAATACTTTCTTCTGTACAAAGTTGAATGTGCTGACAACAAAATCACACAAAAATCATCAATGGAAATCAAATTTATTAACCAATGGAGCCCTGGATTTGGAGTTACCCCCAAAATTAAAGTGGAAAAACACACTACAGGCTGATCCAACTTTGATGTAATGTCCTTAAAACAAGTCACAATGAGGCTCAGTATTGTGTGTGGCCTCCACGTGCCTGTATGACCTCCCTACAACGCCTGGGCATGCTCCTGATGAGGTTGCGGATGGTCTCCTGTGGGATCTCCTCCCAGACCTGGACTAAAGCATCCGCCAACTCCTGGACAGTCTGTGGTGCAACGTGACGTTGGTGGATGGAGCGAGACATGATGAACCAGATGTGCTCAATCGCATTCAGATCTGGGGAACGGGCGGGCCAGTCCATAGCTTCAATGCCTTCATCTTGCAGGAACTGCTGACACACTCCAGCCACATGAGGTCTGGCATTGTCCTGCATTAGGAGGAACCCAGGACCAACCGCACCAGCATATGGTCTCACAAGGGGTCTGAGGATCTCATCTCGGTACCTAATGGCAGTCAGGCTACCTCTGGCAAGCACATGGAGGGCTGTGCAGCCCTCCAAAGAAATGCCACACCACACCATTACTGACCCACTGCCAAACCGTGGGATGTTGCAGGCAGCAGATCGCTCTCCACGGCGTCTCCAGACAACCCCCATCTGTGGACGTCGGGTCCTCATACCACCCTCATTGAGTCGGTTTCTAACCGTTTGTGCAGACACATGCACATTTGTGGCCTGCTGGAGGTCATTTTGCAGGGTTCTGGCAGTGCTCCTCCTGTTCCTCCTTGCACAAAGGCGGAGGTAGCGGTCCTGCTGCTGGGTTGTTGCCCTCCTATGGCCCCCTCCACATCTCCTGGTGTACTGGCCTGTCTCCTGGTAGAGCCTCCAGCCTCTGGACACTACGCTGACAGACACAGCAAACCTTCTTGCCACAGCTCGCATTGATGTGCCATCCTGGATGAGCTGCACTACCTGAGCAACTTCTGTGGGTTGTAGAGTCCGTCTCATGCTACCACGAGTGTGAAAGCACAACCAACATTCAAAAGTGACCAAAACATCAGCCAGAAAGCATTGGTACTGAGATGTCGTCTGTGGTCCCCACCTGCAGAACCACTCCTTTATTGAGGGTGTCTTGATAATTGCCAATAATTTCCATCTATTGTCTATTCCATTTGCACAACAGCATGTGAAATTGATTGTCAATCAGTGTTGCTTCCTAAGTGGACAGTTTGATTTCACAGAAGTTTGATTCACTTGGAGTTATATTCTGTTAAGTGTTCCCTTTATTTTTTTGAGCAGTGTATATTCATTCCCGGTGAATAATAAGAATTTCTTGATTTTAATAAATAAAATCAGATATTGCCGAAAAGAATTTATTTAGTTAGCAAGAAAACAAACAAAGCACAAAAACAAAAGTACTAAATAAATCCCTGGAAATAACATAGAATCTTCAGGTCACCAATGGAATAAGGTTCTAAATGTCTGGACAGGATACAGTTTGATACAGGCTGCATTAGGCCTCGGCGCTGCAGTCATGATTCTGCAGGCGTCAAAGCTGAAATCTCCCAGCATTCATTACATAGACAAAGCTGCTCCAGTAATAGCTCTGTGGTAAAAAACACGCATTAACACGTAACATATTTACACAGGAATTGGGAGTTGTCTGTACAGTGATGTAAAATGATGATAAAAGATGCAAAGAACTTTGATACTCCAGAAACAACTCACTACGATAGAATTGATGGTTACAGACAAACAGAACATGGACAATTCATGGGGCCATATGAGCTCGTTGTAGGAAACATCATGTATCTGATGGCTGCACATTATTAGTGCTACATCCCCTTCAGTCCATTCCCTGCAGCCGTCTTCAGTCCGCACCGCAGGGAATCAGTTCATACCTGGAAACTGCCGTCTTCCCCTTCCTGATAATCCGTAGCGGCTGCAGGAGCACAGAGCTACACGGCGGCTCACACATAGTCCAGGAGTTCTGTTTCCATCTCATTCTCGCTTCCTTCTGAAGGATGAAATTCCTCCTCTTCGTCCTCCTCCTCTTCTCCGGACTCATACATGAGCGGCTCCTTGGAGTCGTTAGGGGCAGAAGTACTGGTGAACAGAGCTAAGGAGGAAAATATAAGGAGAATGCTAG
Organism: Phyllobates terribilis; assembly: GCF_046119375.1. Classification (NCBI taxonomy): domain Eukaryota; kingdom Metazoa; phylum Chordata; class Amphibia; order Anura; family Dendrobatidae; genus Phyllobates; species Phyllobates terribilis. The sequence goes on from NW_027362767.1 coordinate 266,274,597, forward strand.
GAGAAGTCAGCAAGACACGTGCACCGACCACCGGAGGCTGCGGGTACAGTATATCCCCTCTGATAGCAATATCACAGCTCCATTACATACTGAAAGGGGCTGTGCAGCCGTTCTCCCCTACCTCACCCTTAAAACTGTTCTAATCAATAATACAAATAAATCATACAAGCTGGTAAATGACATCAGCAACTGTATCGCAGTCTCCTCATGCCCAATGTCAAGTAAGATGGAAGAGTACCTGGGCAGCACCTTCATCTACATGAACAGATAAACCCAGAGCTGCACTCACTATTCTGCTGGTGCAGTCACTGTGTACATACATTACATTACTGATCCTGTACTGATCCTGAGTTACATCCTGTATTATACTCCGGAGCAGCACTCACTATTCTGCTGGTGCAGTCACTGTGTACATACATTACATTACTTATCCTGTACTGGTCCTGACTTACCTCCTGTATTATACCCCAGAGCTGCACTCACTATTCGGCTGGTGCAGTCAATGTGTATGTACATACATTACATTACTGATCCTGTACTGATCCTGAGTTACATCCTGTATTATACTCCAGAGCTGCATTCACTATTCTGCTGGTGCAGTCACTGTGTACATACATTACATTAATTATCCTGTACTGATCCTGAGTTACATCCTGTATTATACTCCAGAGCTGCACTCACTATTCTGCTGGTGCAGTCACTGTGTACATACATTACATTACTTATCCTGTACTGGTCCTGACTTACCTCCTGTATTATACTCCAGAGCTGCACTCACTATGTACATACATGACATTACTTATCCTGTACTGATCCTGAGTTACATCCTGTATTATACTCCAGAGCTGCACTCACTATTCTGCTGGTGCAGTCACTGTGTATATACATTACTGATCCTGTACTGATCCAGAGTTACATCCTGTATTATACTCCAGAGCTGCACTCACTATTCTTCTGGTGCAGTCACTGTGTACAAACATTACATTACTTATCCTGTACTGATCCTGAGTTACATCCTGTATTATACCCCAGAGCTGCACTCACTATTCTGCTGGTGCAGTCACTGTGTACATACATTACATTACTTATCCTGTACTAATCCTGAGTTACATCCTGTATTATACTCCAGAGCTGCACTCACTATTCTGCTGGTGCAGTCACTGTGTACAGTCATGGCCAAAAGTATTGAGAATGAGACAAATAGTAATTTTTCCAAAGTTTACTGCTTCATTTTTTGTAATGGCAATTTGCATATACTCCTGAATGTCAAAGAGTGATCAGCTTAACAGCAATTACTGTACTTGCAAAGTCAATATTTGCCCAGAAAATGAACTTTAACCCCCAAAACACATTTCAACATCATTGCAGTCCTGCCTTAAAAGGAGCAGCTAACATCGTTTTAGTGATTGATCTATTAACACAGGTGTGGGTGTTGATGAGGACAGGGCTGGCGATCAATCAGTCATGATTAAGTAAGAATGACATCACTGGACACTTTAAAAGGAGGCTGGTTCTTGGTATCATTGTTTCTCTTCAGTTAACCATGGTTATCTCTAAAGAAACACGTGCAGCCATCATTGCACTGCACAAAAATGTCCTAACAGGGAAGAGTATCGCAGCTACAAAGATTGCACCTCAGTCAACAATCTATCGCATCATCAAGAACGTCAAGGAGAGAGCTTCCATTGTTGTCAAAAAGGCTCCAGGGCGCCCAAGAAAGACCAGCAAGCGCCAGGACCGTATCTTAAAACTGTTTCAGCTGCGGGATCGGACTACCAGCAGTGCCGAGCTTGCTCAGGAATGGCAGCAGGCTGGTGTGAGTGCTTCTGCAAGCACTGTGAGGCGGAGACTCTTTGAGCAAGGGCTGGTTTCAAGGAGGGCAGCAAAGAAGCCACTTCTCTCCAGAAAAAACATCAGGGACCGACTGATATTCTGCAAAAGGTACAGGGAGTGGACTGCTGAGGACTGGGGCAAAGTCATTTTCTCTGATGAATCCCCTTTTCGATTGTTTGGGACATCTGGAAAACAGCTTATTCGGAGAAGAAGAGGTGAGCGCTACCACCAGTCTTGTCTCATGCCAACTGTAAAGCATCCTGAAACCATTCATGTGTGGGGTTGCTTCTCGGCCAAGGGAATCGGCTCACTCACAGTCTTGCCTAAAAACACAGCCATGAATAAAGAATGGTACCAGAATGTCCTCCAAGAGCAACTTCTCCCAACCGTCCAAGAGCAGTTTGGCGCCCAACAATGCCTTTTCCAGCATGATGGAGCACCTTGCCATAAAGCAAAGGTGATAACTAAATGGCTCATGGAACAAAACATAGAGATTTTGGGTCCATGGCCTGGAAACTCCCCAGATCTTAATCCCATTGAGAACTTGTGGTCAATCATCAAGAGACGGGTGGACAAACAAAAACCAACAAATTCTGGCAAAATGCAAGCATTGATTATGCAAGAATGGACTGCTATCAGTCAGGATTTGGTCCAAAAGTTGATTGAGAGCATGCCAGGGAGAATTACAGAGGTCTTGAAGAAGAAGGGGCAACACTGCAAATATTGACTTGCTGCATTAACTCATTCTAACTGTCAATATAACCTATTGGTACTCATAATATGATTGCAATTATATTTCTGTATGTGATATAAACATCAGACAAACACTAATAAAAACCAGAGGCCAGCAGATCATGTGAAAATATAATTTTGGTGTCATTCTCAAAACTTTTGGCCATGACTGTACATACATTACATTACTTATCCTGTACTGATCCTGAGTTACATCCTGTATTATACCCCAGAGCTGCACTCACTATTCGGCTGGAGCAGTCACTGTGTACATACATTACATTACTTATCCTGTACTGATCCTGAGTTACATCCTGTATTATACTCCAGAGCTGCACTCACTATTCTGCTGGTGCAGTCACTGTGTACATACATTACATTACTTATCCTGTACTGATCCTGAGTTACATCCTGTATTATACTCCAGAGCTGCACTCACTATTCTGCTGGTGGAGTCACTTTGTACATACATTACATTACTTATAGTGTTATAATTTATAATTACTTATAGCTTTATGAATTTCCATCTCACCTGGTCTCTTGGAGCGGATGATTTGCTTGATCATGAGCGACATTGAGTCCCGGAGTTGGTCGCTGGTCTTCGGCAGACACCAGCCATCTCGTTCTGTACATTCACTCTCGGCACCATGATTCCGACTAATGATTTCCTGCAGACTAAAGTAGCACAATCGTCACACTGTATGCCGGGGCCTCCTGTGACGTACGTACCTGTACAAGCAGGCTAAGCAGGTTGTTTGTGGTACTGAACCTCAACTCCATTCACTCCAACAGAGATGAGCTACAATACTGGACACAAGCAAAGAAAGCCGCCATTTTTTTCCTAATCTTGGACAATCCCTTTAAATATATCCACCGGCACCACATACCTGTCCACATTCAGATCACACAACTGGTAAAACATCTGGCGGTAAGGAGGTAAGTTCTCTTCCCGGAAAATGTAAACTGATTCCTGGGATAAGAGAGAAAGTGAAAAATGAGATATTTCATTCTGATAATGATGAATGTGCGAATCCCATTAATGTAAATTAATGGCATATCACTAAGACTGATGGGGGGGGTCCGTCCCAATCTTAGGAAGGTAGGGGCTGATCCACACCACAGCTCTGTTGACCCTTCTTCTCAAGATTGGCGGAGGTCCCAGAGGATTGACCCTGTGAGTTGATCCACACCACAGCTCTGCTGACTCTTCTTCTCAAGATTGGCGGAGGTCCCAGAGGATTGACCCCTAGCGACACGCTACCACTTAAGATGGGACTACCCCATTAAGGTCAGCCATTTCTTTTCACAAAACAAGTTCTCATGCACTAATATGCCCCACAATTACATCATTGTTCACTTGGCTAACAGAAGCCTCCCCTTAAGGGGGTCTCCTAGTCTAGCGGATAGGAAACAATGTTTGATTTTTTTTTCATGTATTTAGTGTGGAGAATATATCTGCAGAAAGATTTCACTCAATTCATAAAATTAAAAAAGTTATAGCACCTTATAGGGAGCGATCTCCGGCATGAGCTCGGACCACGCAGCGCACAATGGAGCATTCTGTCAGCCGTGTGTTCGTCTCTGTTTTCTTAGCGTTTGGATTAACTTGCCCAATAGATGGTCTTTTTTGGGTGTCATTTTAAAAAAAGTCCTTAGTATTATGACCCTTAGTGATCACCACACACTGATCAGAGATCTAATAGGATGATGATTTGCTAGAACGTTGTGTTGGAGCAGAAACACAAAACAATAACAAATCGCTTAACTCACTCATTTGGACTTTTGCTCCAAAACATCTTCATTCAGGTGCAAAGATTGTGAACATAGCTACGTTTCTGGCAATAATTATCTTTAATGAGCAATTTACGCCAATTCTTAAAGTAATGGACGTGATGGGAATGACTATTGGTCAGCAAGCGGAGATATATGCACACACTCGGGACGAGGCTCATTTCAATTGCTCGGAGCCGCGTTAGTCTGACTCCATTTGAGACGACAGATCTCACCGCAGGAAAGAGAGTGCAGCTCTGCAGGAATTATATGAGCACGAGGAAGGGTCACTCTATGGTCCTGGAATAGCTGATTGATCTAAGTAAACGTGCCTCTGTGTAACATTTTTCTCAAAAATATTTTTTTCAAATCGGTGGCCATGATATCTCCAGAACCAATTGGTCAATGGAGTCAGGCTTTTTTTTGTAATTTTGACAGGCCTTCAATTGTGTCAAAAATCGATACTCAATTTTCAGCATGACACCTTTTTTTTTTTTTTTCTCTCTTTTTTTAATTCTGCTACAGCAGATAGCGACAATCATAGTAATTAAGAATCTTTGTTTTTTTTGTTTCAGACAAGTACAACAGCCGGGATCGTTGCCACCATTCACCACCGTTTTGTTTTCCTTGCCAACTTCACTGCATTTTTACAGTACTCATTTATACTCTTTTCATGATATAAAAATTTGTAAGCATACTTCAAAGCACATGTAAATATATTGTAAAAACCCTATTACAAAAATCCTTATTCTTTTTCCACAAAAAAAAAAAAAAAAATCGCAAACATTGCATAAAAATCTGGCAGATTTAGACTAGAAGACTCCCTTAAAGGGATTAGGTGCCGCTCAATTCCTAGTCAGGCATCCTTCGGCTGCTTGGCAGGTCTTGTGCCCGTCTTATTAGCGGCTGACTGATGCCATGTCAGGAGCACCTCTCACCTCCTGGTTTGGAAGGCAGATAACCTGTTTAAGTACTTGGTAAGTCACAGATGGGAACCCTTACATCTATGGCGGCCCTATGTTACCCCGATGCACAGCGCTCACCTTCAGCCGGTATTTATTAGGTGGAAGCTTTTTAGTCTCTTTAGAGCCCAGTGATCCCAGTCCGTGGGTCAGATCCTGCATGCTGACTGCTTGTGGCACTGAGGGGGGAACAAAAGGAGTGAATACTCAATTCAGTATAACGAAAACAAGGCAAAGACTGTGTACGAGTTCACATAAAGTATCTGTGCTCCATGAGTTCTGCAGCAGAGGGGAGTAGCCGCACTCACCCTATAGGACTGGGTAAGGCAACCAACAGACCGGCACCGCAGCTCCACATCCCATCTACTGTTACGTTCTACTAAAGGACGAGATGTCACACAGGCTACACGGCCGCACAACAGAAGCAGGTTTTGTTCACCGCAAAACAATGATGAATGGGATGGCACAGAGATCCAGCAGAGAGCACGGTCACTATCATTGCTTACAATGTGGCCCGTCTCATGACTCAGACACAGGTTGCTGGAAGCCCTCCTTTACGCCATGAGATCATGCTCAGTGGTGCATCCCCCCTCAGATCCAATTTGTTCTAAGACCAAAATGTAACAGTGTTTAGAGAACAACGGGGTTCCCATAATTGCCAAAATTGGAAGACAGCAAGGCACCCTCCATTATAGCCTATGGGGTACACTGAAAAAAGACGAGCCGCTAATGCAAAAAGAGTATGACCTAGGGATTAGTGCAAAGAACCACAACATTTAGATCTTGCAAATTTGAAAGTCCAACCCTGATGGGAGTTGTAGTATTGTAACCGTAAGGCTTTTAGATGTAATTTTGCCTTGCTGACAGTTTCCCTATTTCAAGGAATGCCATGTTTGCAGCACCTTAAACAACTCACCTGGCTTCTTCAGCGTGATGGGCAGGCTGTAGTTGTAAGTGCTGCGTTTGGCTTTGACTGGCATATCGTTTGGTGTATACCCTGTTTCAGGCAGAAGAGGTGGTTAGGTATATAATCATATCGCCGCAAAAGCCATACTAAAGGTAATCTGTTAAGAGGTTGTGCAGCACCGCTTATTTCTGCATCATCCATAGGGATGCATCTGCATGGCTGATGGACCAAAGAATGAAGTAACCGCCCGATGCCCAACAGTTATTATGCCAACGTCAGGTAGAACAGAACACAATGGGTGTCAGATGGCTGCACTGGCAACAGTCCTGCCCGGCATCCAGCGGAAAGGACAGGCAATGCATAACCCCGAAAAGAAAACCTGTGGAAATTCTTGCCAATATTAATAATTTTCAATGAACGGTGTAAGAAAATGCTCCCCTCCCACGCTGCTTACCGGACTTCATCCCACAGCGGATCCGGAAATCAAGAACTTGGTACATTTTAGCTTCTGGATTTTTTCTGGGGTCATAGCCAAACCTCACCCAAAGACTTCTCCAGGGCCCGGTCAGCTACAATGAAGAGCAAATAAAAAGTATAGTGCAGAAGAAACAAGGACATGAGAAATGGTATTTGCATCACCAAAAAAAAACTAGCACGAAGAAATAAAGAACAAACTGAAAGCGCTAGGTTATAAAAGCCAAATAGAAATTAGCTTTATATACCTTGTACTCATGTAGCATCACATCATTAACTTATGCTCCAGTTACAACCAAAGCAGCAGCACAAATTCTGAGCTTTACTACATATAAACGTTATCAAACAACCCGAATGTATTGCCAATACTGACCATGTAGTAGGCAAAATAGGGCAGCAACAACTTCAGCTTGTCGGGGTGGATGCTGATATTGGCTTTAATCGCATTTCGGGACCAAATGGGTCGACAAGTGAAGAGCTGAAGAAAGAACAAAATCATATAGTAAATCTCTGTGTTAAAGGAAGAGGGCACTGGTGAGTGATAAATACACACAAACATAGACAGCACAGAGGAAAGTATTGGCTCATGCGCCTTAATCATTGAATTCCATTTACTGCTTGAGCCCCTCGCCCCCCCCCCCCCGGTGTATAACATCCGGCCCCTCGTCCGGGTGTGTATAACATCTGGCCTGTTATCTTGCAGTCTGCCTTTTATAACATGTGCATAAAAGTTACTAATGCTCTACTGGCTCCATATTAATGTCTATGGATGTAGAATGGGAGGTCAGAAAAGCTCCTGGAGGTGGAAGGTGCACATACTTTTCTTCATGTAGTGTACATATGGTGTACGTCTGATGAAAGATATATTACCACTGTATAACGTACCCTCCTCATCTCCTGCTCTACATTATTGTCCACAGAATTGGTACACAGCTTCTTCCAGTTCTTGACGGCTGCCGGGTGAGGATCAGTGGGCACCTCTCCATCTTCAAAGTTAACAAATATGGCATTGTGGGGCCTGCGGGCCCTGCTTAATCCGATCAGATTCTCACTGGACAGATGTGGAGGCTGATAACCGTCCCTGAAGAAACAGGAGAAAATTATATGTGCAGTACTGCACAAAGACAGTAGATGGTGCTGTGCAACTGCAAGCGCTCATAAAGGAAATGCACTTCGTTTCTAAAACTGCTCCATACACAACAAGTGCCCTGGGGGTCAGAGGAGGTATTGCAGGAGAGGCTCTGCTGCATTCCCTGTACTGCAGATGACTGAGCGCCACTGAGCAGTGAAAAAAAGTAAAAAGTATCATTCCCAGGATCAGTGGGGGACTCAGAGGTCAAACTCCCATCAATCAGAACGGTGTCAAATAATAGTGATATGCACCATCTATATATATTGTCTGTCCAGGAAATCCCGCGTCGCTCATTGGTCCGGCCACGGCCAATCAGCGACGCGGGATTTGAGAAAAAGATGGCGGCCATTAGCGGCTCATCTGCAGGACGGAGGTCAGCGGCGATGCAGCAGGGAGATGACCGGTGCGAGGCGCTCATCTCCCGGCCACTAGCAGCAGAAGAACCCCGACCGGTGGTGCCACTGACCTCCATGCGGCTAGCGTGTCAATGGAGGACCGGGGAGCGGCGCTGCCGGTCGGGATACTTCTGCTGCGAGCAGCCGCTCATCTCCCGGCTTCTCGCAGCGGAAGTAGCCGCACAGGCAGCGCCGCTCCCCGGTCCTCACCAATACGATTCGCTGATTGGAATCAGTGATCTTGGCGCAAAATTTAAACAAAGCTGTGCTGATTGGTCGCGGCCGCGACCAATCAGTGATATTGGCGCCAAATTTAAACACCCCTCTGCTGATTGGTCGCGGTCGGCAGTCGCGACCAATCAGCGACATTGGCGCAAAATTTAAACACCGCTCTGCTGATTGGTCGCGGTCGCCGGCCGCAACCAATCAGCATTATTGGACCCAAATTTAAACCCCGCTTTGCTGAGTGGTCGCGGTGCTCGCTACTTGAGTTTGCATCGGGTACTCGGGTATGCACCATGTATCGCGGGTGCTTGAGTGACATGTTCAAGTCCCCGCCCACATGTTTCACGGTTATTAGACACCCCAGAAAAAACATGCGGGGATCGCTCGTGAATGGCGGGCAACCCCGCAAGTTTTTTTTGGCCGTGAAGCATATAGGGCAGAGACTCGAGCATGTCACTCGAACACCCGTGATACTTGGTGCATACCCAAGCACCCGATGCAAACTCAAGTAGCGAGAACTTGCACTCAACACTGGTCGCTATATCGTCATCATTTTTTTTTTTTTATTTACTTTTGAAAAAATCCCAACCCTAACCCTAGCACAACCCTAACCCTGGCACAACTCTAACCCTAGAGTTTATTTTTTACGCCGCTCCTCGTGCGGTATAAGTGATTAGACAACTTTATTCTTCGGGTCGGTGTGATTACAGCGATGAAAAATTCATATCGGGTTTTTATGATTAACAGCTGTCACACACTAAAAGATGCTATAATTTTTCCATATTTCGTCTGACACAGTCATGTGACGGCTTGTTTTTTGCGGGATGAGTTGACGTTTTTATTGGTACCATTTTCAGGCACGTGACATTTTTTGATCGCTTTCTATTCCGATTTTTGGGAGGCAGAATAAACAAAAAAACAACAATTTGGGGGGGGGGGGGGTTATGCTGTTCTGCGTGTGCTAAGATTGATAAAACAGCTTTATTCTTCGGGTCAGTATATTTACAGTGGTACTACATTTATATCTTTTTTTATGCTTTGGCGCTTTTACACAATAAAAGCTATTTTATAGAAAAAATAAATAATTTTGTATCGCTTTATTCTGAGAGCTATAACTTTTTTATTTTTTTTATTTTCACGGCTCCTTGTTATAAACTTCTGTGAAGCACCTGGGGGTTCAGGGTGCTTTGTGCTAAATTGCCATATTCCCCCCCTCCCCTGCACGTCACAGGGCCCTGTGACGTGCCCTGCTCTGCCTCCCCGCCCGCGCAAAGCGCCGCTCCCATGGAGAGCGCTTTGTTTCCCTCCGGCTCCGTTTGGCTGCGTACTGCACCGCAGCCTTGTATTGCGCAAGCGACAGTAAGTCACTGAGACTTCAGCTCCGCTGGCAGTACGCAGCCAAACAGGGCCGGAGGGAAACAAAGTGCGCCCCATGGGAGTGGAGTGGAGGCAGAGCAGGGCACGTCACAAAGCCTGTCACAGGGCGCTGTGACGTGCATGGGAGGGGGGGGATATGGTAATTTAGCACAGAGGCGGATTTAAGGGAATAGTAAGCAGATAGGAGGGGTTTGCTTGGCATCCCCCGGACGCCAAGCCCCAGGAAAACAAACTTTATAAAACCAGATTTCTCTGCAATCAGACCTCTGCTATGGGCCATACAAGTAAGTATAGATTTACTTTTCTATACCCTGTATGCGTATGCCCATAGTAGAGGTCTGATATCGCCCAGGGGGGGGTGACACATTCCCTTTAAACTTATCCAGGCATGAAGCCTCTCGCTCCATCAATCTACTTAAATATCACAGTCACTAATGACAGTGGCAACTACAGGTTAATACAGCTGGGATCAGGGTCAACTACTACTATCTATACCTGTGATTGATGTTAGGACGATAGTAATAATCCACGGGGTTGTCCAGGCGCGAGAATATAGGCGGAGGGATATGAAGGGGGATGTCCTGGTGGAAATATTCTTCCTTCTCCGGCTTCTTCAGTAAAACTCTGTCATAGAGAGAAGTCTGAGACCCTCCCATTTCACCAGTGAAAGCCAAATACTGGAAATCTGACATCCCTGAGAGCCAAGAAAAAGACAGTTTAGTCTTTTTTTTTTGTTTGCCTATTTTGCATTCACAATTCTACAGGCTGCAGAGCTCAAATATCCCAGCATTCCCTGCCTGATGAGAGTCAGCACTGCAAATCTGAATTCTAGGGATCTGATGAGGAATTACTTCCCAAGAAGAATAGTGAGTGCAGCTCTGGAGTTAATACAGGATGTAACTCAGGATCAGTACAGGATAAGTAATGTAATGTATGTGCACAGTGACTGCACCAGCAGAATAGTGAGTGCAGCTCTGGAGTATAATACAGGATGTAACTCAGGATCAGTACAGGATAAGTAACGTAATGTATGTACACAGTGACTACACCAGCAGAATAGTGAGTGCAGCTCTGGAGTATAATACAAGATGTAACTCAGGATCAGTACAGGATAAGTAATGTAATGTATGTACACAGTGACTGCACCAGCAGAATAGTGAGTGCAGCTCTGGAGTATAATACAGGATGTAACTCAGGATCAGTAATGTAATGTATGTACACAGTGACTGCACCAGCAGAATAGTGAGTGCAGCGCTGGAGTATAATACAGGAGGTAACTCAGGATCAGTACAGGATAAGTAATGTAATGTATGTACACAGTGACTGCACCAGCAGAATAGTGAGTGCAGCGCTGGAGTATAATACAGGATGTAACTCAGGATCTGTACAGGATAAGTAATGTAATGTATGTACACAGTGATTGCACCAACAGAATAGTGAATGCAGCTCTGGAGTATAATACAGGAGGTAACTCAGGATCAGTACAGGATAAGCAATGTATGTACACAGTGACTGCACCAGCAGAATAGTGAGTGCAGCTCAGGGGTATAATACAGGATCAGTCCGGGTGATGGGTTATCAGACACCAGTGATAACACTAACAAGATGAAAAAAACTCCACGAACCTTGAAACTTATAGACAGTACCCACTACCCCAAGGATCTCCATGCTGATGGTTCCCTCCGGTTCTCCAGTATTGGGGTGGGATGACATTTTCTTACGGGATTTCTTCCTCACCCGCAGTATCATGGTGGTGGTGGGGAAGCGGTTGGCACACAGCGGGTGGCAGTATGGGTCTTTAGGTCTGAAGTAGAGCTCCAGCCTCTTCGCAGGGTCGGCGTATACCTGTCAGAACATCACAGAAACATCAGCACTAAAAGTAACAGCATGCACTGTTCACTGCCCACAAGGGATTCTGGGAATTGTAATTATATAATCAGACAGAATAAGGCTATGTGCCCAAGATGCAGAATTGAAGCAGAAAATTTCCGCAGCGTTTCTGCATGTCCTTGGCAGTAAGGCTGCGTGCCCACTGTGCGTTTTTCAAGCGTTTTTGCCGCGGAATTTCCGCAGCGAAATCGCTTAAAGAACGCTTGGTAACACGTGCCCCATGGTCCCCCATGATAATCCGCATGTGCTGTGCACATGCTGCGGAAATTTCCGCTGCGGATTATCATTGCAGAAAAATCCGCAGCATGTCCATTAATCTTGCGGACAAGCAGCGTAATTGCCGCCATTGACTTGCATTGAAACGCTTAATATCAGTGTCAGTACATTTACACACACGGATATTATGCGTTTCTTTGTGCGGATGGTACCCGGGTCCGGAGAAGAGGAGACTCTCCTCCAGACCCGGGTACCATAGAACCTGTTAAAAAAAGAATTTAAAATAAAAAATAAAGATTATACTTACCTTCCGATGTCCCCTGGCCTCCTCAGCGACGCGTCTGGTCTCTTGTACGGCTTGCGGTGGTGTGAGGACCTGCCATGACGTCATTTAGTCATGTGACGTAATCACAGGTCCTTCAAACCACCGTGACCGATACAACAGACCGGACGTAGCGGAGAAAACACCGGGGGCCATCGGAAGGTAAGTATAATCTTTATTTTTTATTTTTCACCATTCTTATTCTTTTTTTTTTTAACTACTACTTGGTCACACTATATGAATCCTTGCCGGTTGCATGGATCTATATAGTGTGACCAAGTTGTCAAGCACTTTCCAAGTGATGCTAAAATCGCTTGGAAAAGCTCTTGATAACCCGCATGCGGAAATGCATGCAAAAACGCTTCACAAACTCTTCTACCTGGTGGGAAAAATGCATGTAAAATCCGCATGCGTTTTTCCTGCCAGGGAGAAGCTGAAAAAATCTGCAGCATTTCCGCATCGTTGGCACATAGCCTTAAAAAGCTTGCGGATTTTTCACACGTTTTTTAAGCGTTTTTGCATGCGGATTTGACTTGCGTTTTTCAAATGCATTGTGACCTCAAATCCGCATGCGGAAACGCACAAATAATGGACATGCTGCAGATTTTTCCGCAAGGAAAATCCACTGTGGAAAATTCCACAGCATGTGCACAGAACATGCAGATTTTCATTGGGGAACATGGGGCACGGATTACCAAGAGTTTTTAAAGCGTTTATGCTGCGGAAATTGTGCATTAAAAACGCTTGCAAAACGCATAGTGGGCACACAGCCTTACAGCACACATTATTATCCAGCATAGGGTACTAGTATAGTGAAAGACCACCTGCAAGATGTAATGGAGTGGCAGCACTCACCCGGGACACTCCTTCCTCCCCTCCCAGGGTCCGTAGCATCCTGCCCGCGTCCTGCACCAGCCCCGGATACTCCACGCATACCATGGGCTTCTGCTGCTGAGGAAGCGACACTACACCGGAGCCCTCCATGTTTGCGGTGACGCGTCCGTCACTCTTTACCCGCCGTCCTGCTCAGCCGCCTGCACACAAGGTTCCGCAGAACAAAGCTACAAAGCGTTACCCATAGCGACCAATCACATTCCGTGTTTTACTTTCTAATCCGCGGTGAAACAATGTAAACGCGGATCTAATTGGTTGCTGTGGGCAACGACAAAACTGTGCCTTCAGTGTTATGTTTATCCATGAGGCCTAGTGTAAAATTCCTTTAATCAGGATTTAATGAGACCTGGTCACACACACGAGTACAAAATAGATTTCCAAGAAAAATGCATTTTTTTAATTAAATTAATATTGAATACAAAGACAAATATGTAAAACATTAAAACAACGGTGCTTCATAGAACAGGGACCGCGGGAATTGCCTAAAAGTAGCTATAGTACAGCCACACAAACAATGAGTGCCGGATATAGAAATAGCGCCTGTTAATTTATAAAGGAAAATCAATGTCTTATTAACCATGAATATAGTGAGGAATAGGAGTGCAGATACAAAACATGGAGATAGTATGACCTAAACAATGGGGCTCATATCGGCTGCAAGGCTAATATAGTGGCCACCGCGTCCCTCCACCCCGACTAGTGTTTCGCTTTGCCTTTTCCAGGGGACATGCCCAATCCAAGCCCAGTTCTATAAGGCCACGTTCACACGTTGAGTTTTTGCATCAGTATTTGTAAGCCAAATCCAGGAGTGGGTGACAAATACAGAAGTGGTGACGTGTTTCTATTATACTTTTCCTCTGATTATTATTATTTAATATTATAGCGCCATTTATTCCATGGCGCTTTACATGTGAAAAGGGGTATAAATAGCAAAAACAATTACAAAAATCTTGAACAAAATGTGACGGCGACTGGTACAGGAGGAGCGAGGACCCTGCCCGCGAGGGCTCACAATCTACAGGGGATGGGTGAGGATACAGTAGGTGAGGGTAGAGCTGGTCGTGCAGCGGTATGGTGGAGCGAGGGTTACTGCAGGTTGTACGATTGTCGGAAGAGTTGGGTCTTCAGCTTCCTTTTGAACGTTTCCACGGTAGGCGAGAGTCTGATATGTTGGGGTAGAGAGTTCCAGAGTAGGAGGGGATGCACGGGAGAAATCTTGTATGCGATTGTGGGAGGAGGAGATAAGAGGGGAGTAGAGCAGGAGATCTTGTGAGGATCGGAAGTTGCGTGCCGGTAAGTACTGGGAGACTAGGTCACAGATGTATGGAGGAGACAGGTTGTGGATGGCTTTGTATGCAGTGGTTAAGGTTTTGAACTGGAGTCTCTGAGCAATGGGGAGCCAGTGAAGAGATTGACAGAGAGGAGAGGCTGGGGAATAGCGGGGGGACAGGTGGATTAGTCGATCAGCAGAGTTTAGGATAGATTGGAGGGGTGCAAGAGGGTTGGAAGGGAGGCCACAGAGCAGGAGGTTGCAGTAGTCAAGGCGGGAGATGATGAGGGCATGCACTAGTGTTTTTGCAGATTCATGGTTGAGGAATGTGCGGATCCGGGAGATATTTTTGAGTTGGAGTCATCAGGAAGTGGAAAGGGCTTGGATATGAGATTTGAAGGAGAGATCAGAGTCCAGGGTTACCCCAAGGCAGCTAGCTTGAGGGACTGGGGAGAGTGGAGTTGATAGATAGGTCAGTTGGGGGGGGTTGAATGAGATGGCGGAAAGATGATGAATTTTGTTTTGTCCATGTTAAGTTTTAGAAATCTAGCAGAGAAGAAGGATGAAATAGCGGACAGACATTGTGGGATTTTGGTTAGTAGGGAGGAGATATCGGGTCCAGAGAGGTAGATCTGTGTGTCGTTAACATAGAGGTGATAATGAAAACCATGAGACTCTATGAGCTGTCCCAGGCTGAAGGTGTAGATGGAGAAGAGTAGGGGTCCTAGAACTGAACCTTGGGGGACACCGACAGATAGGGGGTGAGATGAGGAGGTGGTGTGTGAGTGGGAGACACTGAATGTCCGGTCTGTTAGGTATGAGGAGATCCAGGCTAGGGCCAAGTCTGTAATGCCGAGAGATGAGAGAGTCTGGAGTAAGAGGGAATGGTCCACTGTGTCGAAGACAGATGACAGGTCCAGGAGGAGGAGGACAGAGTAGTGATTGGTGTTGAGCGAGCATGCTCTGCACTGCTCGGTACTCGCTCGAGCATCTCACTACTCGGGATGTTCGGGGAGCACCGAGCATTTTCGGGTTACTCGGGCGGGAGCTCGGGTCTCCGCCCTGCATGTTTGGTGCTCTTTACAGAGCCAATGAACATGCAGGGATTGCCAGACAGTCACTGTAATGCCGCAGCTATGTTGGTTGTGGGCATTACAGTGATTGGCTGGCCGCACAGCGTCACCTCGAGTATTTAAAACTGGGCGCCGCCATCTTGGACACAGTCGCTCCGGATCAGACAGTGTAGGGAGAGTGCTGCTGAGCTAGGGAGAGATTTATATTGCGAAATAGGTAGTGTAGGGTCTCTAAAGCCTGCAAAATCAAACAAACAGTCCTTCTGAGGTCTAATATCCATCCCAGATATCAGGCAGGCAGGCTGTATAGGAGACGCAGTGGTTATACCAACAAACACTGCATTACAGTCCTGTGTGCTGCTGCTGCTCAAATTGCTAGACTTAGCCCCAGGTCTCAGGGGCCAGGAAAAATCCTTTTTTTTTTCATCTAAATCCTCTTTTTTTTTTTTCCCCTCAGTCAGACTGTACAAATACCCGTCTTATTAACCCTTTGGTATTCCCCCCCCCCAAAAAAAAAAAATTTGAGTGTGTCTGTGAGTGTTCAGATACAAATATGTCTGTTTTAAAGAGCCTGGTTTCGGCCAGATAACTAGAACTCTGGTTTTGCAGTTCCACTGTTCAAATCTCTGTATTATCCACTTTTTTGCCTTTTTTTTTCATTAAAAATAAAAACAGTTTGAGTGTCTCGCTGACTGTTCAGACACAAATATATCTATTTAAAAAAGTCTGGTATACGCCAGGAAATTAGAACTGTGGTTTTCCTCTTCCACGGTTCAAATCTGGGTGTTATCCACCTTTTTGCCTTTTTCCCATAAAAATAAACAGTTTGAGTGTCTCGCTGACTGTTCTGACACAAATATGTCTGTTTAAAAGATTCTGGTGTAGGCCAGAGAACTAGAACTGTGGTTTTCCTCTTCCACGGTTCAAATCTGGGTGTAATCCACCTTTTTGCCTTTTTTACATAAAAAAAAAAACATTTGAGTGTCTCGCTGACTGTTCAGACACAAATATATCTGTTTAAAAGATTCTGGTGTAGGCCAAAGAAATAGAACGGTATTTTTCCTCTTCCACGGTTCAAATCTGGGTGTTATCCACCTTTTTGCCTTTTTTCCATAAAAAAAAAACAGTTTGAGTGTCTCGGTGACTGTTCAGACACAAATATATCTATTTTAAAATGTCTGGTATACGCCAGGAAATTAGAACTGTGGTTTTCCTCTTCCACGGTTCAAATCTGGGTGTAATCCACCTTTTTGCCTTTTTTACATAAAAAAAAAAAAAAAACAGTTTGAGTGTCTCGGTGACTGTTCAGACACAAATATATCTGTTTAAAAGATTCTGGTGTAGGCCAGAGAAATAGAACTGTGGTTTTCCTCTTCCACAGTTTTAATCTCCTTTTTATTACCCTTTTGCCATTGATAGTGCGAGTGTAAGCTATTTTTCTTCATTTACAATGGGCAAGGCGCGTGGCAAGGGACATGGAACTGGACGTTCTGGTGATGGTGCGTGCAGAGGACAGGGCCGTGGCCAAGGTGAAAATGTGCCACAACCAACAGCCACATCTTCTCGCTTCCAGTTCTTGACCGAATTACTAGGTAAGCACACAACAACACCACTATTGCAAACTGATCAGTGTGAACAGGTTATTAATTGGATAGCAGATTATACTTCCAGTCACCTGGGCACCACCACCTCCGGTCTGTCTTCCACACTGTCAAGTCTTAGTAGCCGTGAGTCTCGACCGCATACTCCTCCTCACCCTGATGCTCCTTCCTCCCACCATGCCGAGTGTCGTCAGACAGCAACTGATCCCACACTTGGACACTCTGAAGAGCTGTTCACTGGTCCATTTCCATATTTGTGCCCCTCGCCTGCTCCGCTTGAAGTGGTGGAAGAGGAGATCCCATGTAGCGATGGCCAAATATTTGAACAGCCATGGCCACAGGAAGGCAACGCTGGCAATTTGTCACAAGAGGTGGACGATGACGAGACACAATTGCCACGAAGTGAGGAGGAGGACCGTGGTGCGGAAGTGGAAGAGGAGGAGGTGGTGGATGATCTAGTAACTGACCCAACGTGGCAGGAGGACACACACAGCGAGGCCAGCAGCACACAGGGGGAGGGAGGCAGAGTACCCCAACAGGCAGGAAGAAGCAGTGTGGTGGCCGCAGACAGAAGGCGGGCAACCGTTCCCCATAACACCAACACGAGGGATGTTGCCAGTACAACCAGTAGGTCTTCCAGAGTCTGGAATTTTTTTAAAGACTCTGCTGATAACCCCAAAAAGGCCATTTGTACCACCTGCCAGGCCAGCATCAGCAGGGGTGACAAAACTACCAGCCTGACCACCACCAGCATGATCAGTCACGTGTCAGCAAAGCACCCGACCTTGTGGGGCGAACCCCAGGGTCCACGACCAGTGTCAGCGGGTGTCACCACTGCTTCTTCCGCTGTTGTGCGTGTAAGAGAACCCCCTGTTGTGTGTACAAGGCAATCCCCTGTCCATACTGCATTCAAAGATGCCCCCTCCTCTCAGTCTTCACTTGTTATGGCAGTTTCTCAAGAAACAGCATCAACATCCACATCCCACTGCAGCGTTCAATTGTCCATATCCCAGACCTTTGAACGAAAGCGCAAATTCGCAGCCAACGCCCCACAGGCCACAGTCCTAAATTCGCACATTTCACGACTGCTAGCGTTGGAAATGCTGCCTTTTAGGCTGGTGGAGACGGAATCCTTCCGCAACCTTATGGCGGTGGCCATCCCTCGGTACTCGGTCCCCAGCCGATACTATTTTGCCCGGTGTGCCATCCCCGCACTACACAAGCACGTGTCCCAAAACATCTGCCGTGCCCTCAACAACGCAGTTACTGGGAGAGTCCACCTGACAACGGACACGTGGACCAGTGCTTGTGGCCAGGGACGGTACATCTCCCTGACGGCACACTGGGTAAACATAGTGGAAGCAGGGACCCAGTCGGACCTTGGGACGGAACACATCCTCCCCACACCGAGGATTGCGGGCCCTATGTCAGTCAGAGTTGCCCCCACAGTGTATAGCTCCTGCGTATCATCCTCCTCCTCCTCCTCATGTTCAGCCTCCATCTCAGATATCACCACATCAGTTACAAGCTGGAAGCACTGCAGTACTGCCTCAGACAAGCGGCAACAGGCTGTGCTGAAACTCATAAGCTAAGGTGATAAACCTCACACTGCTTGTGAGTTGTGGACAGCTGTGAAAGAGCAGGCAGATCTGTGGCTGAGACCGCTGAACCTACATCCAGGCATGGTCGTGTGTGACAATGGCCGTAACCTGGTGGCGGCTCTGAGGCGAGGCGAGATCACACACGTACCATGCCTGGCTCATGTGCTTAACCTCGTGGTTCAGCGGTTTCTTAAATCGAGTTGCCAGATCTGCTCGTCAAAGTACGCCGCCTGTCAGCTCATTTTCGGAAGTCGGCTACAGCTTCCGCCACCCTTGCTGTGTTGCAGATGCGTTTGCAGCTTCCGGCACACCGACTGGTGTGTGATGTCCCCACACATTGGAACTCTACCCTCCACATGTTGCAAAGGATTTGTGAGCAGAAGAGAGCAGTTGTGGAGTACCAGCTGCAACAAGGCCGTCGATATTCAGGTCAGACTCCACACATAAGACCTCAGTGGACCTGGATGTCTGACATATGTACCATCCTGACAAACTTTGAGGAGTCCACCAAGATGGTGAGTGGCGATGACGCCATCATTAGCGTCAGCATCCCACTTGTCTGTCTTTTGCAACGCTCTCTGCAGAGAATTAAAGAGGAGGCATTGCAGCCAGAGTATGAGGAGATGGATCAAGAAGCCATAGCGTGGGATTACACACAGCCCAGCCTCATCTCATCCCAATTTGCATTGGGGGACAATGAAGGAGAGGAGGAGGAGGAGGAAGAACAGGAGCTGGTATCATGCGCTGTAGACGGTAGTACCTGTACAACTGTCATACCGTCGGTTCAGCGTGGGTGGCCTGAGGACAGGGGGGAGGAGGAGGAGGAGAGCATGGTCAGTCGTCATCTTGGTGAGGACACGGAAGTCTTGCCCGTTACCAGTCTGGCACGCATGGCTGACTTTATGTTACGCTGCCTTAACCATGACCCTCGCGTTGTCAAAATGTTGGGTGACAGTTATTACTGGTTGGTGACACTTTTAGACCCCCACTACAAGGAGAACACACGTGACCATCTGAACACGCTAGCGGCAGAGGTCACAGTTCATTGCCCAACCAAGGCGTACAGGCGAGAGAGATGCAACTCCAATCCAGCAGAGGCAGGGGAACACTGTCAACGTTCTGGGACAGTTTTCTGAGACCCGCCCAGCTTACAGGCCCTGAGGCGCGGGGTACTCTCACTAGGAGTGGAAAGTTTCAAAAGATGGTGAGGGAGTACCTTGTCGACCGTACCAGCATCCTCCGTGATTCCTCTGTGCCTTTTAATTATTGGGTATCCAAGCTGGACACTTGGAATGAACTCGCTCTGTACGCCTTGGAGGTCCTGGCCTGCACTGCCGCTAGCGTGTTATCGGAGCGTGTTTTTAGTGCCGTTGGGGGAATTATAACTGATAAGCGCACTCGCCTGTCAACTGACAATGCTGACAACCTGACCCTTATCAAAATGAACAAGGGCTGGATTGGGCCAGACTTCTCATCACCACCAAATGACAGCAGAGTAACATAAAGTCAAATCCACTGTGTTATTTCGGGAGGTGTATTCCCATGCACCGCTTCACACCCTCACATGGGTATACGCTTCCTCATTTCGGCTGTTTTTTGCTCTTCTCCTTATCCTCAGCCTCCACCACCACTATACCACCAGGGTGACCGTGGTCCGTGTTGCCAGCATTGCAAGTTCCTCCGTCCTAATTTTTGGCAGCTTTTGCTTGGAAGGCATAGGCAAACACTATGGGAGACCCACTCCCCAATAATGGGAATAATGTTTTTAATATGCTGTACTGCATGGCTCTCGTAAGGGGCATTGCAAGTTCCTCCGTCCTAATTTTTGGCAGCTTTTGCTTCGAAGGCATAGGCAAAGACTATGGGAGACCCACTCCCCAATAATGGGAATAATGTTTTTAATATGCTGTACTGCATGGCTCTTGTAAGAGGCATTAAAATCGTCTTTTTAAGCTACTGTGACCTCCACGTCTCTTCCAAGGGTCATTGATATTGTCTTTTTATTCCACTGCGACCTCCACGTCTCTTCCAAGGGGCATTAAAACCGTCTTGTTAAGCTACTGTGACTTCCACGTCTCTTCCAAGGGGCATTAAAACCGTCTTGTTAAACCACTCTGAACGTCTCTTCCAAGGGGCATTAAAATCGTCTTGTTAAGCTACTGTGACCTCCATGTCTCTTCCAAGGGTCATTGATATTGTCTTTTTATTCCACTGGGACCTCCACCACTCTTCCAAGGGGCATTGATATTGTCTTTTTATTCCACTGCGACCTCCACCACTCTTCCAAGGGGCATTGATATTGTCTTTTTATTCCACTGCGACCTTCACCACTCTTCCAAGGGGCATTGATATTGTCTTTTTATTCCACTGGGACCTCCACTTCTCTTCCAAGGGGCATTAAAATTGTCTTGTTAAACCACTCTGAACTCCACGTCTCTTCCAAGGGGCATTAAAACCGTCTTGTTAAGCTACTGTGACCTCCACGTCTCTTCCAAGGGGCATTAAAACCGTCTTGTTAAACCACTGTGAACTCCACAGCTCTTCCAAGGGGCATTGAAATGTTGTTTTTAATTACCTCTAACCTCCACGACTCTTCCAACGGGCATTGCATTTCCTCCTAATTTTAGTCAGCTTTTGCTTTTCAATGCATAGGCAAACACTAAGGGAGACCCACTCCCCAATAATGGGTAGAAGGTTTTTAGTACGCTGTAATCCACGTCTGTTTCAAGGGACATTGCAGTTCCTCATAATTTTTGGAAAGCCTTCCATTCACTGCTTAGGCCAACAGTGTACAGGAGACCCAGTTGCTATAAATGGAAAAAAACGGTTTAGTTAAGGCCCTCTGACCTCCATGTCACTTCCAAGGGGCATTGGAGTGCCTCAAAATTTTTGGTAGGCATTGCACTCACTGTATGTGACTCGCCCCCGGGGCCGTGGGGTACCCGAAACCGGGCTTCTGTGCGATGCTGGGGGTAGTAGTGGCAACCCGATCCCGTGGCTCAGGGTGGTCAGACCAGATTGTGGCAGTCTATCAATCAGTGCTTTAAATGTCCGACTACGCCACCCGTGGATTGCGGTCAGGGATAACTGCCGCTGCTAGGCAGACCGCTGAGGCTGGTGTTGGTGTGCAGCACAGGGGTAGGATAACTCCCCACGGGAAGAGTGTAGCCTCAGGGCAGTGTAGGTGGGTGCTGGGGGTGATGTTTCCGGCGCAGCAGAAATCACACAGAGTCCAATGATGCAGTCCAGGGTCTTTTACTCACAGTTGTTATCCAAGTCACTTCTGTCAGCAAGGACTGCTCGAGCTGTGCTGCGTCCACCAGATGAGGAGCCCGGTCAACCCCCAGGCAATTCAGGAGTATGGCACAGGACCCCCTTCTGTCCTTTCTCTGGCCTCTCGTGCCCCACCAGTGTCCTGACTTCTGTCCGGCTACCGCGGACCGTGTCGGGTAAGCGTTGGCCTTCACTTCCCGCTATCCTATATGGTGCCTTCCTAGCAGGTTTACGGCGGGTCGCAGCAATAAATGGTCACAACCTCCGGTTCTTGGCTGAGGGTAGATTCGCCTCCACCAATTTAGGGATCCGGTACCTTTCCACAGCCTGACCCTTTCACCCGGTATAATGGGGTATGCAACGGTTGCTGACCGTTCTGCACTCTTAGGGTCCCTTCTGCCTTCTTGTTTCAAAGAGCCCTTCCACTCCTCTGTCTCTTCTCCTTCCTTCCTTCCCCTTCTCCTCTTCTCCTCTCTGGCCCCGGCCTTCTCTCTAGGCCTGCCTCGTGGAGCTGAGCTCAGGCTGAGCCGCGGCTCCCTGTCAGCTCTCTCTCCCTTCTGCTCTGACTGAACTTCTCCTCCTACTCTACTCTACGACTTAATATGGCTCCCACCTTTTATCTGCTTCTCTGTGTCTGAGCTCAGGTGACCTGCACCCAATGAGCTACTTCCTGTGCTCCAGAAACCGCCCCCTTTCTGCTCCTACACCACTGGGTTCTCTTCCCCCCTCCCCACTCCAGCCAGGGACATGGTCAGTTGTGCCCGCAGCTGGGAGCAGCTGGGAGCACCGTCGAGCTGTCCCCCGGAAATGGGGTGTGTGTATGTGTGTGCATGCAGCTAACTGAGCCCTGGTCCACACTCCATCCTTACCCGGGAGTGGAATATCACACCTCTGGGTGAGGTGCAATACCCCTGTAGCAACCGATCCCTCGGGGCGCTACATATGCCCTATAACTGTGTAGCCGAACCTCTCCTTTTGGTACAGAAACATATCCTACAAGACATGTGTGGTTGACTGGCCTGATATTGATGTGAATGGTCCCTGTTCCTCCTGCTTTTTCTCCTTTGCCACTGTAGTATCGGCGTCTCTGCCCCCTGACGGGCAGAGATACCGTCCCACTTACCGCCTCGCTCCCTGCCCGGCGTCCTCCGGCGCTCCTGCCTCTGTTGCTGCCTGCACGTGCAGCTTCCCTGGCACTGTGCTTAGGGCGCGCGCTCCCTCCCTCTGAAAGGGCCAATGGCCGGAGGACCTTTCTCCAAAATGGATGTGCCCGTGCAAGATTGTAGCTTTGTGTGTTAAACTCTGCTTCAGCCCTCAGGTCCCGCTGCTAGCCTGACTACCAGTCCAGCCCGCCAGCCTGACTACCAGTCCAGCCTGCCAGCCTGACTACCAGCCCTGTCTGCCAGCTTGTCTACTCTCCAGCCCGACAGTCTGTCTACAGTCCAGTCCGCCAGTCTGTCTATGGGCCCTGCCAGCCTGCTTACCTGGTAGCACTTGCCTGTTACCTGCCGTGCCTACCAGCCAGCCTACCTGGAGGCTCCTGCTTGATACCTGCCGTGCCTGCCAGCCCACTTACCTGGAAGCACCTGCCTGTTACCTGCCGTGCCTGCCAGCTCGCATACCTAGAAGCACCTGCCTGTTACCTGCCGTGCCTACCAGCCAGCCTACCTGGAGGCTCCTGCTTGTTACCTGCCGTGCCTGCCAGCCCACTTACCTACTGCAGAAGCACCTGCCTGTTACCTGCCGTGCCTACCAGCCCGCCTACCTGGAGGCTCCTGCTTGTTACCTGCCGTGCCTGCCAGTCGGTCTGCCCGGATCACCCATCAGCCTGCCTGCCGTGCTCATCTGCTGTTCCAGTCAGTCCCTGCCTTCTGACCCGTGGGAGTCACCTTCTCTCATACAAGGTTGGTCCCCAGCATAGCATCTGGTCCCTCTACTCGGTCCTTCCCTGGTCACGGAGTCTATTGAGCCTCCGTACGACCTTGGTCGGTCCGAGTTGATACCTAGTTACGCCCCTCTGGTCCCCCCTTGCACCGCAGCACAGAGGTTCCACCACCCGGATCCGTAACAGCCACCACCTCATCCATCATTCATCTCCTGAAGCTTTGTTTTAACGGGAGTCATAGAACTGGGATAGTAGCAGGAAAACATCCAGCAATCCTCGGAGGAGGTAGGATATGCGCCAAAACGCTGACCACCTCAGGCCTAGCCGCTACTACATACATGCGCTTGCATTCCAAGGAACAGAAAGCTAAGGAGATGGATGGCCTCATGATCATGAATAATTTACTCGTTGTGTAGGAGGCCGACCACTGCTGCTGTCTACCTTCTGAACTTTGTGTTAAAGCCTGATTGACCCAGGACTCGCAATCCTCTATGTCTGGAGGACGTGTTGCATCCCAGTGTCCAACTGTGTCCCGGCTTCCACAATATTAACCCAGTGTGAAGGCGTCAGTGAGATGGACCATCCCTGGCCACATTCACTTGTCCACGTCTTTGTGGTTAGGCTGTCCTTCCCACTAAATGCACTGGGGAGGGCACAGGTAATGTTTTGGTATGCGCGCTTGTGTATAAGGCGCACCGGGACAAATAGGGGCGGATGGGGACAGTTTATGGACACACGGATGCCCCCAAGTGGCTGGGGACTGTGTGTGGGCACCCGGCCGTGGGGTGGCTGGGGACCGAGTATGGACACCCGGCCGCCCCCTGGCGGCTGGGGACAAAGCGTGGACACCCGACCGCCGGGCGGCTGGGGACTGAGTATGGATACCAGGCCGCCAACGCAGCCATGACGTGGTGGCCAGATTCCGCCTCCACATGCCTAAAAGGCCAAATTTCAACTGCAAGCAAGCAGTATGGTGTTGCAGACTGGGGGTGGGTGGGTGGCAGGCTGTATACTTGCGCTTGCATTGCAAGGAATGGGGGAGGTTACAATTGAACACTGCCCTGGGAAAAGGACTTGAACGGGGATAGTTGCAAGTCTGCAACGACAGGTGCAGGGTGGGAGGCATCTTTGCATGTGCCATGAACAGGGGGTTGGCGTGCACACACTACAGCGGAATAGGCTGTCCTTCCCACTAAATGCTCTGGGGAGGGCACAGGTAATGTTTTGGTATGCTCGCTTGTGTATAAGGCGCACTGGGACAAATAGGTGCGACTGGGGACCGAGTATGGACACCCGGCCATCGGGGGACTGAGTATGGATATGTGTCACCCCAGGCCTGGATGCCACAAATATTAAAGGCTGTGTCTGAGAGCAGGAGGGAGGTTCCCTGGTTAGGGACAATTAGCATGCAGCACCTCCTGTCCCAGGCCAGTAGGGGGAGCTGGCTGCCCCTATAAAAGCTGGAACTGGGGCAGGGTTAGAGAGACCAGAACCCACTTCTGAAGTGACCAGAAGGGTTCCTTAGAGGAAGGGACAGGTCAGCAGCAGCTGAGGAGTCCGTGAGGCAGAGGAGAAACTGCAAGCCAGGGACAGAGGCGACGACAGCCGGTCCTGGCAAAGAATTAATCTAACCGGACATTGGGGTCCGAGGCTGTCAGGGTTATAAGCCCAGCAGCAGAGAACCAATCCGCGAGGGATTTCAGGTCCTTTGGCCTAAGAAGCCCGGAGGCTCCGCCACAACAGAAGGGACCAGCAAGGCCAAGAGAGGCCAAAGGTAAAAGGTACCCAAGTTGCAAGCCATACGGGCGAGAAGTACACGGCCAGCTCAGGGAAGTGGGCTATTACACCCAGGGGGCGAGTCAGATACCAGGCCGCCGACGCAGCCATGACATGGTGGCCGGTGTCTGCCTCCACAAGCCTAAAAGGCCTCATTTCAAGTGCAAGCAAGCTAGCAGTATGGTATTGCAGCCTGGGGGTGGGTGGGTGGCTGGCTGCACACTTACGCTTGCATTCCAAGAAAACAGAGCAGATGCTAACTTCTATCGTCATCATCATGCTCCTCACCTTGGCACTCTCAGCTCCTCTGTTGGAGAAGCCAGGGCCCACCGGAGGAGTCTCTGGTTGTCTGGTGGGCTCGTCCAATGCTGCCCTAAAGCAGGCCAGGCTAAGAAAAGTGTGGGGAAAGTTCCCGGGACAAATAGTGGCGGTTGAGGACTGAGTATGGAGACCTCGCCGCCGACACAGTCATGAGGTAGTGGCCAGCTTCGGCCTCCTCCAAACTAAAAGGCCCCATTTCAAGTGCAAGCTAGCAGTATAGTATTGCAGCCTGCGGGTGATTGGGTGCATATTTGCGCTTGCATTGCAAGGAATGGGGGAGGTACAATTGAACACTGCCCTGGGACAAGGACTTGCACGGGGATAGTTGCAAGTCTGCATCTTCTGATGCGGCAAGGATCACTTCTGATGGGCACACTTTTAGGCAGTGACCTGGGTGTCAGAGATGCTTCCAGGGGTCTTCCCCATGCTGTTCCCATGTCTTTTCAGCACTGTATGCATGTGTCGCACAGCACATGGCCAGATTAGGTTGTAAAATGTTAAAATGACATTTCCCGGTGAATGCATTTGTTACGGTTGAAAGCAAATCAAAAGTGCAAAAACGCATAAAAAATGCTACTTGTGAACATAGCCCAAGGTGTGGAGGAGTATTTTTGTTTTTGGTTATTTATTTTACCTTATACACAAGTCTTTACCCTGGAAAGGAACTTCCTTAACATATTTCACAGGAAAACAGTTTCAGTTTCGTTTTTGAACGTTTTATTGTGAGTCCATAAAAGTGGTTTAATACCTCTCACCACGTTGTTGACAGCAGTGACCTGGGGGTCATAAATGCTTCCTGGGGCAATCCCCATGCTGTCCCCATGTCATTTGAGCACTGTCACTATCGTTTTGGGCACTTTTTAGGCTTTCTACAGACTGCCGGGGGTGCCGCCGCAAAAATGCTCGGGTCTCCCATAGACTAACATTGGGCTCGTTGCTTGGGTCGAGCACCCGAGTATTTTAGTGCTCGCTCAACACTAGTAGTGTCGCTTGGATTTGGCAGTTAGTAGGCCATTGGTGACTTTAGTCAGGGCAGTTTCAGTAGAATGGTGCGGTCGGAAACCAGATTGTAAGCAGTCAAAGAGGGAGCAGGAGGAGAGGTGGAAGGACAGTTCTGATTGTTCCACTCCTGGTTTTGGCTTACATATACTGATGTAAAATACTGACCAAATACTGAACATGTGAACGTGGCCTTAGGCATTTTTTTTTTACATAGTAACGAAGGTTGAATAAAGACTTAGGTCTATCAAGTTCAATCTTCCTCCCCCAACTGTACTTCCTACACTAACACTACACTAACTTACTAACTGGGACTTGGCCTCACAAATATATTATTATTATTACCATTTTTATTATTGCTGCATTATTACATTTAAAAATTAACCTGTTTATAATTTTTTAATTAGCTTTATATTTTGTATTACTCTTGTGAATCTAATGGTATTGCTAAAAACCCTATGCCTAAATCTGTTGATCCAGAAGAAGGCAAAAACCCCAGGACACGTTCAGCCAATTTGTGTCGCAGGGGAAAAATTCCTTCTTGACCCAGAGAAAAGGCGATCAGTCCTAGAACCCTGGATCAAACCTAATTATGATGTGTTTTACAGATTTGTCTTTGTATTTAATATAAATTTAATGAAAAATTGGAATTTTCTTGGATCTGTGTATTCACTTTTTTTTTCTGGGACTTATTTTCCTTTCCCGGGTTATGGTGATAAATATTTGTGATTTATGTGTAACTTTTTCAAAATTACAGGTCACAGTGGCATGCGATAAGCAATGAGGTCTACGGTGACAAAATAATCCAGAAGATTTGGAATCTTTATGCAACCAAGGACGAGAACTTCGATGACCGATATTGCTCATTTTCATGGAGAGCCAGCAGGGGGCATCATAACCTAAGAAAACAAATAGTCTGTACTCCGCAAAAAACGTCCGCAGTAGCTTCAATTTTATAACCTCAACTTCAATTACAGATTTTTGCTGGGATTAATAAAATGACAAGTGAGCAACCATTGGCTTGCAGGACACAGAGGTGCCGTTACCGACAGCCTGTATTCTGCTGGATGTGATATAGGGTTTTTATTGACAGACTACAGAATTCTGTCTCTGGCCACCATGCCTGCTCCGCAGGGCCTGCAGCAGTTAGGGGCGTCAGTTCTTTAGTGGCAGTTTAAGAGGCTGCTATGAGGTCTCTGGAGAAACCACGGCCTCTTTACAGCCTCTGTTTTAGTAGATGTGAGGCATGTGGTGGTCACGGGTGCTGCAGTGTCAATCATGAGACATCAGGACCACATATTGCAGCTGGATACGAGTATGGTGGTGATAATCAGCGCAGGGCCGGCACGAGGATTATGCGGGCTTTTGAGTGTTAGTGTCCCATGGGGCCCCTTTTTGCTTTTGATTTTTTTCCGACTTCCAAGAGCCATAACTTTTTCATCTGATAAAGTTCTAACAGGTCTTATTTGTTTTTTTGTTCCCATCTTTTTATCCACCTTTTATTTTAGTAAGGCAAAGTGACCAATAAACAGCAATTCTGCCATTTTCTCGTTTCGGCGTATGAGATACATATTATAATATATTGATTCGTACAGTTACACATGTGGACAATACCAATATATATTATTTTTTTCCATTCTTAGATTTTAATAATGTTCTAGTAAAAGTAAAACACTGCAATATTGTTTTTAAATTTACCGCTCTCCTATGAAACTGGGTCATAGCTGTGTACATACATGGATCCCGGTCATACATGGCAGACACGGAGGACTTTAGTTGGCCCTTGGCTGCCATGATGATAAGGTCAACTTGTGTGACTCCTGATGAAGGAATCAGTTGGACTTCAAAATGCGTAGAGATTAAACTGCAATACTTATTTAATTCCTTTTCAGTACATTTCCATTCATTGAGACGCCAGCAGTGCAGCATTGCCGCCTCTCCACACCAATTGATGACAAGGTCATCAGCACTTTGTTTCCAACCTCTTAAATGAAGCTGTCACAAAAGACAGCAGCATCAACGGTGTTAAACTGCTGCAATCAGAGCTAGCTCCGATCACAGTAGCTAGAGTTGGGTGCTGGCTGTACTACGCTGCCGACTCCGGTGCTGTCAGTTTTTGACATGCAGTGCACTCAGGATTGAGTGGGCACTTGCCAGGGTTTGCCAGGTGCTAACACTAGCCCTTAGTCAGTGCTCGAAAAGGAGCCTCATTATTTTATTTTTTATTTTACACTTCATTTTCTCTAAATGCACAGAAATTAGCAAGTAAATTACATCTTTTCGGTGCCCCTGCCCCTCAACCCCCCAAAAAATGAAAACCGGTAGTTTCCCTGCAGCTGGAGAGCGACAGGTATAAAATGTGTAAAACCCTGTGCTGTGAAAGAAGCATTAAAAAGGAAATTTCGATACTCAATGTCAGTAGGAGGCAAGAAAGCCTTCACGATTTTCCAGCACATTTCCCACGTGGGATTGGAAATACAGTGACTGCTGAGATGTTATCCTGTGTAGAAGCAGAAGAACCATTTTAGAAGTGATGAGAAGTGTCAAAGTCTTGAAGAGGAAGGAGAGCTCAGCAGCGCGGTCGATGGTGGATGGCGGCTTTCGTTATCAGTGCCTCCCAGTATCCCATGAGGAGACTACACCCCATCCTCACCCAATTACTCAGCAAGTTTTGCCTGCTGCAAAACACAAGGGTGAACAAATCTCACAGTCTGAAACGACCTCTGCAAAATCTACAGATGTAAGAAATTAGTATGTGAACCCCCAAGATCTATATACTATGCAAAGGGAAATTGGGTTGTAATTTCCTAATAACTACAACCAGATTTTTGCACATTAGTTGAAGTTTAGTGTTTTGTCCATGTGTTTGGGAGCCAACAGACTCTCCCGTACATCACCTGTCAGAGGAGAGTCCGAAATCCCCGACACATTAGCTGGTCCGCCAATGCCACCTGTTCGGATGACTTTTATCACCTTAAGAAACTGGCGATTTTCCGTCGTTTTTTTGTGTTTTGTTTTTTTCCCTCCCCTTTCTTTGCCCCCATAGCCATATGAGGCTTGTTATTGCGGGACAAGTTGTAGTTTTGATTGACATGATTAATTTTACCATATAATGTGCTGAAAAATGGAGAAAAAAAAATTTAAGTTAGGAGAAATGGTGGAAAAAAAATATCCCCCTGTTTTTTTTATTATCTCGTTTATTGGGCAGTAGAAATGACCCGCTAACATGGTTCTCCAGCTTGGTATGATTACGGCAATACCAAACTTGCACAGTATTCTTTTTATTATTATTTTAGTGGTTAAAAAACTTCAGAACGTAGTAAAAAATATTTTTGATTTGTGTCGCCATTTCTGAGATCCATAACTTTCTTTTATTTTTCCATCCTTGGAGCTGGGTGAGGGCTTGTGTCCGCGCCCTGAGCTGACGTTTTATCAAGACCATTTTGGCAGATACGACGCTTTAACCTCTTTTCATTCATTTCTTTTAGGGGAGAGATGAGGAATGGGAATTCTGATGCTTCAAATTTTCTTTCTTTACGGTGTATACCACATGGGTTTTTTACGTTTTATATTTCAATAGATCAGACTTTTACGGTGTGCGGCAAGAGCAAATAAATATGTTTTAATTATTTTCTTACTTTTAAATTAGAGGGAGGTTGGGGGGATATGGGGTGATGATTCAAACTTTTACTTTTTTTTTATATTACCTTATCCATGGTTTATAAAGAGCTCACAAAGGCTTAAAATCCAGAGATTCCTCTAATCTAACATCTGATAATCCAGAAATTGGGGTGCTTACTAAATTAACCCTTTGCGGCCATGTTATCATATGTCCTCTAACAATCTTCCCCCTTCACCCTCTTCCACCCGGATCTGCCATGTGATTGACTGCTTATTACCCAATGTCTTTGTGGCTTTATATTTTAAGCCTTCTTATTTTTGCTGCCCAGAAATGGTTAATATCTCCAGCGCCCAGAGATCCTTTATTTCCCACAGCCCAGATCATTTGCTCCCAACTTCTCTGGGAGTCCTCATGTTCCTAAAAGATAAACTCTGAGGAGCACCAGCCGACCACAGCCTAAAATCCCGGGGAGATAACCAAGATATTTTTACATTTCCCTTTAGCTGTTCTATTGGGATTTTGTCATTCAGCTGTGTGTATATATACTATATATATAGGCAGGAGATAGTTAAGTTATACCAGCTGTACATATATAATTATATACAGGAGATGCCCAGGTTATATCAGCTGTACATATATAATTATATACAGGAGATGCCCAGGTTATACCAGCTGTACATATATAATTATATACAGGAGATGCCCAGGTTATACCGGCTGTACATATATAATTATATACAGGAGATGCCCAGGTTATACCGGCTGTACATATATAATTATATACAGGAGATGTCCAGATTATACCGGCTGTACATATATAATTATATACAGGAGCTGCCCTGGTTATATCAGCTGTACATATATAATTATATACAGGAGATGCCCAGGTTATACCAAATGTACATATATAATTATGTACAGGAGATGCCCAGGTTATACCGGCTGTACATGTATAATTATATACAGGAGATGCCCAGGTTATACCGGCTGTACATATATAATTATATACAAGAGATGCCCAGGTTATATCAGCTGTACATATATAATTATATACAGGAGATGCCCAGGTTATACCGGCTGTACATATATAATTATATACAGGAGATGCCCAGGTTATATCAGCTGTACATATATAATTATAGACAGGAGATGCCCAGGTTATATCGGCTGTACATATATAATTATATATAGGAGATGCCCAGATTATACCATCTGTACATATATGATTATATATAGGAGATGCCCAGGTTATATCAGCTGTATATATATGATTATATACAGGAGATGCCCAGGTTATATCAGCTGTACATATATAATTATATACAGGAGATGCCCAGGTTATATCAGCTGCACATGTATAATTATATACAGGAGATGCCCAGGTTATACCAGCTGTACATATATAATTATATACTGGAGATACCCAGGTTATACCGGCTGTACATATATAATTATATACAGGAGATGCCCAGGTTATATCAGCTGTACATATATAATTATATACAGGAGATGCCCGGGTTATATCAGCTGTACATATATAATTATATACAGGAGATGCCCAGATTATATCAGCTGCACATGTATAATTATATACAGGAGATGCCCAGGTTATACCAGCTGTACATATATAATTATATACTGGAGATACCCAGGTTATACCGGCTGTACATATATAATTATATACAGGAGATGCCCAGGTTATATCAGCTGTACATATATAATTATATACAGGAGATGCCCAGGTTATATCAGCTGTACATATATAATTATATACAGGAGATGCCCAGGTTATACCATATATACACACATACTGTATGTCTGTATCTATACACACTGTATATATATATATATTATATATATATATATATATATATATATATATATATATATACAGTACAGACCTAAAGTTTGGACACACCTTCTCATTTAAAGATTTTTCTGTATTTTCATGACTATGAAAATTGTACATTCACACTGAAGGCATCAAAACTATGAATTAACACATGTGGAATTATATACTTAACAAAAAAGTGTGAAACAACTGAAAATATGTCTTATATTCTAGGTTCTTCATAGTAGCCACCTTTTGCTTTGATGACTGCTTTGCACACTCTTGGCATTCTCTTGATGAGCTTCAAGAGGTAGTCACCGGAAATGGTCTTCCAACAATCTTGAAGGAGTTCCCAGAGATGCTTAGCACTTGTTGGCCCTTTTGCCTTCACTCTGCGGTCCAGCTCACCCCAAACCATCTCGATTGGGTTCAGGTCTGGTGACTGTGGAGGCCAGGTCATCTGGCGTAGCACCCCATCACTCTCCTTCTTGGTCAAATAACCCTTACACAGCCTGGAGGTGTGTTTGGGGTCATTGTCCTGTTGAAAAATAAATGATGGTCCAACTAAACGCAAACCGGATGGAATAGCATGCCGCTGCAAGATGCTGTGGTAGCCATGCTGGTTCAGTATGCCTTCAATTTTGAATAAATCCCCAACAGTGTCACCAGCAAAGCACCCCCACACCATCACACCTCCTCCTCCATGCTTCACGGTGGGAACCAGGCATGTAGAGTCCATCTGTCCACCTTTTCTGCGTCGCACAAAGACACAGTGGTTGGAGCCAAAGATCTCAAATATGGACTCATCAGACCAAAGCACAGATTTCCACTGGTCTAATGTCCATTCCTTGTGTTCTTTAGCCCAAACAAGTCTCTTCTGCTTGTTGCCTGTCCTTAGCAGTGGTTTCCTAGCAGCTATTTTACCATGAAGGCCTGCTGCACAAAGTCTCCTCTTAACAGTTGTTGTAGAGATGTGTCTGCTGCTAGAACTCTGTGTGGCATTGACCTGGTCTCTAATCTGAGCTGCTGTTGACCTGCGATTTCTGAGGCTGGTGACTCGGATAAACTTATCCTCAGAAGCAGAGGTGACTCTTGGTCTTCCTTTCCTGGAGCGGTCCTCATGTGAGACAGTTTCTTTGTAGCGCTTGATGGTTTTTGCAGCTGCACTTGGGGACACTTTCAAAGTTTGCCCAATTTTTCGGATTGACTGACCTTCATTTCTTAAAGTAATGATGGCCACTCGTTTTTCTTTACTTAGCTGCTTTTTTCTTGCCATAATACAAATTCTAACAGTCTATTCAGTAGGACTATCAGCTGTGTATCCACCAGACTTCTGCACAACACAACTGATGGTCCCAACCCCATTTATAAGGCAAGAAATCCCACTTATTAAACCTGACAGGGCACACCTGTGAAGTGAAAACCATTTCCGGTGACTACCTCTTGAAGCTCATCAAGAGAATGCCAAGAGTGTGCAAAGCAGTCATCAAAGCAAAAGGTGGCTACTTTGAAGAACCTAGAATATAAGACATATTTTCAGTTGTTTCACACTTTTTTGTTAAGTATATAATTCCACATGTGTTAATTCATAGTTTTGATGCCTTCAGTGTGAATGTACAATTTTCATAGTCATGAAAATACAGAAAAATCTTTAAATGAGAAGGTGTGTCCAAACTTTTGGTCTGTACTGTATATACTCACACACATACTGTATATCTATATCCCAGGTTATACCAGCTGTACATATATATAGAGAGAGAGAGACTGAAGATACCCAGGTTATACCAGTGGCACATATATAATTATATGTGCAGGATATACCCAGGTTATACCAGCTGTTCATATATAATTATTATTATTATTTATTATTATAGTGCCATTTATTCCATGACACTTTACATGTGAAAGGGGGTATACATAATAAAAAACAAGTACAATAATCTTAAACAAATGAAGGTTTCCACGGTCGGCGAGAGTCTGATATGTTGGGGTAGAGAGTTCCAGAGTAGGGGGGATGTACGGGAGAAATCTTGTATGCGATTGTGGGAAGAGGAGATAAGAGGGGAGTAGAGAAGGAGATCTTGTGAGGATCGGAGATTGTGTGCAGGTAATTATATACAGGAGATGCTTAGGTTATACCAGTTGTACGTGTATAATTATGTACAGGCGATGCCCAGGTTATACCAGCTGTACATATATAATTATATACAGGAGATACCCAGGTTATACCGGCTGTACATGTATAATTATAAAAGATGTACATATATAATTATATACAGGAGATACCCAGGTTATACCGGCTGTACATGTATAATTATAACAGATGTACATGTATAATTATATATAGGAGATGCCCAGGTTATACCAAATGTTCATATATAATTATGTACAGGAGATGCCCCGCTTATATTAGCTGAACATGTATAATTATATACAGGAGATACCCAGGTTATACCAGCTGTACATATATAATTATATACAGGAGATACCCAGGTTATACCAGCTGTACATATATAATTATATACAGCAGATGAAAAGGTTATACCGGCTGTACATATATAATTATATACAGGAGATGTCCCGGTTATATTAGCTGAACATGTATAATTATATACAGGAGATACCCAGGTTATACCAGCTGTACATATATAATTATATACAGGAGATACCCAGGTTATACCGGCTGTACATATATAATTATATACAGGAGATGACCAGGTTATACCAGCTGTACATATATAATTATATACAGGAGATGCCCAGGTTATACCAGCTGTACATATATAATTATATACAGGAGATGCCCAGATTATACCAGCTGTACATATATAATTATATACAGGAGATACCCAGGTTATACCAGCTGTACATATATAATTATATACAGGAGATACCCAGGTTATACCGGCTGTACATATATAATTATATACAGCAGATGAAAAGGTTATACCGGCTGTACATATATAATTATATACAGGAGATGCCCAGGTTATACCAGCTGTACATATATAATTATATACAGGAGATGCCCAGGTTATACCAGCTGTACATGTATAACTATATACAGGAGATGCCCAGGTTATACCAGCTGTACATATAATTACATACAAAAGATGTCCAGGTTGCACCGGCTGCACATATATAATTATATATAGGAAATGCCCACGTTATACCAGCTGTACATGTACAATTATATACAGGAGATGCCCAGGTTATACCAGCATGGTCTATATCACTATATGGAAGATGTATAGCGTATAGGAGCTGTACATTGCTTTACTATAGCTCCATGTCATGCGGTGGAGGACGCATTGTATATAACTGTGCACATTTGCCATTCAGGACTCTAGGAGAGCCGGGTAACAATAGCGGTGCTGCATTCTTCATATTATGCCTTTATTTAATTCCATGGGTCAGTTATGAGACATCCACACTTTGTGATGTCTCCCTAGGTCGCAGCCCTGACCCCTCATCAAGGCTTTGCCCGCTGGCATTACCCGCTGGCAGTTAGCAGGCGGTGAGGAAAGATAAGGATATCACAGAACAGCAATGAGTGGAGTCATCACTGCTCCTCCCAAACCTACAGATTTCTAAGACAACTCGCTATCCAGTGTATCCTTACAACAAAACACGACACTTCATTCAGATGCTTCTGTGCCACCATTACCGCTCCAACTGTGTCAATGTCAATATTCTTGGTGGTATGTGGTAATTAAGAGGTCAAAGTCCCTGGTGGTCTAGTGTTTTGAAAAATATCTAAATTTCTGGTGGTCTAAGGTAGTAAGGAGCTGTGCGATAGCATCCCTGGTGGTTAAGGGCAGTAAAGGAGTAATGCTTGAGTCTCTGGTGGCCTTGGGCAGTGACGGGGTTAGAGTCAGGTATGGGACAGAGTCTGCATCAATCACCAGGGAGGCTAGACAGTTACTGGCCAGATAACATCCCTATTGATGTCCTAGTGGTATCCCATCAATGCCAGCATCCCTGGTGGTCTGGTGTTTTGAACTTGACTGTGTCAAACTATCTAGTGGCCTAATGCAGTAATGAGCTGCAATAGCATCAGTAACTGGGCTATCTGGACACTGACTGGCCAGATGGCAACCCTATGTGATATGTCCTTGTGATATGCCATCACTGGCATAGCTAGCTAATATCCCTGGGGTCTTGGGTACTAACAGGGTTAATACCAACATTCCTATTGGTCTGCAGTAGTTAAAGGGTCAATGCCAACATCCCTGATGATCTGGTATCTTG
Source organism: Phyllobates terribilis (assembly GCF_046119375.1). Classification (NCBI taxonomy): domain Eukaryota; kingdom Metazoa; phylum Chordata; class Amphibia; order Anura; family Dendrobatidae; genus Phyllobates; species Phyllobates terribilis. Next base: position 266,311,229 of record NW_027362767.1, read on the forward strand.
AAAAGGTCCGTGCTAAAATCTTTGGTGGTCTACAGTAATATATCATAGTTATATTTTCAATGTTGGTGGTACAAGGCAATAGTAAGGTAACGTCAACATCTCTGTGGTCTAAGTCAGTAAAGAGTTATTGTCCCTGATGGTCTAGGACATCGAAGGGGTAATAACTGTAGGCAGATTGAACATTTACTGACCAGATGGCAACAATAGTTCCGTCCTAGTGATATGCCTTTACTAAGCATGGCTAGCTAATATTTTTGGGGTCTAGGGTAATAAAAGGGGTAATACTAACATCCCTAGTGGTCTGCGGTAGTTAAGGGGAAAATGTTTTGGAAAAAATAATGCAAAAATCCCTGGTTACGGGGTCAGTTAGAGAATATCTTATAGCATCTGTGGTAGAAGAGGGTAACTCCTGGTGGTCTTGGAGAGGAGGGGAGGAAAGTCAGCAACCGTAATGAACAAAAGTAGTTAAGGATTAATGTTTGTGTCCCTGGTGGTCTAGGGCACGACAGTTTAGCATCTGCATCCCTGGTGGCCTAGAGTTGAATGGATTCAAATCTGCATCCCTAGTGTTCTAGGGAAGGATGGATTAGAGTCCACCTCCATGTTTAGAGCAGGGACAGGTTTAATGACAGCATCAGTGACTTTGCAGACTGGAAACTTACTGGCCGGATGGCCACACTAGGTATCTCCTAGTGAGACAGGTAGATCTCTGCATCAGATTTTGCACTGCACATCAATTCACCAGGGGTTAACAGGAACAAGTGAATTTCATGACCCGTCTTTTAAGAGGAAGGATCTGATCTGCAAAGCAAATCTAAGTATGTAAGCGAGTCCGGACCGTTGGGATAAAATGCCTCCATTCATCCTCCTGTCCCAAACAATGCAAATCTGAGAGAGGGTAAAAGTGAATCTGATTTATGAGGCCGAGCACGACAAAAGCCGATCCACCACCCGTCCGAAAATAATCAGATAATTCTAAGAAATTACAATGCCAGTGGCAACCAATAGTCATTTGTCACAAACACTGGCCGCTCACTGCACATGTGACTTATAAAGGGGGACTCCACTACTCACTCTCTTCTGCTCACCTATCGAAATAGGTTTACACATCCACACCGCTCCCCTTTCTGCCACCACTCGCCATTTTCTTAGGTCTGTAGTACACACGCCACACAACTTTCCCAAGCACCTGACAGGCATACGGCTAGCACTCTGGCACTTACAGGGTAACACTGCCAGGCTATACTTTCCCTCTTCAGGGTTGTGGATGCGTTTAGAGCAGCAAGGAACCAACTTCTTAAATTTTAGATTTAATACAGGTTCATTTCACAAAATTAGAATATCATCAAAAAGTTAATTTATTTCAGTTTTTCAATACAAAAAGAGAAACTCCTATATTCTATAGAGTCATTACACACAGAATGATCTATTTCAAGTGATTATTTCTATTAATGTTGATGATTATGGCTTACAGTCAATGAAAACACTAAAGTCATTATCTCAGTAAATTAGAATACTTTATAACAGCTTGAAAAATGTTTTTAAAATCCGAAATGTTGTCCTACTGAAATGTATGTTCAGTAAATGCCCTCAATACTTGGTCGCGGCTCCTTTTGCATCAATTCCTGCATCAATGCGGCAATGTGGCATGGAGGCGATCAGCCTGTGGCACTGCTGAGGTGTTATGGAAGCCCAGGTTGCTTTGATAGCAGCCTTCAGCTCGTCTGCATTGTTGGGTCTGGGGTCTCTCATCTTCCTCTTGACAATACCCTATAGATTCTCTATAATAGATTCTCTATGGGGTTAAGGTCAGGCGAGTTTGCTGCCAATCAAGCACAGTGATACTGTTGTGTAAACCAGGTATTGGTACTTTTGGCAGTGTGGACAGGGGCCAAGTCCTGCTGGAGAATGACATTTCCATCTCCAAAAAGCTTGTCGACAGAGGGAAGCATGAAGTGCTCTAAAATGTCCTGGTAGACGGCTGCGCTGACTTTGGTCTTGATAAAACACAGTGGACCTACACCAGCAGATGACATGGCTCCCCAAACCATCACTGATTGTGGAAACTTCACACTAGACCTCCAGCAGCTTGGATTGTGGCCTCTCCACTCTTCCTCCAGACTCTGGGACCTTGTGGAGTGTGTCAGTGACTGCCTTCTGGACATCTGTCAAGTCAGCAGTCTTCCCCATGATTGTGGAGCTTACTGAAACAGATTAAGCTTTTTAAATGCTTAGGAAGCCTTTACCGGTGTTTTTGCTAATTATTTTAATTTACTGAAATGATGATTATGAAAACACAAAAGTCATTAACGGAAATAAACACTTGAAATAGATCACTCTGTTTGTAATGACTCTGTATTATATGAGTTTCACTTTTTGTATTGAAGAACTTAAATAAATTAACTTTTTGATGATATTCTAATTTAGTGAGATGCACCTGTATATGAAAAAAGGGTAGAGTGCTTAAAAAGGGTCAAACAACAAAAGACATATGCACAAGGCAAAAGATCGTACAACAGAAAGGAATACAATAACGAAACCTCTTACAGATTGGATTGGTGAGTGATCCTTCCAGAGGAAACACTGAAGAAATTTGAACAGATCTACGATACTCTCTGTTCCCGTGGTGTCTCTGGATGAGATTATAAATGGTTTCATCCGCACCCCTCATATCTAGTCCCGGTCAGGTGAGATTACGATGGCTAATTGTATACACGGAAAGATGGAGGCCGGACATAATTCAAATTCATGTCATATTTTCCCACAGGAACCTCCTAGTGGAATGATCTGACCACCATATTTCCAAAACGTACTTTCACCATCCTAGACACATCAAACATGACTATGATATATACATAATTCGGGGTGATATCACATTTCTGTGGTTTCCCAAGGCCGAAAATCCTGGCGTGTAAACCCACAAAAGCGATTATGTCCCCAGATCACAGATCTAGCTGTGGGTGGTGTTGCTATCAGATTATTCTAGAGATGGCAGAGATATATTGCATTTCCGTTGTGTCATGTGATGTCCCGGGTGTGGGCTGGAGACGTACAGTCGGCCTAGGGGCAATTCTCTTCACCTGTTTGTTAGCACCTCTTTGATAATGAGGAAGCACAGAGAACATTTGGTGGATGATGAGATTTACAGTGGTGCAGTGATAGCAGATGTATATTCATCTGATCAATAACATCAGTGATTGGATTGTTTTCAACCTGTCGGGATAAATAAAGAGCTTCAATTTAATTGGTTTCTACTTTCCTTAAATTAGAGAAATCAATCAGATTCCCTCTTTCATTTTTCTCTCAATGATCTGATTGGATGGCCCCTCTCTATCCCCTCCTGCTTTTTGAGAGCGATTCAGGAACAGCCAATTATATTTCTCCTTTCATTTTGCTAGCAAATTTGATTGGTTGTTGTACCTGGGCTCTAACTCATCCATTAAAACCATTGTAACCAATCACATTTCTCCCTTGCTATCAGTGATCTAATTGGTTGTTCCCCGTGTAGCACCTCCTCATTCTTTTGCATGGAAAAGAGCCCATAGCAACCAATGAGATTTAACATTTCATTTTAAAGCAGTGATTTGATTGGATGTTCCTCCTTTACCTCCTCCTCTGAGTGGGAGACCGCCCACCAATCAGATTTCGCCTTCATTTATTCTAGCAGGAAAGTCCATAGCAACCAATATATTTTACAAGTAGTAATCTGATTGGTTGTTCTTTCTCCATCTTTTCCTCCATAATGTGGGATGGAGCCCATAGCAACCAATCAGATTCCAGCTTTCATTTTTCCACAACAGAAAGTTGCTGTGTCGCGGAGAGCCATTGTTTCTCTTTTAGCTGCTATTATATTCGGCCCATTAGGAGACATGAAATATCCAATGTATAAAAGTGTTTTATTACAAGTAGTAATATTACAGGTATAACACATAAATGCCTTAAAAATGCCAAAAACGTGACAATCCGCATAAACACAGCGTGAAACGCAGCAGATCACTTTAGACAAGATTCTTCTGAAGATTTGACAAAGATTTATTTTTTTGTTTTGCCGAAAATAAATAAAGTTGATACAAAATTTGAAAGTAAAAAAAAAACACTTAACACGGAGACAAAACGCCGCCATCTTTCATCAGTGGCGCAAGTTGTATTAATCCATGATGACACCCACTGGCCAAAGCAACTGCTGCTAGGCAACCGCCAATCACTACTCAGTGATAGGGAAGATGGCGTCCATGTACCGCAACCACGTAATACACAGGATCAGCACCCATGTATTGATGGAAGGTCCCACCATTAACCTCTGTGAGGTCATTTCAGTCCATGTTGGTTCTCTCGGTGTCTCCTTAGGTCCACTTTACGCTGGAATCCTTTACCGCACAGGTCACATGTAAACGGCTTAAAGCCTGTATGCTTACGGCTGTGAGTGATCAGGTTCGAGCTCTGACTGAAAGCTTTTCCACAAACCTGACACTTGTGCGGCTTCTCTCCTAAACATGGGGGCGAAACACAATCAATATAGTAGTTATATTCTTGTACATAGGAGCAGTATTATAGTAGTTATATTTTTGTACATAGGGGGCAGTATTATAGTAGTTATATTCTTGTACATAGGGGGTAGTATTATAGTAGTTATATTCTTGTACATAGGGGCAGTATTATAGTAGTTATATTCTTGTACATAGGGGCAGTATTATAGTAGTTATATTCTTGTACATAGGAGCAGTATTATAGTAGTTATATTCTTGTACATAGGGGGCAGTATTATAGTAGTTATATTCTTGTACATAGGAGCAGTATTATAGCAGTTATATTCTTGTACATAGGAGCAGTATTATAGTAGTTATATTCTTGTACATAGGGGCAGTATTATAGTAGTTATATTCTTGTACATAGGGGCAGTATTATAGTAGTTATATTCTTGTACATAGGTGCAGTATTATAGTAGTTATATTTTTGTACATAGGGGACAGTATTATAGTAGTTATATTCTTGTACATAGGGGCAGTATTATAGTAGTTATATTCTTGTACATAGGGGGCAGTATTATAGTAGTTATATTCTTGTACATAGGAGCAGTATTATAGCAGTTATATTCTTGTACATAGGGGCAGTATTATAGTAGTTATATTCTTGTACATAGGAGCAGTATTATAGCAGTTATATTCTTGTACATAGGGGCAGTATTATAGTAGTTATATTCTTGTACATAGGGGCAGTATTATAGTAGTTATATTTTTGTACATAGGGGGCAGTATTATAGTAGTTATATTCTTGTACATAGGAGCAGTATTATAGCAGTTATATTCTTGTACATAGGGGCAGTATTATAGTAGTTATATTCTTGTACATAGGAGCAGTATTATAGTAGTTATATTCTTGTACATAGGAGCAGTATTATAGTAGTTATATTCTTGTACATAGGAGCAGTATTATAGCAGTTATATTCTTGTACATAGGTGCAGTATTATAGTAGTTATATTCTTGTACATAGGAGCAGTATTATAGCAGTTATATTCTTGTACATAGGGGCAGTATTATAGCAGTTATATTCTTGTACATAGGGGCAGTATTATAGTAGTTATATTCTTGTACATAGGAGCAGTATTATAGCAGTTATATTCTTGTACATAGGGGCAGTATTATAGTAGTTATATTCTTGTACATAGGGGCAGTATTATAGTAGTTATATTTTTGTACATAGGGGGCAGTATTATAGTAGTTATATTCTTGTACATAGGAGCAGTATTATAGCAGTTATATTCTTGTACATAGGGGCAGTATTATAGTAGTTATATTCTTGTACATAGGGGCAGTATTATAGTAGTTATATTCTTGTACATAGGAGCAGTATTATAGTAGTTATATTCTTGTACATAGGAGCAGTATTATAGTAGTTATATTCTTGTACATAGGGGCAGTATTATAGCAGTTATATTCTTGTACATAGGAGCAGTATTATAGTAGTTATATTCTTGTACATAGGAGCAGTATTATACTAGTTATATTCTTGTACATAGGGAGCAGTATTATAGTAGTTATATTCTTGTACATAGGAGCAGTATTATACTAGTTATATTCTTGTACATAGGGAGCAGTATTATAGTAGTTATATTCTTGTACATAGAAGGCAGTATTATAGTAGTTATATTCTTGTACATAGAAGGCAGTATTATAGTAGTTATATTCTTGTACATAGAAGGCAGTATTATAGTAGTTATATTCTTATACACAGGGAGCAGTATTATAGTAGTTATATTCTTGTACATAGGAGCAGTATTATAGTAGTTATATTCTTGTACATAGAGGCAGTATTATAGTAGTTATATTCTTGTACATAGGGGCAGTATTATAGTAGTTATATTCTTGTACATAGGGAGCGGTATTATACTAGTTATATTCTTGTACATAGGAGCAGTATTATAGTAGTTATATTCTTGTACATAGGGGCAGTATTATTGTAGTTATATTCTTGTACATAGGGAGCAGTATTATAGTAGTTATATTCTTGTACATAGGGGGCAGTATTATAGTAGTTATATTCTTGTACATAGGGGGCAGTATTATAGTAGTTATATTCTTGTACATAGGGGGCAGTATTATAGTAGTTATATTCTTGTACATAGGGGGCAGTATTATAGTAGTTATATTCTTGTACATAGGGGGCAGTATTATAGCAATTCTAGTCTTGTACATAGGGGGCAGTATTATAGCAGTTCTAGTCTTGTACATAGGAGCAGTATTATAGTAGTTATATTCTTGTACATAGGGGGCAGTATTATAGCAGTTATATTCTTGTACATAGGGGGCAGTATTATAGTAGTTATATTCCTGTACATAGGGAGCAGTATTATAGTAGTTATATTCTTGTACATAGGGGCAGTATTATAGCAGCTATATTCTTGTACATAGGGGGCAGTATTATAGTAGTTATATTCTTGTACATACGGGTAGTATTATAGTAGTTATATTCTTGTACATAGGAGGCAGTATTATAGTAGTTATATTCTTGTACATAGGGGGCAGTATTACAGTAGTTATATTCTTGTACATAGGGGGCAGTATTATAGTAGTTATATTCTTGTACATAGGGGCAGTATTATAGTAGTTATATTCTTGTACATAGAGGGCAGTATTATAGTAGTTATATTCTTGTACATAGAGGGCAGTATTATAGTAGTCATATTCTTGTACATAGGGGCAGTATTATAGCAGTTATATTCTTGTACATAGGGGGCAGTATTATAGTAGTTATATTCTTGTACATAGGGGGCAGTATTATAGTAGTTATATTCTTGTACATAGGGGGCAGTATTATAGTAGCTATATTCTTGTACATAGGGGGCAGAATTATAGTAGTTATATTCTTGTACATAGGGGGCGTAATTATAGTAGTTATACTCTTGTATATAGGGGAGCAGTATTATAGTAGTTATTTTATTGTACATAGGGGCAGAATTATAGTAGTTATATTGTTGTACATAGGGGGCAGTATTATAGTAGTTATATTCTTCTACATAGAGGCAGTATTATAGCAGTTATATTCTTGTACATAGGGGCAGTATTATAGTAGTTATATTCTTGTACATAGGGGAGCAGTATTATAGTAGTTATTTTATTGTACATAGGGGGCAGTATTATAGTAGTTATATTCTTGTACATAGGAGCAGTATTATAGTAGTTATATTCTTGTACATAGGGGGCAGTATTATAGTAGTTATATTCTTGTACATAGGGGGCAGTATTATAGTAGTTATATTCTTGTACATAGGAGCAGTATTATAGTAGTTATATTCTTGTACATAGGGGCAGTATTATAGTAGTTATATTCTTGTACATAGGGGCAGTATTATAGTAGTTATATTCTTGTACATAGGTGCAGTATTATAGTAGTTATATTTTTGTACATAGGGGACAGTATTATAGTAGTTATATTCTTGTACATAGGGGCAGTATTATAGTAGTTATATTCTTGTACATAGGGGGCAGTATTATAGTAGTTATATTCTTGTACATAGGAGCAGTATTATAGCAGTTATATTCTTGTACATAGGGGCAGTATTATAGTAGTTATATTCTTGTACATAGGAGCAGTATTATAGCAGTTATATTCTTGTACATAGGGGCAGTATTATAGTAGTTATATTCTTGTACATAGGGGCAGTATTATAGTAGTTATATTTTTGTACATAGGGGGCAGTATTATAGTAGTTATATTCTTGTACATAGGAGCAGTATTATAGCAGTTATATTCTTGTACATAGGGGCAGTATTATAGTAGTTATATTCTTGTACATAGGAGCAGTATTATAGTAGTTATATTCTTGTACATAGGAGCAGTATTATAGTAGTTATATTCTTGTACATAGGAGCAGTATTATAGCAGTTATATTCTTGTACATAGGTGCAGTATTATAGTAGTTATATTCTTGTACATAGGAGCAGTATTATAGCAGTTATATTCTTGTACATAGGGGCAGTATTATAGCAGTTATATTCTTGTACATAGGGGCAGTATTATAGTAGTTATATTCTTGTACATAGGAGCAGTATTATAGCAGTTATATTCTTGTACATAGGGGCAGTATTATAGTAGTTATATTCTTGTACATAGGGGCAGTATTATAGTAGTTATATTTTTGTACATAGGGGGCAGTATTATAGTAGTTATATTCTTGTACATAGGAGCAGTATTATAGCAGTTATATTCTTGTACATAGGGGCAGTATTATAGTAGTTATATTCTTGTACATAGGAGCAGTATTATAGTAGTTATATTCTTGTACATAGGAGCAGTATTATAGTAGTTATATTCTTGTACATAGGGGGCAGTATTATAGTAGTTATATTCTTGTACATAGGGGCAGTATTATAGTAGTTATATTCTTGTACATAGGAGCAGTATTATACTAGTTATATTCTTGTACATAGGAGCAGTATTATAGCAGTTATATTCTTGTACATAGGGGCAGTATTATAGTAGTTATATTCTTGTACATAGGAGCAGTATTATAGTAGTTATATTCTTGTACATAGGAGCAGTATTATAGTAGTTATATTCTTGTACATAGGGGCAGTATTATAGCAGTTATATTCTTGTACATAGGAGCAGTATTATAGCAGTTATATTCTTGTACATAGGGGCAGTATTATAGTAGTTATATTCTTGTACATAGGTGCAGTATTATAGTAGTTATATTCTTGTACATAGGGGCAGTATTATAGTAGTTATATTCTTGTACATAGGAGCAGTATTATACTAGTTATATTCTTGTACATAGGGAGCAGTATTATAGTAGTTATATTCTTGTACATAGAAGGCAGTATTATAGTAGTTATATTCTTGTACATAGAAGGCAGTATTATAGTAGTTATATTCTTGTACATAGAAGGCAGTATTATAGTAGTTATATTCTTATACACAGGGAGCAGTATTATAGTAGTTATATTCTTGTACATAGGAGCAGTATTATAGTAGTTATATTCTTGTACATAGAGGCAGTATTATAGTAGTTATATTCTTGTACATAGGGGCAGTATTATAGTAGTTATATTCTTGTACATAGGGAGCGGTATTATACTAGTTATATTCTTGTACATAGGAGCAGTATTATAGTAGTTATATTCTTGTACATAGGGGCAGTATTATTGTAGTTATATTCTTGTACATAGGGAGCAGTATTATAGTAGTTATATTCTTGTACATAGGGGGCAGTATTATAGTAGTTATATTCTTGTACATAGGGGGCAGTATTATAGTAGTTATATTCTTGTACATAGGGGGCAGTATTATAGTAGTTATATTCTTGTACATAGGGGGCAGTATTATAGTAGTTATATTCTTGTACATAGGGGGCAGTATTATAGCAATTCTAGTCTTGTACATAGGGGGCAGTATTATAGCAGTTCTAGTCTTGTACATAGGAGCAGTATTATAGTAGTTATATTCTTGTACATAGGGGGCAGTATTATAGCAGTTATATTCTTGTACATAGGGGGCAGTATTATAGTAGTTATATTCCTGTACATAGGGAGCAGTATTATAGTAGTTATATTCTTGTACATAGGGGCAGTATTATAGCAGCTATATTCTTGTACATAGGGGGCAGTATTATAGTAGTTATATTCTTGTACATACGGGTAGTATTATAGTAGTTATATTCTTGTACATAGGAGGCAGTATTATAGTAGTTATATTCTTGTACATAGGGGGCAGTATTACAGTAGTTATATTCTTGTACATAGGGGGCAGTATTATAGTAGTTATATTCTTGTACATAGGGGCAGTATTATAGTAGTTATATTCTTGTACATAGAGGGCAGTATTATAGTAGTTATATTCTTGTACATAGAGGGCAGTATTATAGTAGTCATATTCTTGTACATAGGGGCAGTATTATAGCAGTTATATTCTTGTACATAGGGGGCAGTATTATAGTAGTTATATTCTTGTACATAGGGGGCAGTATTATAGTAGTTATATTCTTGTACATAGGGGGCAGTATTATAGTAGCTATATTCTTGTACATAGGGGGCAGAATTATAGTAGTTATATTCTTGTACATAGGGGGCGTAATTATAGTAGTTATACTCTTGTATATAGGGGAGCAGTATTATAGTAGTTATTTTATTGTACATAGGGGCAGAATTATAGTAGTTATATTGTTGTACATAGGGGGCAGTATTATAGTAGTTATATTCTTCTACATAGAGGCAGTATTATAGCAGTTATATTCTTGTACATAGGGGCAGTATTATAGTAGTTATATTCTTGTACATAGGGGAGCAGTATTATAGTAGTTATTTTATTGTACATAGGGGGCAGTATTATAGTAGTTATATTCTTGTACATAGGAGCAGTATTATAGTAGTTATATTCTTGTACATAGGGGGCAGTATTATAGTAGTTATATTCTTGTACATAGGGGGCAGTATTATAGTAGTTATATTCTTGTACGTAGGGGGCAGTATTATAGTAGTTATATTTTTGTACATAGGAGCAGTATTATAGTAGTTATATTCTTGTACATAGAGGGCAGTATTATAGTAGTTATATTCTTGTACATAGGGGCAGTATTATAGTAGTAATATTCTTGTACATAGGGGGCAGTATTATAGTAGTTATATTCTTGTACATAGGAGCAGTATTATAGTAGTTATATTCTTGTACATAGGAGCTGTATTATAGTAGTTATATTCTTGTACATAGGAGGCAGTATTATAGTAGTTATATTCTTGTACATAGGGGCAGTAGTATAGCAGTTATATTCTTGTACATAGGGGCAGTAGTATAGTAGTTATACTTTTCTACATAGGAGCAGTATTATAGCAGTTATTTTCTTGTACACAGGAGGCAGTATTATAGTAGTTATATTCTAGTACATAGGGGCAGTAGTATAGTAGTTATATTCTTGTACATAGGAGCAGTATTATAGTAGTTATATTATTGTACATAGGAGGCAGTATTATAGTAGTTATATTCTTGTACATAGGAGCAGTATTATAGTAATTATATTCTTGTACATAGGGGGCAGTATTATAGTAGTTATATTCTTGTACATAGGGGCAGTAGTATAGTAGTTATACTCTTCTACATAGGAGCAGTATTATAGCAGTTATTTTCTTGTACACGGGGGGCATTTTAACTTACCAGTGTGTATATACGTATGTTTCTTCATGTCAGACTTTTGATGGAAACGCTTTCCACAGAACTGACAAGGATATGGCCGAGTGTCTGAGTGGATAAGCAGGTGTGTGGATAACGTGGAAGATCGCTTAAATGTTTTTCCGCACATCTTGCACTCAAAACTCCTCTCCTATAAAATAGGAAATGTTTTTTATAACCTAGTGTTTTATATTAGCTTGCACAATATTTCATGATGGGGATGTGGTTGTTGTAAAATCGTGTGGTTCTATGAGACTGTACAGTCATGGCCAAAAGTTTTGAGAATGACACCAAAATTATATTTTCACATGATCTGCTGGCCTCTGGTTTTTATTAGTGTTTGTCTGATGTTTATATCACATACAGAAATATAATTGCAATCATATTATGAGTACCAATAGGTTATATTAACAGTTAGAATGAGTTAATGCAGCAAGTCAATATTTGCAGTGTTGCCCCTTCTTCTTCAAGACCTCTGTAATTCTCCCTGGCATGCTCTCAATCAACTTTTGGACCAAATCCTGACTGATAGCAGTCCATTCTTGCATAATCAATGCTTGCATTTTGCCAGAATTTGTTGGTTTTTGTTTGTCCACCCGTCTCTTGATGATTGACCACAAGTTCTCAATGGGATTAAGATCTGGGGAGTTTCCAGGCCATGGACCCAAAAGCCGGATTTTGGTAAGAACTTACCTGTAAAATCCTTTTCAGCGAAGGAAGGAAGGGAGACACAGATTCTCTACTTCGTGGGTAGGCGGAGCCCCATAGGATAGTCACCTCAGATTGGAAAAGACGACCGGCCCCTCCAGTATATAGGCTCTTCCTACTCCCATGTTCATCAGTCCGTACACAAGCTAAGGAAGAGCAGACCAACCAGCAGAACAACATATCCCCTTCTGAAATTTCAGAAATGAGAGAAAACAGGTTATGTAATAGAAACACACAGTCTTAGGCATACCCCATTGGACCTGACAACTGTGTAGAGCTGGCGAAACTGGAAGGAGAGCCGTAGAGCGCTAAACCCAGTCCAGAAGATCGACATCAGGAAGGAGACGCGCTGCATCTAGCAACACAAAAAAACATTTCTGCCCTGGGAGGGTGCTGTGTCTCCCTTCCTTCCTTCGCTGAAAAGGATTTTACAGGTAAGTTCTTACCAAAATCCGGCTTTCAGCAGCAGAAGGGAAGGAAGGGAGACACAGATTCTCTACTTCGTGGGACGTCCTAAAGCAGTACCTACTTAAGGGTGGGAAATAGAGGCAGAAGCTTCCATACCCCAAAACTTAGGCAAGAGCGCAAACCGCGCTAAAATAACGGAAAACTAAGTAAAGGGATAACTTAAATTACCGCCGCCTGCAGGACCCTGCGTCCCAGGGCCGCATCGGCTGAAGCACTTACGTCCACCTTATAAAACTTAGTAAAGGTGTGAACGGAGCGCCAGGTGGCCGCCCAGCAGAGCTGCGCTGCCGAGGCCCCCTGACGAAAAGCCCACGATGAGCCAATGGCTCTCGTGGAATGAGCTTTAACTTTAACCGGACAAGGCTCGCCCTTGAGCCGGTACGCTTCCAGGGTAGCTGAACGGATCCACCGAGCTATCGTGTCTTTGGAAGCACGTTGACCACGCCGACGACCTGCCGGAATTATAAAAAGAGAGTCCGACTTCCGAAAACCTTGGGTGATCGTAAGATAGAACTTCAATGCCCGCACTAAGTCCAACGAGTGCAAGGCCCGCTCCCTTGGATTCTTAGGTCCTGGACAAAGAGAAGGCAACACAATGTCCTGATTAATGTGGAATTGTGACACTACCTTAGGCAAAAAATCTTCCCGAGTACGAAGCACCACGCGATGCGGAAAAAATTCCAGAAAAGGAGGTGAGCAAGAAAGTGCTGCCAATTCCGATACCCTTCTCAAAGAGGTGACTGCCACCAAGAAGGCCACCTTCCAAGAAAGTAGTGAAAGTTTAGCAGAATCCATAGGCTCAAAAGGCCTATGCTGAAGGGCTTCCAGGACTAGATTAAGCCGCCATGGAGCCACAACTGCCCTCCGTGGCGGAAACTGACGCGCGACTCCGCGAAAAAAAGAGCGCACATCCCTACGAGAGGCAATAGCCTTCCTAAAAAGTGCAGAAAGAGCAGATACCTGTCCCCGCACCGTACTAACTGCCAAACCCCTGGCCAGACTAGATTGCAGAAAGGCCAAGAAGTTGGGGATGGAAAAAACCCTCGGGTTTCTTGAGGATCCAGAACACCATGAATAGAAAGACTCCCAAGTTCTGTGATAAATCCTGGACGTAGCTGGACTCCGGGTCGCCCGCAAGGTAGCAATGACCTCGGGCGAAAAACCGCGATGGGTCAAGATCTCGGTCTCAAGAGCCACGCCGTCAAACGAAGGGACCTCAGGTCCGGATGACGAATGGGCCCCTGAGTGAGCAAGTCCGGGCGAAGGGGCAGCGGAAACGGAGGTGCCGCCTGAAGAGACACCAGCGTCGAATACCATGTCCTCCGCGGCCAGTCTGGTGCTATCAGAATTATTGATACCCTTTCGAGTTTGATCTGTCTGATCACCAGAGGTAGTAAGGATATCGGTGGAAACGCATAGATCAGCTTGAACTGACCCCACGGGGCCACTAGAGCATCCACCGCCACCGCCTCCGGGTCCCTGTACCTGGACATGAACGTCGGAACCCTGGCGTTCAGCCTGGATGCCATCAAGTCCACCTGAGGAGTCCCCCAACGGGAACACAGCAGAGAAAACACTTCTGGATGGAGACTCCATTCCCCAGGGTCCACTTGCTCGCGACTGAGGAAGTCCGCCGAGATATTCAACACCCCTGGAATGTGAATTGCAGAGATTGCTGGAACTTTGGACTCGGCCCAGACCAGGATCCGAGAGACCTCCGACATGAGACTGGAACTCCTCGTCCCGCCTTGGCGGTTGATGTACGCAACAGCCATAGCGTTGTCCGACTGGATCCAGACCGGTAGACCGCTCAATAAGACCGCCCAATGTTGGAGGCAGAGAAATATTGCTCTCAACTCCAAAATGTTGATCGGGAGAGACGACTCCTTTGGCGACCAGACTCCCTGAATCCAGAGGTTGTTCCGAACTCCCCCCCAGCCTGTCCGGCTGGCATCGGTTGTCACCACCGACCATCTCGGAGGAAGGAAGGATTTCCCCACGGATAGAGTCTCCGGACGTAACCACCATCCAAGAGATTCTCGCACCCTGCGGGAGATAATGACCGAGCGATCCAGAGAAGTTAGCGATCGATCCCAATGGGTCAGAATAAGGCTCTGGAGATCCTGGGAATGAAATTGTGCAAATGGTACTGCTTCCATAGTTGCCACCATTTGACCCAGAAGGCGCATGCATTCCCGAAGGGACATTGACAGCGCCGACCTCATAGCCTGGACCAGAAGACGAAGGTTCGTCTGTTTGACAGGAGGCAGGGACACAACTGCCCGAACAGTATCGAACTGCATCCCCAGGAAAAGAATGGACTGTGCTGGCTCCAATGACGATTTCTTCCAATTGATCAGCCACCCGAAGTCCATCAGGTACTGAAGGGAGAGATCGCGAGCTGCTATTGCCTCCTCCGCTGTGGGTGACACTATGAACAGGTCGTCCAGGTAAGGGAGGATCGTAACCCCCTGTCTTCGAAGAAGCGCCATGAGAGGAGCCAGAATTTTTGTAAAAACCCTGGGAGCTGAGGCCAACCCGAAAAGGCAGGGCCACAAACTGGTAATGGGTTTGACCTATAGCGAAACGCAAGAAACGCTGGTGAGCCCTGCCGATAGGGATATGCAAATAGGCGTCGCGAATGTCTATGGACACCAAGAAATCGTACTGCGTCAGGGTCGCTATCACCGATCGGAGAGACTCCATGCGGAACTTCCGTGTCCGGACATAAATATTCAAATCCCTGAGATCCAGCACCGGACGAAACTTGTCCTCCTTTTTGGGGACCACAAAAAGGTTGGAATAAAAACCCTTTCCCTGGTCTTCCGGAGGAACCTGAACCACCACACCCTGCTGTAGGAGAGAGTCGACCTCCTGAAACAGTGCGGCAGCCAGTCTTGGCACGGACGGAATGCCCGTCAGACGAAACCTGTCTGGAGGCAGCGAATGAAACTCTATGAAATAGCCTGCCGACATAACCCGTGTCACCCAGGCGTCTGCTATGTGGGATGCCCAGATTGACCCGAATTGTAGCAGACGACCTCCCACCCGAGAGCCCTCGGGGGGATCCCTGGCGTCAGTCAGCCTTAGCAGACTTTTTATCAACCTCCCGTCTGTCCTGACGGGACCGTTGCTTCCAAGCAGTACAAGATTTCTGGGCGGATCTGCCGGAGGATGAGGGACGACCCAATCTCCAAGAAGGCTGACTGAATCGTCCCCTGGCCCGAAAGGACCGAAGACCTCTGCTGGGCCCTGTCCTGCCGGCTGTGGATGCCACTGCCTTTTTCCCAGGCAGAGTAACATCCTTAGCTTTAGTTTGGCAATTAGTTCCGAAAGATCTGAACCAAAGAGCTGACCGCCCTTATATGCCAGACTAAGCAATCCCTGTTTGGATACTGCATCCCCGGTCCACTGTTTAAGCCACAGAGCTCTTCTAATCGTGACTGCCGAAGCCTGAGCCCTGGACAGAATTGAAGCAGTGTCCAGTACTGCATCTCTGCCATAACACATAGCTTCTTCCATTCGCTGAAAAAGCTTTTCCACTTCTGAACGCGAAGTCCCATCCTGCCACGCCGCACGCAGCTGATCCAACCACTGCAGAGAAGCCTCACCGGCCCACATGGCCCCCAAGGCCGCTCGGAAACCATGACCCGCGGCTTCATAGATGGATTTCGCCGCTGACTCCGATCTTCTGTCCAAAGGATCCTGAAGATTGGCTCTCCCTTTAACAGGAAGCAGGGAAGACTTGGTCAGCTGAGACAGAGATATATCCACCTCAGGAGAGGGAACCCAATTAGTAACCATCTCCTTGGCACAGGGATATAGGGCATCAAAAAAACGCGATCCTCGGAAGCGTTTATCCGGACACTGACGCTCCTTCTCCACCGCTTCGTTAAGTTCTTCATGCGCAGGTAATGTAGAACGAACACGGCGCGTCTTCTGATACAGACGGCCCGACCTAGACGGTCTTGTCGGCTCTTCAGACAGCTCTAATACTTCCCGCATGTCCTTAATAAGCCCATCTACGCGACCAGAAAGAGAAACAGAGCGATCCTGTTGATCCTCCTCTTCGGACTCAGAAATTTCATCAACCGAATCTGTTGGTGAATCCGAAGCCTCTGATGCGCTCTGCGAGGGAGACAACGCCACCATAGTCTTGCGGCGTTTTTTACCTCGTGGCATTGGGTGTGATCTAGCTGACACCCACTGTCCCAGGAGACTAGAGAGACTATCAATGGAGCGAGAGAGCGCCTCCACCTTAACATCACTGAGCGTTGAACTTGATGTAGTAGAAGGCCTGAGTGTATCAGAGGCGTGCGACTGAACCTGAAACGGATCAGGAGACCGATCCGCACTCCCAGGCCCCTGATCCGACATGCCACCCACACCAGATGCCAGGATGTACAACAAGGATGGCAAAAAAAGTGTGAAAGCTGCACAGCCTGTTTTCAAAACTCACTTTTTTTTTTTTTTATATTTTTATTTATTTATTTATTTTTTTTATATATATGCGACAGGCTCTGAAGGGTTAAAGCTCACCCTTAGAAAAGAGCAACCCCAGAAATGCCAAGCAAAAAATCAATAGGGGGAAACTCCCTTAAACACCATGTGTTTCCCCTAAAGCTCCATTTTTTCAGAAGGGGCTAACATCACAGCAACTATAATACTACACAGCCTAAAAGGTCAGTGAAGTAAATAGCTTTAGGAGAGAAAGCGGCAGTGCTCACGAGGACTCCTAATAGGTAGCCTGGAGGACAGCACTGACAAAGAACCCCTGCCAGAGGCAGAGGGGACTCACCGGTACTGCGGCGACCGCTCCTCCTAAGTGTGTGGACGGACGGGGAGCAGAGAGCAGGAGGCGCCGCTGGAATCCGGAGGGAGAAGCAGGGACCGCCAGCGCACGCTCAACCAAGCGCTTCCTGCCTAAGTAATGACGGCAGGAAGCCAGGAGACGCTAAGCCACGCCCCCGCTAGGCCACGCCCCTGCTAGGCCATGCCCCCCAGCCTTATTCAAACAAAAAATTAGGGCAGAAAACTTCCTACCTCTATGAAGGCAGGAAGCAAAAACGAAAAAGCATGCGCAAATAAAAAATAAAAATACAAATTACTGGCCTCCGTCTCTGCTCCCCAGTCAAGGCAGCGTCTGAAATAGACAAGAAACACACAGGCAGTACACTTGCCGTAGCCGTCAAAGATACTCTTTAGACCAAAGAGCACTTACCCGGCTGAACGCCACAGGGATCCTCAGGGATGTGTGGCGCCATGGCCCTTTGTTCCCCCCTATGGCGGAGCACGCAGGGACCCTCTCTGATGTGTGGTGTGCGCCTCCGCCAGGGAGCGCCCTGTATCCCCCGGGGCCGGCAGGCATAAGTGGGAACCTCCTCAAGGGGTACACAGAGCTGCCAGGGGAGGGTCAGGGGTCTCAGCAGCGCCGAGACCCCCAGAGACCTCTAGACCACGGGGGGTCCAGGACTCGCTGGATATAAAATAACAACTCTTCTGAGGAGCTGCCGAAGCAGCGACTATCCTCTGAGACCTCAGATAAAAAGACTGATGAACATGGGAGTAGGAGGAGCCTATATACTGGAGGGGCCGGTCGTCTTTTCCAATCTGAGGTGACTATCCTATGGGGCTCCGCCTACCCACGAAGTAGAGAATCTGTGTCTCCCTTCCTTCCCTTCTGCTGCTGAAATCTCTATGTTTTGTTCCATGAGCCATTTAGTTATCACCTTTGCTTTATGGCAAGGTGCTCCATCATGCTGGAAAAGGCATTGTTGGGCGCCAAACTGCTCTTGGACGGTTGGGAGAAGTTGCTCTTGGAGGACATTCTGGTACCATTCTTTATTCATGGCTGTGTTTTTAGGCAAGACTGTGAGTGAGCCGATTCCCTTGGCTGAGAAGCAACCCCACACATGAATGGTTTCAGGATGCTTTACAGTTGGCATGAGACAAGACTGGTGGTAGCGCTCACCTCTTCTTCTCCGAATAAGCTGTTTTCCAGATGTCCCAAACAATCGAAAAGGGGATTCATCAGAGAAAATGACTTTGCCCCAGTCCTCAGCAGTCCACTCCCTGTACCTTTTGCAGAATATCAGTCGGTCCCTGATGTTTTTTCTGGAGAGAAGTGGCTTCTTTGCTGCCCTCCTTGAAACCAGCCCTTGCTCAAAGAGTCTCCGCCTCACAGTGCGTGCAGAAGCACTCACACCAGCCTGCTGCCATTCCTGAGCAAGCTCGGCACTGCTGGTAGTCCGATCCCGCAGCTGAAACAGTTTTAAGATACGGTCATGGCGCTTGCTGGTCTTTCTTGGGCGCCCTGGAGCCTTTTGACAACAATGGAAGCTCTATCCTTGAAGTTCTTGATGATGAGATAGATTGTTGACTGAGGTGCAATCTTTGAAGCTGCGATACTCTTCCCTGTTAGGCCATTTTTATGCAGAGCAATGATGGCTGCACGTGTTTCTTTAGAGATAACCATGGTTAACTGAAGAGAAACAATGATACCAAGAACCAGCCTCCTTTTAAAGTGTCCAGTGATGTCATTCTTACTTAATCATGACTGATTGATCGCCAGCCCTGTCCTCATCAACACCCACACCTGTGTTAATGGATCAATCACTAAAACGATGTTAGCTGCTCCTTTTAAGGCAGGACTGCAATGATGTTGAAATGTGTTTTGGGGGTTAAAGTTCATTTTCTGGGCAAATATTGACTTTGCAAGTACAGTAATTGCTGTTAAGCTGATCACTCTTTGACATTCAGGAGTATATGCAAATTGCCATTACAAAAAATGAAGCAGTAAACTTTGGAAAAATTACTATTTGTCTCATTCTCAATACTTTTGGCCATGACTGTATTATACCATGATAGGATTAGGTACACAGCTCAGTAGTATACCGCACATTTTGGACTTCACCTGTGAGTGGACATTGAGATGTTGCTCCAGACTGACAGCATGACCAAAGGATTTCCCACAGGTATCACAGACAAATGGTCTGGTTCCACTATGAGACCTCCGGACGTGAACTTCTAATCCATGAGACGTAGAGAAAACCTGGAAGATAGAAGAGATTATCTGGCTTTCATATAATATAGTAGTTCAGTGTCCTGCAGTGGCCCTCTCTCTTCTGCGGCGGCCCCCCTCCTTCCTGTAGCAGCCCCCCTCCTTCCTGCAGCGGCCCTCCCCCATCCTGCAGCGGCCCTCCCCCTTCCTGCAGCCGCCCTCCCCCTTCCTGCAGCCGCCCTCCCCCTTCCAGTAGCCGCCCCCCTCCTTCCTGCAGCGTCCCCCCCATCCTGTAGCGGCCCTCCCCCTTCCTGCAGCGGCTCTCCCCCATCCTGCAGTGTCCCTCCCCCTTCTTGCAGTGGCCCCCCTCCTTCCTGCAGCATCCCCCCCATCCTGCAGCGGCCCCCCTCCTTCCTGCAGCGACCCTCCCCCATCCTGCAGCGTCCCTCCCCCATCCTGCAGGGCCCTCCCCCTTCTTGCAGCAGCCCTCCCCCATCCTGCAGCGGCCCTCCCCCATCCTGCAGCGGCCCTCCCCCTTCTTGCAGCGGCCCTCCCCCATCCTGCAGCGGCCTTCCCCCATCCTGCAGCGGCCCCCCATCTGGCAGCGGCCCTCCCCCATCCTGCAGCGGCCCTCCCCCATCCTGCAGCGGCCCTCCCCCATCCTGCAGCGGCCCTCCCCCTTCTTCCTGAAGGGCCCTCCCCCTTCTTGCAGCAGCCCTCCCCCATCCTGCAGCGGCCCTCCCCCTTCTTGCAGCAGCCCTCCCCCATCCTGCAGCGGCCTTCCCCCATCCTGCAGAGGCCCCCCTCCTAACTGCAGCGGCCCCCCTCCTTCCTGCAACGGCCCTCCCCCATCCTGCAGCGTCCCTCCCCCATCCTGCAGCGTCCCACCCCATCCGGCAGCGTCCCTCCCCCATCCGGCAGCGGCCCTCCCCCATCCGGCAGCGGCCCTCCCCCTTCTTGCAGCGGCCCTCCCCCATCCTGCAGCGCCCCCCCATCTGGCAGCGTCCCTCCCCCATCCGGCAGCGTCCCTCCCCCTTCCTGCAGCGTCCCTCCCCCTTCCTGCAGCGGCCCTCCCCCTTCTTCCTGCAGCCGCCCTCCCCCTTCTTCCTGCAGCCGCCCTCCCCCTTCTTCCTGCAGCCGCCCTCCCCCTTCCTGCAGCCGCCCTCCCCCTTCTTGCAGCCGCCCTCCCCCTTCTTGCAGCCGCCTTCCCCCTTCTTGCAGCCGCCCTCCCCCTTCTTGCAGCCGCCCTCCCCCTTCCTGCAGCCGCCCTCCCCCTTCCTGCAGCGTCCCTCCCCCATCCTGCAGCAGCCCTCCCCCATCCTGCAGCGGCCCTCCCCTTCTTGCAGCGGCCCTCCCCCTTCCTGCAGCGCCCCCCCCATCCTGCAGCCACCCTCCCCCATCCTGCAGCGTCCCTCCCCCATCCTGCAGCGTCCCTCCCCCATCCTGCAGCGTCCCTCCCCCATCCTGCAGCGTCCCTCCCCCATCCTGCAGCGTCCCTCCCCCATCCTGCAGCGTCCCTCCCCCATCCTGCAGCATCCCCCCCATCCTGCAGCATCCCTTCCCCATCCTGCAGCATCCCTTCCCCATCCTGCAGCGTCCCTCCCCCATCCTACAGCGTCCCTCCCCCATCCTGCAGCGTCCCCCCCATCCTGCAGCGTCCCTCCCCCATCCTGCAGCATCCCCCCCCATCCTGCAGCGTCCCTCCCCCATCCTGCAGCGTCCCTCCCCCATCCTGCAGCGTCCCTCCCTCATCCTGCAGCGTCCCTCCCCCATCCTGCAGCGGCCCTCAGACTGTACATCTTACCTTACTGCACTTGACACAGTGATAGTTATCCATAACAGAGGAGAATCCCAGGCTGTAATTAATGGGGTGATTGTAGTCTGTCTCTGTAGCTTTGGGGGGGCTGCCATATAACCCTAGGACCGTAGGACCCTGCATCATGGAGGGGTGCCCATGGGATGGGACTTGTTTGAAGCTATAGGCAGAATGCAGGGACTCCCAGGAGAGGCTCTGCTTGTAGAAGGCCGACAGGGGAAAGGACGGATACGACTTCACGGGGAGCAAGGACAAAGAGAGGCCTTAAAGACAGAATTACAACATTGTATCATTCATTCATATATTCTTTCAATGTGATAATGAGTGTAGTAGTACATTACCTGGGCCTGAAGCCAAAGAGGGTCCGCGACTTAAATAGAGGGTTCTCTGCAGGTCATCTTTTGATTGGCCATGAGAGCTCTTGGTCAGGTCCTCAGGGGCATATTCTTTAACATTGATGCCGGATGATTTCCAGTCTTCAGAATCTGATGTAATATAAATAATAGATATATGAGGAAACTGGAAAAGTGTCGTAAATTGGGGCAACCTCCCTCACCCTACTTAATGGGCCATCATAGAGTTTACCCTTTCCACAGACCCCAGGAATAGACAGGAGGTATATGATAACATGACCATTCTCTCTGACCATGGGTGAGATATAGACATCACAATTGGGGCCCCATTATGATTACTGCTCTGGAGCCCCCTGCCTATGCTGCACAGGATCAGGATCTATACAGACATGTATGTGTTGACGCAGTGTGTGTGACACAAACCACAATGTTTGTACAGACACTGAGCCAATTTCTCTGTGTTTGACAATCCGGCTTTGATTGAATTGAGAAAACACATGGTTGTGATACATCCTTGTCCGTCACCGAACGAATATCACTGCCTGCAACACAGCACCAGTA
The DNA here is from genome assembly GCF_046119375.1 of Phyllobates terribilis. NCBI lineage: Eukaryota > Metazoa > Chordata > Amphibia > Anura > Dendrobatidae > Phyllobates > Phyllobates terribilis. Next base: position 266,333,797 of record NW_027362767.1, read on the forward strand.
TTCCCAGGAACTGCGAGCAGCTCAGCCGGTGTATCTGATCCCATCATGTGTGATACTGCCTGCTGAGCTGTGTATCTAATCCTATCCTGTGTGATACTGCCTGCTGAGCAGTGTATCTAATCCTATCCTGTGTGATACTGCCTGCTGAGCTGTGTATCTAATCCTATCCTGTGTGATACTGTCTGCTGAGCTGTGTATCTAATCCTATCCTGTGTGATACTGCCTGCTGAGCTGTGTATCTAATCCTATCCTGTGTGATACTGTCTGCTGAGCTGTGTATCTAATCCTATCCTGTGTGGTACTGTCGGCTGAGCTGTGTATCTAATCCTATCCTGTGTGATACTGTCTGCTGAGCTGTGTATCTAATCCTATCCTGTGTGATACTGTCTGCTGAGCTGTGTATCTAATCCCATCCTGTTTGATACTGTCTGCTGAGCTGTGTATCTAATCCTATCCTGTGTGATACTGTCTGCTGAGCTGTGTATCTAATCATATCCTGTGTGATACTGTCTGCTGAGCTGTGTATCTAATCCTATCCTGTGTGATACTGTCTGCTGAGCTGTGTATCTAATCCTATCCTGTGTGATACTGACTGCTGAGCCGTGTATCTAATCCTATCCTGTGTGATACTGTCTGCTGAGCTGTGTATCTAATCCTATCCTGTGTGATACTGTCTGCTGAGCTGTGTATCTAATCCTATCCTGTGTGATACTGTCTGCTGAGCTGTGTATCTAATCCTATCCTGTGTGATACTGTCTGCTGAGCTGTGTATCTAATCCTATCCTGTATGATACTGTCTGCTGAGCTGTGTATCTAATCCTATTCTGTGATACTGTATGCTGAGGTGGAGTACATCTTTACAGTTGTGTTGCTGTATCTCCTCATTATGTGACATGTAGGCAGCTTAGATACATGATACACCAGCGGTGTAGACAGAATGACACATGTTTCTGCAGAGCTGCGCTTCGGAAAGACGGACGCTTCCCGGGAACAGTTATTACAGTAACGGACACAATGGGATTTGAATGCGGCTGGAGGCGGGATCACTGCTGGCACTGCCAGGACGGGCATGAGTCAGAAGGCGCTGCACAGCGCAGGGCTCCACCTTCCCATATAAGCAGCACTCTCCTCTTCTGAAATACTCTCTGCTGCTAAGGATTCTGCTCCTTTTTCTGTTACCTCTCACTAAATCAGCACACTATTTTTCTGAAATACTCTGTGCTCCTAGGGAACCTGCTCCTCGCTCTTATCTCATAAGATCAGCGCAGAGTCCTCTTCCCAAATACTGTGCTGCGGGGTGACCCTTCTTGCATCGCATCCTCTGACAAGATCGGCACACTTACTATTAAGAATCCTGCCCTTCCACTATAGAGCTCTCAGTCTGTGACCTCCCAAAAGATCAGTGCACCTCTCTCCTGAAATGCTCTGTGCTGCTCTTTACTCTATATAACTGACCTCCCAGAAGATGAGTGCATCTCTCTCCTGAAATGCTCTGTGCTGCTCCTTACTCTATATAACTGACCTCCCAGAAGATGAGTGCATCTCTCTCCTGAAATGCTCTGTGCTGCTCCTTACTCTATATAACTGACCTCCCAGAAGATGAGTGCATCTCTCTCCTGAAATGCTCTGTGCTGCTCCTTACTCTATATAACTGTTTGTGACCTCCCAAAAGATCAGTGCACCTGCCTCCTGGAATACTCTTTCTGCTGTGGAACCTGCTCTTTTCTTTGATACTCTCCTCTTCTTAAATACTCTGTGCTGTTAGCCCCCCCCCCTTCTACTGTAACTTCCAGTATAGTCAGCCTTCTCCTCTCCTGAAACACTCTGTGATGCTCTGAATATTTTTATCCTGAGGCAATATATACCAGAATAAAGGGGATTTCGGGGCTGTAATGTTTGATTCGAGGGGGTGCATCTTTCAGGACCCCCAGTCTGTAAGCAGAACGAAAGGGGCACTGGTGTCCACGGAGAGTGTTGTATACCCTTCACCCACACACGGTGCCATATGTCCGGTTCTGGAAGTGACTGAGTAGCAATGAGCTGCAGTGCCAGACACGACCACAACCCTACGGATGGCGCTGTGCAGGTGCAAATCATGAAAAGAGCACAGCGCCCTTTCAGTCTGGATGTAGGCACCATTTCTGCATGGCCCCAGCAGCTCAATGGTTAACACATTATATAAACAGGGAAGTCGTTATTATTAGGTTTGTAAATCACATTATGGACAATGTTTCGGAACAGGAAACCGGAATATGATTTATTTCCCTGTTTACACAGCGCTGATAATTACACAATGTGCTATTCACACACCAATCGCCTCTGCTTGCTGTCAGTGAAAGGAAACCCTCCGATTTTCCTATATACCACTCAGACTTCACAGCTGAGGGTTTGTTACAGATGCGTCCAGTCCAGACTCAATCATGTTCTCTGCTCTGATACATTGTTGTGCTGCTGTTTTTAGCTCACAGAGGATGGTTTAGATTGGATGCAATTGTAACAAACCCTCAGCTGTGGGAAATACTAGGTCAGTACATCACAAGGAGAAATCCCAGGACACAAGACCGACCTCCCTGATGGATGTGGCATCACCTACCATGACATAACGCCGTGCTGGGCTCCCCCTGGGGTGGGCCCGCATCCTCCGGGAAGCGATGTTGATGGTAACTATGAGTTTTCTTGGTTTTTACCAAAAAAGATCGCGGCATCTCCTGAAAAAGAAGCAAAATATACAGATATGACCTCATATATAAGGAGACGAAGGGTGTAAAGCTATGGGGGCCCAACAAGGAGGAAAGGGGTCACAACTTGGGGTGACTCATGGATGGTCGAGACCTGAACAGGAATCCTCCTCTACCCCAGTTTCTTAATATTGGCAAGTGTGAGCAAAACCACGTGTGGCATAGAACGGGCAGGGGGCCCGAGCCCCCGGGCGGACAACAGGCAGGGGGCCCGAGCCCCCCGGGAGGATAACGGGCAGGGGGCCCGAGACCCCCGAGCAGACAACAGGCACGGGGCCCGAGCCCCCCGGGCAGACAACATTGGAGAGCGGTACCAGCCTGAACATCACTATAATCAATGGTTGCTAAGGTTTAATGGGCTAGGATTGGGTAAAGTAGAACAGCACCCCCATTTTTCTCCTATGTGGACCCTCCATGTCAGCAGGTAATGGAGGACAGACCAGGGCAGCATATCCTCATATTACACCACTCTACTATAAAAGGAAGATCTCTGGCTTCCGATAAGTCGCACAATGCAAGTCTGCAGCGAGTCTGATAAAGCCATGTGTATAAGGCTATGTTCACACATGTTGGGTTTTTAAGTGTCACAAATCTGCAGCAAAACCTAATCTCTGGCAGGAAATCAGCGGCGTCAAAAAAGCAGGTTTTTCTGATTTCATTGATGCGTTTTTTTCAGCGTTTTTTCCACCACCCATTACTTCATTACTTCTCATAGACTTTGCTGGTACTGCAAAAGGCAGCTGAAAATGTGCATAAAAATCTGCAGCAAAACTGTGTGTGAACATAGCATTAAAGTCATCACAAAACCTGATCATTTACCAAAATAAAATCTCATTTTTTGCTTCAGACTTGTAGAAATCTGAAAACTTTACAGCGACAGATTCCAAAGTCTATAAAATAAAAAAATCACAAGAGCACAAGTCACAATACACAGACCCCGGGCGCCGCTTCAGGGAAGTGTCTGCAGATTTGCATGGTCCTCTCCTTCAGCTCGATTTGCATGGAGAGGAGAAAGCTGATCCCCCAGAGGCCATAATGCAGCTATTATTTCCAACCTGTTTTATGGAGTTATATCTACATGTTTGAAAGAAGATACTATGAAACCTACATTGTCCTTAATCCCTAAGACAACTCTTCCTGGCACTACCAGCACATTATAGAACACATGTAATGTATAAACAGTAAATATTGGGGAGAGCAGCTGCAGAGAATTGGATATTCCTGCAGCAGCTTTCTCTTTTTTTCCAATTGCCTGTCTAAGGTAACCTGTACACTAAAAGTGTACTACACTTATAGAGGGAGAAGGGGCTTCATGTTTTACATGAACACCTCCATAAAAGTAATTCTGTGCACCCATAGCTGCCAACGTGGATGCCTGGCCTTATGGAATTCCCTAGTATACTCTATTCCCTGTATTGCAGTGGAAATTAAACTCCCTATGACAGTTCTTCCTGGCACTAGCGTAATATAGAACACATGGAGTGAGGGCAGCTGCAATGTAAATTGTGAATGTACCTTTCTGGGTTAGAGCAACAGCAAGGAATTTAACATTGCTGCAGCAGCTCTCCTCTTTTACAAGAATTACTCCCTGCTAATAAGGACACTTTCCAATACAGTGTTTCTGCAGATTTTGGAAAACTACAACTACCAGCATGCCCTGGCGCCTGCAGGATGGGGAGTTGTAGTCTCTCAGCTTAAACATCTCCCTAGTCTAGCCACATCTGTTTTTTGTCATCGATTCTGATTCCGGTGGCAATTTGCTTGTCTATGGTACCCTAAAGTACACCCTAAAAGTGAACACCAATTAAAAGTGTACCTGTCTCTTTAATAACGAAGGGGTAGGAGTTAACTATTTTACATGAGCGCCCCCATAAAAATGGTTCTATAGAGGTAGAATGTATCTATAGCTGCCAATATGAAGGTCTGCCACTATGGAGTTCCCTAATATTGGAGCAGTAAAGGAGAGCTGCTGCAGGGAAATTAAATTCCCCATGACAGCTCTGCCTGGCAGCATAATATTGCATCATGGAGAGAGGGCAGCTGCAAGGTGTAAACGGCAAATGTACTGTACTGGAGAAGAGCAGCTGCAGAAAACTAGATATCCCTGCAGCCGCTCTCCTACAATAATCAATCCCTGCTGATAAGGAACTTCTGTAACAATGCGGTATGTGTCAGGGCATGCTGGGAGTTGTAGTTTTCTGACTGAGATACCAGTTCCATCTCTCCACATCACCATCCAACTGTTCTTTATTGGCATCAGATGTGATTCAGGTGACGAGTCATTTGCTTGACATTTGCATTTGTCCTGCAAGGATTTAGTCGCGTCCTAATCAGACACAGTCCGCCATTGATGTGGAAGAATAGAGCGGGCACGATGCCCATGAAACCTGTTATTTGTCTCATTATGTGCCCTTTGTTCCAATGTTTGGGGACAAGAAAATTCAAATATGGGAGAGGAAGGGGGCCCCTGCTTGGGTTCATGCCACCATTACTATAAGCAACGTGCCCCTAACTTGTGGCTCTCCAGCTGCTGCAGAACTATAACTCCCAGCATATCCAGAGAAAGAAAGGCAGTAAGAGTATGCTGGAAATTTGAGTTTTGCAACAGCTGGAGAGCCACAGGTTGGAGAACTGCTGTCAGGGCATGCTGGGAGTTGTAGTTTTGCAACAGCTGGAGAGCCACAGGTTGGGGAACTGCTGTCAGGGCATGCTGGGAGTTGTAGTTTTGAAACAGCTGGAGAGCCACAGCTTGGGGAACTGCTGTCAGGGCATTCTGGGAGTTGTAGTTTTACAACAGCTGGAGAGCCACAGTTTGGGGTACTGCTGTCAGGGCATGCTGGGAGTTGTAGTTTTGCAACAGCTTTAGAGCCACAGGTTGGGGAACTACTGTCAGGGCATGCTGGGTGTTGTAGTTTTGCAATAGCTGGAGAGCCACAGGTTGGGGAACTGCTGTCAGGGCATGCTGGGAGTTGCAGTTTTGCAACAGCTTTAGAGCCACAGGTTGGGGAACTACTGTCAGGGCATGCTGGGAGTTGTAGTTTTGCAATAGCTGGAGAGCCACAGGTTGGGGAACTGCTGTCAGGGCATGCTGGGAGTTGTAGTTTTGCAACAGCTTTAGAGCCACAGGTTGGGGAACTACTGTCAGGGCATGCTGGGAGTTGTAGTTTTGCAATAGCTGGAGAGCCACAGGTTGGGGAACTGCTGTCAGGGCATGCTGGGAGTTGCAGTTTTGCAACAGCTTTAGAGCCACAGGTTGGGGAACTGCTGTCAGGGCAGGCTGGGTGTTGTAGTTTTGCAATAGCTGGCTAGGCAAGATGGAGAGCCTCTGTCTAGCAATGCTGGGAGTTGTAGTTTCACAATAGCTGGAGAGACACAGGTTTGGGAACCCTGATATTTGACTCAAATATGGCAGATGCAATACAAAATAATTCTGCTGAGGGGGCCCATTCCATAGATCTGGATGATTGAGGGGTTATTTTTGCTTTTTTTCATCAAGTGCATGGATTTTTATAAACTACATGTGCAGGGCATAGTTTTTCTACAGAAATCAGCCATTTCTGAATTCTTTATGCAGATCTATTGGCAGCTTTACAAAAACACAGGAAAAAAAACAACAAAAACAGCTCAAAGGGCACATAAGAAACTAGCCAAATATTCCTACAGACACAGCATGAAATATCAAAGGAAGCAACAGAAGAAAGAACTAAGGCAAGTAATCTAGTAAATGTGCAATTCACCAAGCAAATGGGGGTGTATGTATATATATATATATTATATTTATACACTATACATAGATATGTATATTACACACACACACACATCTATATAATATACATATAGATCCAATGCAAATATCTTCTAAAATTTCATCTAATATTCATAGCAAACAATTTTATACTAATGTGATTTTAATTTCAAAATGTATTATATAGAGTTAAAAACGCAAAAATAAGTAAAACAAATGCAAACAACATTTTCAATATATTTACGAAAAAAAAATGTAAAAATATTTATTATAAAAGTCCATGAAATTCCTAACTACTTGTCTACACGGAAATCTATAGTAAGAGGCAAAAGATTAATTAGATCTGTAGAGAAACCAGAGTATGCTTATAGATATTTTTTTTCGATATATATTTATTTTAGCATAGCATTAAAAACAGAAAAATAAGGTAAAAAGAATATAAAAGATTAAACTGTAATATGCACTGAATAAATGATACAGTGATACAACTGTGATAGGAATGTGAAGTAAAAAAAATTATAAAAATACAAATGAGATATAAACTATATATTTGCACTAAAAAAGTTAATATATAAATACAAAAATATATAAAGTATTACACTTCATTAAGCCTGTGATATACAACATATAACATCCTATGCAAAAGCAAAAATAAAAATGTAATAAAAAATAAAGTAATCAACCCCATGAAACATTTTAATTTCCATTGATTTTACATTGTTTTTTTTTTCTTAGTTAATGATAAAATATATACTATGAAAACTTAAAAATAACAGAATTTTTTATTTAATTCTGTGGTTTCTTTTTAAAAAGTAGAGCATTGCTCCAGGACTAGTGGTGTTTCATTACCTGGCGGTGGTTGTAGTCAGGATGATAGGTGTGATCCCTCCCTGCCAGTGCTGGTGTGGCACTGATGTAGGGCACCACTGTCCTGGCACTTGTGTTTGCCCTCAGCTTCTCCCCCCGCCCTGATTTTTCAATCTGATTACTTGTGTCAAAATCTGGAGTTGTTGCAGCCAATGGGGAAGCTGAGAGAGACAATATTTGCTTATCAGAAGTGGAGCAGAGTCGCCCAGAGCTCCGCACAACTTGATAAACCCACACTACACTTTCTGTGACTTCTCCATTTACAGTTGGGACTGGGGGGCAAACATACCAGGATTTGGGACGACAAAAAAAAAAAAAATGTGGATTTTATTTTTTTTTTGCAATTGCATGAAGTGCAATTCCTTGATACTTATTTACTATTATAATTGAGCAGTTGTCCTTCAGCTGCTGTTTGTGGCAGCCTGTATTCTGTATATAGTGTAGCGGATGTAGGCTGCCATAAAATGGCAACTCCATTGAGGTTGTGCCAGCGGGTTGATCTGTAGCCCAATCACTTGCATTAGGTGCCAAGTCCAAACAGAAATCATCAAACCCTGAACGTTCTTACATAACCTAAAAGGTACTTCATCCATGAGCTTAACCCCCATCTATAAATTTTACTTACTTTTCCTGTGTAAGTCTCATGTAAAACCTCATATATTGCTCTCCTGAAATACTCTGTGCCGCTTGGGGCCCCGCTCCTTCCATTGTTTAGCTCCTCTGACTGTAACCCTTACGAGATTAACATACGCTCCTTTACTGAAGTGCTGCTCTGCATACTATGTAACTGCCACAAGATCAGCACCCTTGTTTCCTTAAATGCTCTGTGCTGCTGGGATCATTCCCACAATCTGACTTTAGGGTGTGTTAGGCTTCAGTCGACATTATCGTGTATAGATACGATCAATTCACATGTGAATCCGTGCTCTGGTGAGGGGCAATCTGTGTAGAGATGGCAGAACCCTGATACCAGTCCTGTCATGGGGTCATGTGGAGGCACAAGGAGAATAAGAGTCACAAACCACAATAGAGAGTCCTCCCAGTCACCGCCCTGATATAAGGGCTATCTAATCAGCCAGATCGTACAGCAGAACATGGCAGGAAATGGGCATCAGAGAGGTCTACACATGGGTGGACTGGGCGGCAAGAGGGGCACATGTCTGCTGCAGAAAATTCTTCGGATGTCCCTTTTAGGAAGCCCAATGCCCCCAATATGATGGAAGCAACAGTGCCCATATGGCAATGCCAACTGCTTCTCTCCATAACAGTACCCGCTGCAGAGCCCAAGCAACAATACCAGCCACAGTGCCCCTTTTCCAATGACTGGAACCATTTTTATGTCAGCTGTGCCCATATATCAATGCCAGTCTCTTCCCTCCATAAGTGTCAGCTACAGTGCCATATAACAATGCCAGACACTTTTCTACATAACAGTGCCAGCCATTCCCTAAATAACTATCATCTGCTGTGCTCATATATCTATGTCAGTAACGTCTCTACATAACAGTACCAGCTCCAGTGACAGACACCAAACTATCAAAGCAATGATGCCTCTATAATGCCCTGTAACAGTGCCAACAAACAACTCTAACAGTACCAGACAGTGCCTATATAACAAGCCAGCCATTCCCTCCATAACAGTACCAGACAGTGCCTATATAACAAGCCAGCCATTCCCTCATAACAGTACCAGACAGTGCCTATATAACAAGCCATTCCCTCCATAACAGTACCAGACAGTGCCTATATAACAAAGCCAGCCATTCCCTCCATAACAGTACCAGACAGTGCCTATATAACAAAGCCAGCCATTCCGTCCATAACAGTACCAGACAGTGCTTATACAACAATGCCAGCCATTCCCTCCATAACAGTACTAGACAGTGCCTATATAACAAGCCAGCCATTCCCTCCATAACAGTACCAGACAGTGCCTATATAACAAGCCATTCCCTCCATAACAGTACTAGACAGTGCTTATATAACAAAGCCAGCCATTCCGTCCATAACAGTACCAGACAGTGCTTATACAACAAGCCATTCCCTCCATAACAGTACCAGACAGTGCCTATATAACAAGCCATTCCCTCCATAACAGTACTAGACAGAGCCTATATAACAAAGACAGCCATTCCCTCCATAACAGTACCAGACAGTGCCTATATAACAAGCCATTCCCTCCATAACAGTACTAGACAGAGCCTATATAACAAAGACAGCCATTCCCTCCATAACAGTACCTATATAACAATGCCAGTCATTCCCTCCATAACAGTACCAGACAGAACCTATATAACAATGCCAGCCATTCCCTCCATAACAGTACCTATATAACAAAGCCAGCCATTCCCTCCATAACAGTACCAGACAGTGCCTATATAACAATGCCAGCCATTCCCTCCATAACAATACCTATATAACAAAGCCAGCCATTCCCTCCATAACAGTACCAGACAGTGCCTATATAACAATGCCAGCCATACCCTCCATAACAGTACCAGACAGTGCCTATATAACAATGCCAGACATTCCCTCCATAACAGTACCAGACAGTGCCTATATAACAAAGACAGCCATTCCCTCCATAACAGTACCTATATAACAATGCCAGTCATTCCCTCCATAACAGTACCAGACAGAACCTATATAACAATGCCAGCCATTCCCTCCATAACAGTACCTATATAACAAAGCCAGCCATTCCCTCCATAACAGTACCAGACAGTGCCTATATAACAATGCCAGCCATTCCCTCCATAACAGTACCTATATAACAAAGCCAGCCATTCCCTCCATAACAGTACCAGACAGTGCCTATATAACAATGCCAGCCATACCCTCCATAACAGTACCAGACAGTGCCTATATAACAATGCCAGACATTCCCTCCATAACAGTACCAGACAGTGCCTATATAACAAAGACAGCCATTCCCTCCATAACAGTACCTATATAACAATGCCAGTCATTCCCTCCATAACAGTACCAGACAGAACCTATATAACAATGCCAGCCATTCCCTCCATAACAGTACCTATATAACAAAGCCAGCCATTCCCTCCATAACAGTACCAGACAGTGCCTATATAACAATGCCAGCCATTCCCTCCATAACAGTACCTATATAACAAAGCCAGCCATTCCCTCCATAACAGTACCAGACAGTGCCTATATAACAATGCCAGCCATACCCTCCATAACAGTACCAGACAGTGCCTATATAACAATGCCAGCCATTCCCTCCATAACAGTACCAGACAGTGCCTATATAACAAAGACAGCCATTCCCTCCATAACAGTACCTATATAACAATGCCAGCCATTCCCTCCATAACAGTACCAGACAGTACCTATATAACAATGCCAGCCATTCCCTCCATAACAGTACCTATATAACAAAGCCAGCCATTCCCTCCATAACAGTACCAGACAGTGCCTATATAACAATGCCAGCCATTCCCTCCATAACAGTACCTATATAACAAAGCCAGCCATTCCCTCCATAACAGTACCAGACAGTGCCTATATAACAATGCCAGCCATTCCCTCCATAACAGTACCTATATAACAATGCCAGCCATTCCCTCCATAACAGTACCAGCCAAAGGACCCAAGTAACAATCCTGGCCACAGCATCAATACAGTGATAGCCACAGCCCCTACCAAAGTGGAAGTGAAACTCTCCAACAAAGTACCATCCACAGTACCTCCACAACAATGCCTACCACTGTGCCCCTATATCTGTGTCAGCCTCCAACGTTTATAGCCAAAGTGCCCATAGCGTAGACAGCCAGAGTGCTCTATAAAAGTGCCAAATACATGGACCCTCACATCGGTGACGGTAATGCTCCGGCTCAGCTCTTCTATAAGTGCCCACATGACAATACCAACCACAGTGCCTATACTATATAACAAACTCCTTGTAACTCGACCAGTCGTCTGCTCTCAGGTGACTTCCATTTTCTGTCCAGACATTGGTAGCATAGATTTAGTCAATATTCCCTTCATTCCTATGGTGGGAAATCCACATAATGCAGAGGATTGATATACAGCAGTGCCTGTGCTCAAACATGAGAGTCCAGCGCCCTCTGGTGGTAAATGCATGATAGTACAGACCTCAATCACAGTACATTATCACACAATATCATTTGTCGTATCAGCTTTCATGCAAAAAAATAGTTTAGTAATAGCAACAATGGCCACCATTAGCCATTGCTAATGCATGCAATCCAATGTACAGATCATGTCCTTATAGAGGATTGTATAAGGGCAGAGGCTAACATGGAGAACTGAGGGTCAATGTGTAAGTGACCCCTTCTACCAGAGTGACTGCCACTTACATTGCCTCATATTTCGAAAAAGTAATTTTCTCATCCAAGCAAATGGATAGTCATAACATCTCTGATGGTGTACAGCAAGGAAATAGTCAATGCTAACATCCCTGGTGGTCTGGTGCAAAGAATGGGTTAATGGTAACATACCTAGTGAAGAGGAGGGGTTAATGGTACCATCCCTGGAGGTCTGGTGCAGAGAATGGGTTCATGGTAACATACCTAGGGAAGAGGAGGGGTTAATGGTAACATCCCTGGTGGTCTGGTGCAGAGAATGGGTTCATGGTAACATACCTGGAGGTCTGGGGACAGAATGGGTTCATGGTAACATACCTAGTGAAGAGGAGGGGTTAATGGTAACATCCCTGGAGCTCTGGTGCAGAGAATGGGTTCATGGTAACATACCTAGTGAAGAGGAGGGGTTAATGGTAACATCCCTGGTGGTCTGGTGCAGAGAATGGGTTAATGGTAACATCCCTGGTGGTCTGGTGCAGAGAATGGGTTCATGGTAACATACCTAGGGAAGAGGAGGGGTTAATGGTAACATCCCTGGAGGTCTGGGGACAGAATGGGTTCATGGTAACATACCTAGTGAAGAGGAGGGGTTAATGGTAACATCCCTGGAGGTCTGGTGCAGAGAATGGGTTAATGGCAACATCCTGGGTGGTCTGGTGCAGAGAATAGGAAAATGGCAACATCCCCGGTGATCTGGTGAAGAGAATGGGTTAATGGAAATATCCCTGGTGAAGAGAATGGGTTAATGGAAATATCCCTGGTGGTCTAGAGCAATGAAAGAGTCAATGCTAACATCCTTGGTGGTCTAGTTCAGAGAATGGGTTAATAACAACTTTACTAAAGGTCTAAAGCAGAGAATGGGTTAATGGTAAAATCCCTGGTGGTCTAGAGCAATGAAAGACTCAGTCTAGTGGGCAGAATGGGTTAATTGTAACATACCCAATACTCCAAGGCAGCAAAGAGGTTAATGTTAACATCCTTATGGCAGTAAAGGGGATTAATAATTGAATTCCTGATGATCAGGAAAAGAAAAGGTTTATGGTATCTTCCCTGGTGGTCTGGGGCAGTAAAACTTTCCAATAGAAAGAAGGGTAAAAGCTATAACAAAATGTCCCCCACTGTTTGTACAGCAGCTTCTATGGGTAAACTGCATACATTGAACACGAAGTTGAGTGAACCTCAGAGCTGCATTCACAATTCTGCTGAGCATCAGTGGAAACCATCAGCAGGATTGTTAATAGATATCTTCCCAGCAACTGAGCTAGTCAGTTGTGATGCAGCAGCTGAATTAGGACATACAAGCCCTGCTGCATAGCTGACACTACCCAGAATGCAAAGCAGTCGTTGCAGGGAATGCTGGGAGATTTCAGCACTGAAGTCTGCAGACATGTCAATCGTTGCATTAGAGCTGAATTTGCATGTAGCGACAGTGATGTAATTTGCCTTTGTAGCTATAGTAGAGAAGAATATAGGGGGCGCTAGGCCGGCCACATATCAGCCCACAGTGTCATCCGATTGACATCTTGTAACCTCCGCTGCTTATTTCTTGAGCGATGACCTGAGAAGGCTCCAGCGGACGCGGCCACTGATAGCCAGGGTCAGGCTTTTGGCGTCTGCTGTCTTTGCACAGGGCTGCTTTGCATGTAAGAAATGGAGAATTATCAGCTTCTAGGCCACTTTGCATAGATGAGTCTTCAGCTCCAACCGTTGGTACAAAACCTCCATTGTTAATGACACCTTGTGGGTGCAGCTGGCACAAAGCGTGCTCTTATAACCTGCAAGGTGAGATACAACACCCATCATCAGCTTGGGAATATAAAGTAATACTTGTTCATCCAGGGCCTCATGGTTCATGAATAGAATTCCAGAACTTCAGTGAGAACTGACACTTTTACAGGAAGAGCAGGTTACATTTTTGGAGTCTGCCCATGTGTCCTCCATTTTCCAAAATGGGGGCTCCTGCTTTGCATAGGCAACAGGTACCTTGGTTATTGTTTACCAATGACACATTCAGGGAGGAGGATTTACTTCTTTGCATAATTCTGAGTACCTGGGTAGCCTGTGAATTACTGCAGCAGAAGCCATCGGTTGATGGAGTTTACGTTGGCACTCAATAAATCCTTCCAATTTACTTTCTATTTATTTGGTTTCGCCATTTGTGGACACCTCTGGCTTTCTCATGCTGCGCGCCCCATTGTTCTCCTCACTGTAGTGATTGAATTTCATTCCTAATTACAGTATTCTTAAGTCAGATTCAGCTTTGCAAATAAGGGAAGGTCAGCAGCCAAGATTGACTTTTTAAAGGGACAGTGTCTTTTTAAGATGGTCCCATGGTCGGAGGTCCAGTATCTTAAGATGGTCCCATGTTGACTGTTCCAGTATCTTAAGATGGTCCCATAGTCAGAGTACCAGTATATAATATGGTCCCATAGTGAGGGTTCCAGTTTAAGATTTTTCCCATGATGAATTTACAGTTTATAAGATGGTGGAGAGGACTCTACTGTCTAAGAAAGACCTATTAAGTGTCCTCCAGCTTCTAAGACTGTTCTGTGAGATCCAGCATCCCAGAGGTGCCTACGGTGGGTATGGGGGGGAAACTCCAGCATCCCAGGAGGGCCTACGATGGGGGTCTCCAGCATCCCAGGAGGGCCTACGGTGGGGGTCGCCAGCATCCCAGGAGGGCCTACGGTGGGGGTCGCCAGCATCCCAGGAGGGCCTACGGTGGGGGTCGCCAGCATCCCAGGAGGGCCTACGGTGGGGGTCGCCAGCATCCCAGGAGGGCCTACGGTGGGGGTCGCCAGCATCCCAGGAGGGCCTACGGTGGGGGTCGCCAGCATCCCAGGAGGGCCTACGGTGGGGGTCGCCAGCATCCCAGGAGGGCCTACGGTGGGGGTCGCCAGCATCCCAGGAGGGCCTACGGTGGGGGTCGCCAGCATCCCAGGAGGGCCTACGGTGGGGTCGTCAGTATCTTAGAAGGTTCTACGGTGAGGTCTCCAAGGTTTAATTTGATCCCAAGTTGAGAGCTCCATTTTCTGAAATGGTCTTTGACCAGGGTCCAGCCGTCTTGCAAGCTCTCAAGGTAAGGGCTCACTCTCACTTGCGATTAAATCGGACTAATGCAATCTGATAAAAAAAAAATCGGATTGCATTCGGACCAATTTAATCTCATGATGGTGTGCTCAGTGGCGTTTTTTTTCTTCCAGCGCTGATCGGATTGCAATCGGGCTGGAAAAAAAAAATCGCAGCATACTGCGATTGCATGCTGCATTTGGATCGCACACACCCATATAAGCCTAAGGGTGCATGTGAAATATCGCACTGCACTCGGATATCACCCGAGTGCAGTGTGATACCTGCCAATGCCAGCAACAGAGGAGATGGAGAAATTGCTTTCTCTGTCTCCTCCGCAGCTGTGCTGTGATCCTCTCTGTGAGAGGGGATCGGAGCACTGACATTTGGCTCCCGGTTGCAGCACAGCAGGAGCCGAGTGTCATTAGCACATTGCATCGGATGCTCTACACTAGTAAGACCCCGGCCTAACACTTCTGGTTTTTATCTGATGGTATTGTGATGAAACTTCCTATGCCCAAATAATACCAAACTAGTGACTCCACAACTAATCAGGTTCTCTGCTGGAGGAGTAATACTTCCAATATCTAAGATGTTTCGGTGGTGCCTGGCATGGTCCTCTAGTGAATCCTAATGATGTCCGACTTCACCCAGAGAAGTAGTCACTGAAACAGGAATTGCTGTGCTGCCAGGCGATTTACTCTAAATGGAGGTGCCCTATAAATGTCTCCACGGCCTGGAAACCATCTCTGTAATTAGTGGGCGGATGTTTTCTTCCTCAGAACTCTCTGGTCGGAGCTCTGTTTACCCTGGTATGGTGGTCTGGCACCGCGCCCTCGCCAGCTCTGGCATCGCACCTGTTCCCATATGTTTCATTCTCTGCTCTGTTTGCCTTCATGCTTCACTGCTTCTATAAATATGTTACAATCCCAAACGTATTCACGGGGCGCAGGCGGAGCTGGATATTTCCCACGGAAAATGAGCGAGAGCAGCACCATGACGCAAACGCCCAGGGTCCCGACCGGTAAAGTCTACTGCCAATGGCCAATTATTGGAGGAAGGATTACAGGGAGGACACAACTTTCTAATAGGATTTGTGTCGCTTCAAATCTTCAGTTTTCAAGATCACTGCTTGCCGTCAGCGGATAGAAATAATCTTCATTAACATCAATCCAGTTCATTCATTTGTTACAATGTGACAGTGAAGACTAAGGCATAATTTGGTGCTTCTGTGCCCCAATGCAAAATTGGTAATACACCCCCCCCCCCTTGATTATCAGGTGCCATATATAATGTCCCCTCTGGCACCAGGGACCCCTACAACTACTCCCCTGGGTGCAGGGAACTTCTATTAATGAATCACGGGAGCAAAAACCTGCTCCTGTTCTGGGCTCCAGACCGATAGTTTTTTCCCACCATGAAAAAAAACTCTGAACTTCCAAAGACAAAAAAAGAGGGGCACATATGAGCGCAGTGCTTGTGCAACCAGGGCTGTGGAGTCAGTAAGCCAAACCTCCGACTCCCTCATACATGACTCATGTTTAAGTTTAGGTGATAAATTTACCGTAGTAAAATGGTAACCTCAGGCTTTTAATCATTATTATGATACAATAATCAAGCTATTTAGATAGAACATAAAATATATTTATTGGAATACAACTTTAAAACCAAAAAATTTTTTGCATATTTACAATTTATTATATAAGTGGAAAAAAACAGTTTCCAACAAAAACCTACTGAATAACATTTCTGCAGTCTATGAATTTGTTCTGAGAAATAGAATTGCCTCCATCAGATCCTCCTTCATAGATGACCTCAAATCTGACCTAATAATTTTAAGGCTAGAGAACAACCTCTCTACACTAACTTGGGTTGGAGGCGAAGCCGTAACCTCATGGGCAACATCTCTAACAATTTCCGGGTATAAAGGAATTGCCTCGTGCACAGTCAGTTTTGATGAACGGTTGAACTCTTCTACTTCTTTGAGAGCAAGTGAAAAATTTTGTAATTCCACAATTGCCCCTTTTCCAGCACGTCTCTTCAAGATGGAATCAAGTTTAGGGGTTCTGGCAGCAAAAGCCAATTTCCTTACTTTGCTAATCAGAGTTGCAGCATGTCCCTCTTGCAGACTATCTCTTATTGCCAGCTGCAGCGTGTGCACAACACAGGGTATGTGATGAATAGGAAAGAGGTGGGAAGCAGCTTCAGCACGATCATCTAATTGTAAAGAATCATTTTGCTGTTATTCTGTAGTAATATCTGTTTGCTCCTCTGTTATGGGAACAGGACTGTGGCCTTCCATCTCCAACATACTAATCTGAAATGTTCTTCTAGCTGCTGTTCACCTTCATTATTCTCATTCATCAGTTTAATTGTACTTATCATATTTGAAGCATTATCAGTTATAATTGCAAGAACCTGTTCTTTTTTGTTCCTAATCCAGCTTTCCTGTTCACTCCAGCAGTTCTGAGATGAGTGCAGGCATTCCTTTCCTGTGTGTTTGTTTTTTTCCCCTTATCTGTAGAGGAGGAGCTTCACTAATTATCATGTACATAAACTGCGGCACAGATTCATCTCAGCTAAAAGTCTAGACCCTGAGATCAGGAATAGGACAGACATTTATAGGACATTTCATAACTTTCCCAAATTCTTATGAAAAAATATTCCCCACAAACTGTGTTGAACTACTGTACCCAATTTATTATATATTTTAGGAGTCGGAGTCGGTCAATTTTATACCGACTCTACCAAAACGGACACAGACTCTGACTCCACAGCCCTGTGTGCAACCACACAAACAGTGCCCCTGGCGAAAAAGCCCATAGTGTTCCCACCCAATACAATTCCCTTTTAATGGTCCCCATACAGAATGAGGTCACCATTATTATTATAGCACCATTTATTCCATGACGCTTTACATGTGAAAAGGGGGTATACGTAGCAAAAACAATTACTATAATCTTGAACAAAAATGCAATGGCGACTGGTATAGGAGGACCCTGCCTGCGAGGGCTCACAGTCTAGAAGGGATGAGTGAGGATACAGTAGGGGAGGGTAGAGCTGGTCGTGCAGTGGTGTGGTGGATCAGTGGTTACTGCAGGTTGTAGGCTTGTCGGAAGAGGTGGGTCTTCAGGATCCTTATGAAAGTTTCCACGGTAGGAGAGACGCTGATATGTTGGGGTAGAGCGTTCCAGAGTAGGGGGGGGGGATGTATGGGAGAAATCAGAGGGGGGGGGTGTACGGGAGAAATCAGAGGTTGCATGTAGATGAGTACCAGGAGACTAGGTCACAAATGTATGGAAGAGACAGGTTGTGGATGGCTTTGTATGCCATGGTTAGGGTTTTGAACTGGAGTCTCTGGGCAATGGGGAGCAAGTGCAGGGATTGACAGAGAGGAGAGACTGGGGAATAGCGGGGGGACAAGTGGATTAGTCGGCAGCAGAGTTTAAGATAGATTGGAGATGTGCAAGAGTGTTAGAAGGGAGGCCACAGAGCAGGAGGTTGCAGTAGTCAAGGCGGGAGATGATGAGGGCATTTTTGCAGACTCATGGTTGAGGAAGGTGCAGATCCGGGAGATGTTTTTGAGTTGGAGTCGACAGGAAGTGGAAAGGGCTTGGATATGTGGTTTGAAGAAGAGATCAGAGTCCAGGGTTACCACAAGGAAGCGAGCAGCCATAAACTTTGATGGATAGATCAGATTGGGGGGGGGTTGAGTGAGATGGGGTAAAGATGATGAATTCTGTTTTTATCCATGTTAAGTTTTAGAAATCTAGCAGAGAAGAGGGATGACATAGCGGACAGGCATTGTGGGATTCTGGTTAGTAAGGAGGAGATATCGGGTCCAGAGAGGTAGATCTATGTGTTGTCAGCATAGAGGTGATAATGAAAGCCATGAGACTATGAGCTGTCCCAGGCCGAAGGTGTAGATGGAGAAGAGCAGGGGTCCTAGGGCTGAACCTTGGGGGACACCGACAGATAGGGGGTGAGATGAGGAGGTGGTGCGTGAGTGGGAGACACTGAATGTCCGGTCTGTTAGGTATGAGGAGATCCAAAATAGGTCTAAGTCTGTGATGCCGATGAGAGTCTGTAGTAAGAGGGAATGGTCCACTGTGTCAAAGGCAGATGACAGGTCTAGGAGGAGGAGGACAGAGTAGTGTCGCTTGGATTTGGCGGTTAGTAGGTCGTTGGTGACTTTAGTCAGGGCAGTTTTAGTGGAGTGGTGCGGTCGGAAGCCAGATTGTAAGCGGTCAAAGAGGGAGCAGGAGGAGAGGTGGGAGGACAGTTCAAGGTGGACGTGTTGTTCCAGTAGTTTTGAGTAGTGATGAGCGAGTATGTTCTGTTAACCCTTTCGGCGAGTATGCTCGGGCCGAGCACCGAGTAGTTACAGCTGCTGGGTGATATGTTTGAATCACTCCCATGTGCATTATTTGCGACTGTTTGACAGCTTTAGTACATGTAAGGAATGTCTATTTCTTACACATTCCTCACATGTATTAAAGTTGTCAAACAGTTGCAAATCATGCACACGGGAGCGATTCAACCATATCACCGAGCAGCTGTAAATACTCTGAGCTCGGCCCGAGCATACTGGCCGAAAGGGTTAACAGAACATACTCGCTCATCACTAGTTTTGAGGCATAGGGGAGAAGTGATATGGGGCGGTAGCTTGTCAGAGAGGACGGGTCAATGGGAGGCTTTTTGAGGATGGGTGTGATCGAGGCATGTTTGAAGCATGAGGGGAAAACACCAGTTGTTATTGACAGGTTGAAAATATGGGTTAGGGTTGGGATGAAGACTGGTGAGGTTAGGGATGAGATGGGACAGGATTGGGTCAAGTTCAAAGGTAGTGAGGTGTGACTTGGAGAGTAAAGAGGAAAGTTAATCTTCGGTAATGGTGGAGAAGCTGGTTTTGGAGGAGGATTGAGTAGATATGAGAAGTGGCTGTGGGGACTTTAGGCAAAAGCTTTGTCTGGTAGTATCAATCTTCTGTTTGAAGAATGAGGCAAAGTCTTCAGCTGAGAGGAGAAGGAGGTGGTGCTGGGGGACAGAGGAGAGAATTGAAAGTGTTGTATAGCTGTTTAGGGTTATGAGACAGGGAGGATATGAGAGATGAGAAGTAGGTTTGTTTTGCTGCAGTTAGTTTGGACTTGAAAGTAGTGAGTGACTGTATGAATGCGATGAAGTGCTCGTTGAAGTGGGATCTTTTCCTTCTCCGCTGAGCAACCCTGGAAGCCAGTCTCAGTTCTTTAGTCAGGTTGGTGTGCCATGGTTGCCTGTTGATTGTGCGAGCTTTGGTATGTGTGAGGGGGGCGACCGATTTTAGAGCTGCAGCTATTGTGGTGTTATATAAAGCGGCAGCAGCATCAGCATCATGTAAGCGCCTAATGTCTAAGAGGGGGAAGGGATTCAGAGAGTGAGTGTAGGTCAAGGTGTTTGAGATTTCTGCAAGGGTGTGCAAGTTTGTGGAGTGGGGATTGTGCACATGGAGAAGAGAGGGTAGAATAAGTAGGCTATGGTCAGAAAGAGGGAGGGGCGAGTTAGAAAGGTGAGATAGGGAACAGAGGCAGGTGAAGATGAGGTCCAGTGTGTGGACATCTTTGTGAGTGGCTGCGGAAGACCATTGAGCGAGGCCAAAGGAGGAAGTGAGAGATAGAAGCTTAGAGACAGTTGAGAGGGAATGTCAATGGGGATGTTGAAGTCGCCCATGATGACAGTGGGGATGTCAGCGGAAAGGAAGTGAAGTAGCCAGGTGGTGAAATGGTAGAAGAAAGTGGTGGCTGGCCCTGGGGGGCAGTAAATGACAGCTAGTTGGAGGGGGAGTAGATGCGCACACAGTTCACCTCAAAAGAGGGGAGAGTAACGGAGGGCTGCATTTGGGTGAAGGAGCAGTTACAGGTGCATCTCACTAAATTAGAATATCATCAAAAAGTTAATTTATTTCAGTTCTTCAATACAAAAAGTGAAACTCCTATTATATAGAGTCATTACAGACAGAGTGATTTATTTCAAGTGTTTATTTCTATTAATGTTGATGATTATGGCTTACAGCCAATGAAAACACAAAAGTCATTATCTCAGTAAATTAGAATACTTTAGAACAACAGCTTGAAAAATGTTTTTAATATCCGAAATGTCCTACTGAAATGTATGTTCAGTAAATGCCCTCAATACTTGGTCGGGGCTCCTTTTACATCAATTACTGCATCAATGCGGCAATGTGGCATGGAGGCGATCAGCCTGTGGCACTGCTGAGGTGTTATGGAAGCCCAGGTTGCTTTGATAGCAGCCTTCAGCTCGTCTGTATTGTTGGGTCTGGGGTCTCTCATCTTCCTCTTGACAATACCCTATAGATTCTCTATAATAGATTCTCTATGGGGTTAAGGTCAGGCGAGTTTGCTGCCAATCAAGCACAGTGATACTGTTGCGTGTAAACCAGGTATTGGTACTTTTGGCAGTGTGGACAGGGGCCAAGTCCTGCTGGAGAATGACATTTCCATCTCCAAAAAGCTTGTCGGCAGAGGGAAGCATGAAGTGCTCTAAAATGTCCTGGTAGACGGCTGCGCTGACTTTGGTCTTGATAAAACACAGTGGACCTCCACCAGCAGATGACATGGCTCCCCAAACCATCACCGATTGTGGAAACTTCACACTAGACCTCCAGCAGCTTGGATTGTGGCCTCTCCATTCTTCCTCCAGACTCTGGGACCTTGTGGAGTGTGTCAGTGACTGCCTTCTGGACATCTGTCAAGTCAGCAGTCTTCCCCATGATTGTGGGGCCTACTGAAACAGACTAAGGGACCTTTTTAAAGGCTTAGGAAGCCTCTGGAGGTGTTTTTTGCTAATTATTTTAATTTACTGAGATAATGACTTTTGTGTTTTCATTGGCTGTAAGCCATAATCATCAACATTAACAGAAAGAAACACTTGAAATAGATCACTGTTTGTAATGACTCTACACTAGTGGCCAAAATTGAGGCAACACTTGCAGTTTTTCACCATCAGCAATATTTAATGAAAGTTTTCCCTGACATACTTACTTGAACACACGCCCTCTTCTGCGATATGTATTCTATGTTTGTTTATAGTGACCTGTGTGTGATTTAAGACCGATATTGTGCGATTAAAAGGCGTTTTTTATATTTTAAAGCCAGTTTGTCATCAAAAGGTAAGCAATTACACGTTTTTATTCTGTTATAGTCTCTGAATTTTATGATATAAAATTGACGCGCATTTGCTTAACTTTTATTTCACTTGCAGCATTAAAGGGATTTTCCCACGAACAAAAGTTCATTTTAAAAATTGTCTGTGTCTGACCGTGTAGGGAACATACCACATCTCCTGGGCAGGGGAGGAAGCCAAAGACAATACAACTGCTGTTGACATCAACAAAAAGCTTGTCAACACCGGAGTGACAGTGTCCGATCGGACGGTTCGATGACGATTGGTAAACGCGGGGTTAAAAGCCAGAATACCAGGTAAAAAGACATTTTTGAAAGCCTCACAGCATCAGAAACGTCTGCAGCGGCCAAAGAACATTCTAAATGGAGCATTGAACAATGGAGAAATGTTATATGGAGAGATGAGACACGCATATCCATCTTTGGCAGCGACGGTGTCCGCTACGTTGGACGATGACCTGGAGAGGACTGGTTGCCAGAGTGTACAATACCCACCATGAAGCCTCCTCTGAGTGTTATGGTTCGGGGCTGCGTGTCCAGAGATGCAGGTGGTCGGCTGCAGGTAACTGAAGGAAAAGTTAATGCTGAAAAGTCCATCAAGGAAGTCCTTCAGCCTAAACTCATTCCTTCGGCACACGATGTATTTGGTGAAGGGACAGCGTTTATTTTTCAGCAAGATGGAGCCCCATGCCATACAGCTAAAAAATGTCTCTCTTGGTTCAAGGACAAAAATGTCCAGCTATTGAATTGGTCAGGAAACAGCCCAGATCTCAATCCTATTGGGAATCTCTGGGCTCAGCTCAAAAGAGCGGTGTCAAAACAGCGGGCTTCACACAAGCAGGAACTCACTGCAGCCATCATCAAATCATGGCTTTATATCATCACACCATCTGATTTACACAAACTGGTAGATAGCATGCCACGTAGATGCCAGGCAGTCATCAAGGCCAAGGGCTGTCCAACTGAGTATTAACATGTTAGTGTTAGATATGAAAATAAGGCAAATAAATGTTTTTTTCTCCCACAGTCATCTGAGTGACAGTAATGTCCAATTTGTTGACAAATGAACAAATTTCCTGCTACTATTGTGTTTCTATATGAGATTTTGTTACTTCTACTTAAAAACTTTACTGTGAAATCAAAAACATTCACAAATTTGTATTTGTATTGGCAAAATGCTAAAAATTCATAAATCTTGAGGGTGTTGCCTCAATTTTGGCCACTAGTGTATATAATATATGTGCTTCACTTTTTGTATTGAAGAACTGAAATAAATAAACTTTTTGATGATATTCTAATTTAGTGAGATGCACCTGTATCTGACAGGAGAAATCCAACTCCTCCATCATGCTTGCTGCTGGGGCGGGGTGGGTGGGAAAGGTGGAATCCACCATACGAAAGTGCAGCTGGGGAAGCCGTGTCACAGGGGGTAATCTAGGTTTCGGTGATGCAGAGGAAGGAAAGTTCGTTAATAATGAAAAGATCGTGGATGTAGGAAGGTTTGTTGCAGACGGAGCGAGCGTTCCATAGAGCTCCTGTTAGTGGGACTGGGGAAGCGGGGGCTGGGCGGATGGGTATAAGGTTAGAAAGGTTGCGAGAGTTTGTGATAGATCGTGGATTGGAGGTGGAAGTGACTGTAGGGATGTGGTGAGGAGGACCAGGATTTGGAGAGATCTCGTCGGCAGTGAGGAGGAGCAGGGAAAGTGTTAGTAGGTGGGAGCAGAACAGGGCATGAGGTGGCTGTCTGTGTTTGGAGACACAGGAGTGAATATTGAGGAATAATTCTGAGGAGGAGGTGAGATGAATGGGGAGGATTGAGGGAGAGAGGAAAAGTTCATTACTAGGTGTAGGGATTAGGGAGGTTAGTAGAAAGTAGAAGACTATAGGGGAGAGAGTAAAAACAAACAGAAACATTGTTTACTTTGTCTGGGTATCCAGTTTAAATTCAGGTCTAATTCATGCATCACACTTGTCTGATACACTTGGTGATACACACTGCGCAGACTACGTCAGCAGTCTCACTACTCACAATATATGTGCTAGCAAATGCATTGAGGTGGAGCAGAGGGAAGAGGCCTCTGACCAATCTTTATCAGATAATTACAGATTGAGCCAGATGCAGGATATAAAAAACATAGACAAAGTAAAACAGGCTAGTCAAAGAAAAGTGGTGAGCAGGGGTCATACAGGGTCCGCTTACAAACATACCGAGTTAGTGAACAGAGGAGGTAAGATTTCTCACACAGCTGGGTGGTGACATACACAGTAAGACAACCCCATGATGCCCCCTCACACAGTATGATGCCACTAAACAGTATGGTGCCCCCACAGTGCTACTCAGACAGTATGATGTTCCCACACAGGGACCCCCACACATTATGATGCCCCCACAGCCAACCAGACTATATAATGGCCCTTATTGACACTCACACCGTATGAGGCTTCCACAGTGCCCCTCATCCACCCAGTATAAAGCCCCCATTGTAGATTGACACCAGGACATATTCTCAATAGCCAGGGACAGCAGGGCATCTTACCAAATATCCCAGTGTATTGGGGACAGTTGGGAGGTAACATCCCAAATCTGAGTGATCCTCAATTTTATCGGAGAACAAAGACATCAGACCAGTGATTGAAGAGAGTTAAATAGTGACAAGTATTTTTGTGACTCAGTAACGTAGCCTGAGCAATGGTCACTTCCCCCGGATCTCCCCACAGCTCATACGTTATTCCGCAGGGGGCAGCACTGAACACAGCAGTAAAGTCTTTCCAGGGGAGGGAGAAATCTGTGCAGCGTTCTATTGTTTCTATGTTACTACCACACTGACTACTACTCCTATTCCTTTATGTGGGATTTCTCTTTAAATGTATGCAGATTACTAAATACATTAATAAGTGTGCAGAATATATCATTTTCGGGTACGGACATACGTAGTGGTCACCGCACCCACCATGTGTTCCTGTTATTGGTCGCGCACTTTTGTGAGTAAACTACCATTTATAAAATACATATAAATATCGTCACCGCAGAGTGTGGCACCCGGTGAATTGTCATCTGCTCTCATATTAATTGATTCCAGACTGCAGAATATGTAATTTTAACCCTAGATCAATGCAAAGGAAAATTTTGCTCCTAGTATAGATCAACGTGCCGACACCACCTGTGCTATGGTAATACATGGAAGTTTCGATCTGCTGCAGAAGATGAGACAATGCAGCCATGGAGGGCGCCACATAGAGGACTCGCTTACAGAATGCGTCCACTGTAGTGGCTTTTGCAAAAAAACAAAGTGCAGTTTGTAGAATGTCCACCAGAGGGCAGATAAGTTTGTAATGCAGCAGTGAAATGTAGCTGTTTACTGCTGGCGCTGGGAAAGCTCTGCAGCCTGGCAGCTCATCCCTGGCATGGGATTCACATGACTCTACACTTCTTTACATTGGAGAATCATTGTCCAGTTACGATGATAATAAATGTTACCAGACTGAATCTTTGCAAAATAAGCGTGCAATCTACTGTGCCAACACCAACGAGCCTTTAAGAGGCAACAATAGGCTAAAGTGCCAGTCAGACCCATCCAGACAAGGCTGCTAAATGCTGCTGCTTTTATAGTCAGTGGGGGCTACTATCTCTGGGGGCCTGAAGTAGTGAAGGGGTTAACGGTGATATCTGTAATTCTCTAGGATGATTATGCACTAAAATCAAATAATCTGCATGTATGGAGCTCCCACTAGAGGGAGCTCCCTACATAGAGATTTATACAGTCCCCACTAGAGGGAGCTCCCTACATAGAGATTTATACAGTCCCCACTAGAGGGAGCTCCCTACATACAGATTTATACAGTCCCCACTAGAGGGAGCTCCCTACATACAGATTTATACAGTCCCCACTAGAGGGAGCTCCCTACATACAGATTTATACAGTCCCCACTAGAGGGAGCTCCCTACATACAGATTTATACAGTCCCCACTAGAGGGAGCTCCCTACATACAGATTTATACAGTCCCCACTAGAGGGAGCTCCCTACATTCAGATTTATACAGTCCCCACTAGAGGGAGCTCCCTACATTCAGATTTATACAGTCCCCACTAGAGGGAGCTCCCTACATAGAGATTTATACAGTCCCCACTAGATGGAGCTTCCTACATACAGATTTATACAGTCACCACTAGAGGGAGCTCCCTACATAGAGATTTATACAGTCCCCACTAGAGGGAGCGCCCTACATACAGATTTATAAAGTCCCCACTAGAGGGAGCTCCCTACATACAGATTTATACAGTCCCCACTAGAGGGAGCTCCCTACATACAGATTTATACAGTCCCCACTAGAGGGAGCTTCCTACATACAGATTTATACAGTCCCCACTAGAGGGAGCTTCCTACATACAGATTTATACAGTCCCCACTAGAGGGAGCTTCCTACATACAGATTTATACAGTCCCCACTAGAGGGAGCTTCCTACATACAGATTTATACAGTCCCCACTAGAGGGAGCTTCCTACATACAGATTTATACAGTCCCCACTAGAGGGAGCTCCCTACATACAGATTTATACAGTCCCCACTAGAGGGAGCTCCCTACATACAGATTTATAAAGTCCCCACTAGAGGGAGCTCCCTACATACAGATTTATACAGTCCCCACTAGAGGGAGCTCCCTACATACAGATTTATACAGTCCCCACTAGAAGGAGCATCCTACATACAGATTTATACAGTCCCCACTAGAGGGAGCTCCCTACATACAGATTTATACAGTCCCCACTAGAGGGAGCTTCCTTACATACAGATTTATACAGTCACCACTAGATGGAGCTCCCTTACATACAGATTCATACAGTCACCACTAGAGGGAGCGCCCTACATACAGATTTATACAGTCCCCACTAGAGGGAGCTCCCTACATAGAGATTTATACAGTCCCCACTAGATGGAGCTCCCTACATACAGATGTATACAGTCATCGCTAGAGGGAGCTCCCTACATACAGATTTATACAGTCACCACTAGATGGAGCTCCCTACATACAGATTTATACAGTCACCACTAGAGGGAGCTCCCTATATACAGATTTATACAGTCCCCACTAGAGGGAGCTTCCTACATACGGATGTATACAGTCACCACTAGAGGGAGCTCCCTACATACAGATTTATACAGTCCCCACTAGAGGGAGCTCCCTACATACAGATTTATACAGTCCCCACTAGAGGGAGCTCCGTACATACCGATTTATACAGTCCCCACTAGAGGGAGCTCCCTACATACAGATTTATACAGCACTAGAAGGAGCTTCCTACATACAGATTTATACAGTCCCCACTAGAGGGAGCTCCCTACATAGAGATTTATACAGTCCCCACTAGAGGGAGCTTCCTTACATACAGATTTATACAGTCCCCACTAGAGGGAGCTCCCTACATACAGATTTATACAGTCACCACTAGATGGAGCTCCCTTACATACAGATTCATACAGTCACCACTAGAGGGAGCGCCCTACATACAGATGTATACAGTCACCACTAGAGGGAGCTCCCTACATAGAGATTTATACAGTCCCCACTAGAGGGAGCTTCCTTACATACAGATTTATACAGTCACCACTAGATGGAGCTCCCTTACATACAGATTCATACAGTCACCACTAGAGGGAGCACCCTACATACAGATGTATTCAGTCACCAATAGAGGGGGCTCCCTTACATACATATTTATACAGTCACCACTAGAGGGACCTCCCTACATACAGATTTATACAGTCACCACTAGAGGGAGCTCCCTATATATGGATTTATACAGTCCCCACTAGAGGGAGCTTCCTACATACGGATTTATACAGTCCCCACTAGAGGGAGCTCCCTACATACGGATTTATACAGGGGCCCTATGATGGACCTATCATGTACTGTACAGGAATCGGCTCTTTACCTAGAGATATTGCAGTACATACAGGATAAGATCAGACACAAGAGAAGTGATTTTGTTACCTGTGATTTTGTTACCTGGATCAGCCATAGTATTATAACCATTTACTTCATATTGTGTCCTGTGGTATCTGGCAGGAGATCCTGTGTGTTGCTCAGTGTACCCTCCGAGGGTACCATCGATGCTCAATCAGATTGAGTTTTTGGCATTTAGAGACACGTTATCACCTTTTCCTGACCACTTTCTATCACAGCAGCGATACTCTGCGTGTCCTGACTCCTATCACAGCAGCGATACTCTGCGTGTCCTGACACCTTTCTATCACAGCAGCGATACTCTGCGTGTCCTGACTCCTATCATAGCTGTGATGTTCTGCGTGTCCTGACTCCTTCCTATCATAGACGCGATGCTCTGTGTCCTGACTCCTTTCTATCATAGCTGCGATGCTCTGCATGTCCTGACTCCTTCCTATCATAGCCGTGATGCTCTGCGTGTCCTGACTCCTTTCTATTATAGCTGTGATGCTCTGTGTGTCCTCACACCTTTCTATCATAGACGTGATGCTCTGCATGTCCTGATATCTTTCTATCATAGAGGTGATGCTCTGCGTGTCCTGACTCCTTTCTATCATAGCTGTGATGCTCTGCATGTCCTGATACCTTTCTATTATAGCTGTGATGCTCTGCGTGTCCTGACACCTTTCTATTATAGCTGTGATGCTCTGTGTGTCCTCACACCTTTCTATCATAGACGTGATGCTCTGCATGTCCTGATATCTTTCTATCATAGAGGTGATGCTCTGCGTGTCCTGACTCCTTTCTATCATAGACGTGATGCTCTGCATGTCCTGATACCTTTCTATTATAGCTGTGATGCTCTGCGTGTCCTGACACCTTTCTATTATAGCTGTGATGCTCTGCGTGTCCTGACCCCCTCTATTATAACCGCGATGCTCTGCGTGTCCTGACCCCCTCTATCATAACCGCGATGCTCTGCGTGTCCTGACACCTTTTCTTCATAGCTGTGATGCTCAGTGTGTAATGACTCCTTTCTATCATAGCTGTGATGCTCTGCGTGTCCTGACTCCTGTCTATCATAGCTGCGATGGTCTGCGTGTCATGACTGCTTTCTATCATAGCTGCAATGCTCTGCGTGTCCTGACACCTTTCTATCATAGCTGCGATGCTCTGCGTGTCCTGACTCCTATCATAGCTGTGATGTTCTGCGTGTCCTGACTCCTTCCTATCATAGACGCAATGCTCTGTGTGTCCTGACTCCTTTCTATTATAGCTGTGATGCTCTGTGTGTCCTGACACCTTTCTATCATAGCCGTGATGCTCTGCGTGTCCTGACACCTTTCTATCATAGCCGTGATGCTCTGCGTGTCCTGACATCTTTCTATCGTAGTTATGATGCTCTGCGTGTCCTGACTCCCTCTATCATAGCCGTGATGCTCTGCGTGTCCTGACATCTTTCTATCGTAGCTATGATGCTCTGTGTCCTGACTCCTTTCTATCATAGCTGTGATGCTCTGCGTGTCCTGAAACCTTGCCATCATGGACGCGATGCTCTGTGTGTCCTGACACCTTTCTATCTTAGCCGCGATGCTCTGCGTGTCCTGACACCTGTCTATCATATCTGCGATGCTCTGCGTGTCCTGACACCTTTCTATCATAGCTGCGATGCTCTGCGTGTCCTGACTCCTATCTTAGCTGTGATGTTCTGCGTGTCCTGACTCCTTCCTATCATAGACGCGATGCTCTGTGTGTCCTGACTCCTTTCTATCATAGCTGCGATGCTCTGCGTGCCCTGACTCCTATCATAGCTGTGATGTTCTGCATGTCCTGACTCCTTCCTATCATAGATGCGATGCTCTGTGTCCTGACTTTCTATCACAGCCGTGATGCTCTGCGTGTCCTGACTCACTATCATAGCCGCGATGCTCTGCATGTCCTGACACCCTTCTATCATAGCCGCGATGCTCTGCGTGTCCTGACACCTTTCTATCATAGCTGCGATGCTCTGCGTGCCCTGACTCCTATCATAGCTGTGATGTTCTGCGTGTCCTGACGCCTTCCTATCATAGACGCGATGCTCTGTGTCCTGACTCCTTTCTATCATAGCTGTGATGCTCTGTGTGTCCTGACCCCTTTCTATCATAGCTGGGATGCTCTGTGTGTCCTGACTCCTTTCTATCATAGCTGGGATGCTCTGTGTGTCCTGACTCCTTTCTATCATACCTGGGATGCTCTGTGTGTCTTGACACCTTTCTATCATAGCTGTGATGCTCTGTGGGTCCTGACTCCTTTCTATCATAGCTGTGATGTTCTGCGTGTCCTGATGCTTTTCTGTCATAGCTGCGATGGTCTGCGTGTCATGACTCCTTTCTATCATAGCCGCAATGGTCTGCGTGTCCTGACTCCTTTCTATCATAGCCGCAATGCTCTGCGTGTCCTGACACCTTTCTATCATAGCTGTGATGCTCTGCATGGCCTGACTCCTTTCTATCATAGCTGCGATGGTCTGCGTGTCCTGACACCTTTCTATCATAGCTGTGATGCTCTGCGTGTCCTGACACCTTTCTAGCATAGCTGTGATGCTCTGCGTGTCATGACTCCTTTCTATCATAGCTGTGATGCTCTGCGTGTCCTGACACCTTTCTATCATAGCTGTGATGCTCTGTGGGTCCTGACTCCTTTCTATCATAGCTGCGATGGTCTGCGTGACATGACTCCTTTCTATCATAGCTACGATGCTCTGCGTGTCCTGACTCACTATCATAGCCGCGATGCTCTGCATGTCCTGACACCCTTCTATCATAGCCGCGATACTCTGCGTGTCCTGACACCTTTCTATCATAGCTGCGATGCTCTGCATGCCCTGACTCCTATCATAGCTGTGATGTTCTGCGTGTCCTGACTCCTTCCTATCATAGACGCGATGCTCTGTGTCCTGACTCCTTTCTATCATAGCTGTGATGCTCTGTGTGTCCTGACTCCTTTCTATCATAGCTGTGATGTTCTGTGTGTCCTGATACTTTTCTGTCATAGCTGTGATGCTCTGTGTCTCCTGACTCTTTTCTATCATATTCGCGATGGTCTGCGTGTCCTGACACCTTTCTATCATAGCTGTGATGTTCTGCGTGTCCTGATGCTTTTCTGTCATAGCTGCGATGGTCTGCGTGTCATGACTCCTTTCTATCATAGCTGTGATGGTCTGCGTGTCCTGACTCCTTTCTATCATAGCCGCAATGCTCTGCATGTCCTGACACCTTTCTATCATAGCTGTGATGCTCTGCGTGTCATGACTGCTTTCTATCATAGCTGCGACTGTCTGAGTGTCCTGACTCCTTTCTATCATAGCTGTGATGCTCTGCGGGTCATGACTCCTTTCTATCATAGCTGCGATGGTCTGCGTGTCATGACTGCTTTCTATCATAGCTGCGATGCTCTGCGTGTCATGACTCCTTTCTATCATAGCTGCGATGGTCTGCGTGTCATGACTCCTTTCTATCATAGCTGCGATGGTCTGCATGTCATGACTCCTTTCTATCATAGCTGCGATGGTCTGCGTGTCATGACTCCTTTCTATCATAGCTGTGATGCTCTGTGGGTCCTGACTCCTTTCTATCATAGCTGCGATGCTCTGCGGGTCATGACTCCTTTCTATCATAGCTGCGATGGTCTGCGTGTCATGACTCCTTTCTATCATAGCTGCGATGGTCTGCGTGTCATGACTGACTCCTTTGTATCATAGCTGCGATGGTCTGCGTGTCATGACTCCTTTCTATCATAGCTGCGATGGTCTGCGTGTCATGACTCCTTTCTATCATAGCTGCGATGGTCTGCGTGTCATGACTCCTTTCTATCATAGCTGTGATGCTCTGTGGGTCCTGACTCCTTTCTATCATAGCTGCGATGGTCTGCGTGTCATGACTCCTTTCTATCATAGCTGTGATGCTCTGTGGGTCCTGACTCCTTTCTATCATAGCTGCGATGGTCTGCGTGTCCTGACTCCTTTCTATCATAGCTGTGATGCTCTGCGTGTCATGACTCCTTTCTATCATAGCTGTGATGCTCTGCATGTCTTGACTGCTTTCTACCATAGCTGCGACTGTCTGCGTGTCCTGACTCCTTTCTATCATAGCTGTGATGCTCTGTGGGTCCTGACTCCTTTCTATCATAGCTGCGATGGTCTGCGTGTCCTGACTCCTTTCTATCATAGCTGTGATGCTCTGCGTGTCCTGACTCCTTTCTATCATAGCTGTGATGCTCTGCGTGTCCTGACTCCTTTCTATCATAGCTGTGATGCTCTGTAGGTCATGACTCCTTTCTATCATAGCTGCGATGCTCTGCGTGTCATGACTCCTTTCTATCATAGCTGCGATGCTCTGCGTGTCATGACACCTTTCTATCATAGCTGCGATGGTCTGCATCTCCTGACGCCATTCTATCATAGCTGCTCCCTACACTCACTTTAAATACTCCATAAAGTCTCCCTATTTCCACCCTAACCCTCGCAGATAACAGTTCCTCCCGGTGGAGCGCTCTTTTAAGGCTCCCTCCTCTGAGGTACAGAACTCGTCTCGCAGTAACCGGACACGCAACAGATCACGTGCTCACTACGGCCCCGCCCCCCCTCAGCAGCCTTTTATAGCCTTTTAATGACGTCAGCGAAGCAATATAGTCCCGGCGCTGTAAATCACGAGTTATACTGTATACTCTTCAATATCCATCCGCACCTCTAATTCTGGTTTATTTTTACCTATCGGCTTCCTAACAGCTCGAAAAAAAAATGCACAGCTGTGCTGAATATAACCGTTTTAGTTCAGGTGTTCAGCAAAACGAGGCCGGAAGGGAAGAGCGGCAGGAGAGACAGGACTATTTTTTCTTCTCGTTGGCGGAAGGAAACAGACGGAAGGGGGCGGCACTGGGACACAAGATGGCGGCGCCCTGAGGAGCTGTGAGGTAAACAGGCTGTCTGTGTGAGGGGGACGAGCACGGAGGAGTTCTGGCTTCGGTGCTGACCGGAGACTCGCGGTGAGGAGCCGGCAGGCGGGCCGGGGATGGCGGCGGCAGTGTCTGCGGGGCGCCCTCTCCTCCTCCTCAGCTGGGGGAGGCGGCTCGGCTCTGTTGTTATTCCCTGCACAGCACAGTGCTATCTATGGTCCTGGCTTCTTTGTGCCTCTTGTCACAGTCTGTGATTGCTGTCAGTGAATGGAAACCTTCTTGGCTTTGTGCAGGGATTGAGGTCCTGTCCAGACAATACTCAGCTGAGGCTCCGTTACAGCTGTATCCAGTCTACACAATGTAACCTGCACTGACACAGTGTAACAAAGCGTCAGCAGAGAAGGGAGGTGTACTGCTCTCCAGGTTACAGGAATGGCTGCAAATGTCACAAACCCTCAGCGGAGGGAAGAATCGTGTCAGCCCTAAAGGCTCCCACTCACTTGACCGTAAACTGAGGTCTAACAATGGTGTCAGGACAGAGCACCGCTGTCAGGTGTTGGCCCCTGAAGTTTGTGGTCTGTACCTCAGCTGGAGTATCACCTGATTAGATGCCTTGCTGGTAAGTGAGGAGTCGTAGAGCAAGGATGATGGGGGTTATACTGGCTCTATATATAATCAGTACTGGAGCTGCACAAGGTGGTATTAGGTACGTGGCTCTGCTGACGGTGGCCCACGAGATTGGGATTAGGCACGCGGCTCTGCGGACGGTGGCCCACGAGATTGGGATTAGGCACGCGGCTCTGCGGACGGTGGCCCACGAGATTGGGATTAGGCACGCGGCTCTGCGGACGGTGGCCCACGAGATTGGGATTAGGCACGCGGCTCTGCGGACGGTGGCCCACGAGATTGGGATTAGGCACGCGGCTCTGCGGACGGTGGCCCACGAGATTGGGATTAGGCACGCGGCTCTGCTGACAGTGTCACCCTATAGGAGACAGTACCATGCGGGATTGGATTAGATACGCGGCTCAGCAGTCGGTGCAGGGCAGGGTTAGATACGTGGCTCAGCGGTCAGTGCCGCGCAGGACAGGAGTAGCTGATGTCCTGTTGTGCACTGTTTTCTTGCTCACGTTCCCGGTAGAATAGTTCTTCACCTTTTTGGATCTTTCCTTTGTACCTTTCTTTGTTTCTTGCTTTCGGTGACATCTGAGATTGTTACATTTGTCTCCTGTGTAGTTGCTGTGAGCTGCATTGCTTACACTGATACATTGTCACGAGCCTACAGCCCTGGAGGTGTTGGTGCTAATGAGGTTTTCTTATTGTAAGCCCTTGGCTGTGAGACTTGACGGGCGGATGCTTCCATTCACTGACAGCAGGCTGAGGTAGTTATAGTGAGAGATTGATGAGCCTTGTCCATTTGCAGCAGGACCTCCAGCCGCAAGGAAAGCCTGTGACTGTGGTGGTCTGCAGGCATTTGTTCTGGCACCATCCCTCCGTGGCCGCAGGGGCTCTGTAGTATGTGGATCGGCCCCGATCTCCTCTCTCGCTCTATTTTAGCTGCCTGATTCCAGGAAACCTATAGATAGCGGAGCTGATCTGCTCCTGCAATTACTGACCATGCTGGAGCCAGGCCGGGGGGCCGTGTGCTATAAGACCCCCCCCCCCCCCTTTCCATATTTGTCACTGACCAAAAATCAGTCCTAGAGTAATTCCCCATGACAAGGATGTCAAACACAGAGGGCCAAAATGAAAAACTTGGACAAAGTCGTGGGCCATCCAGTATACGGAATGGTGGGCCCCATGCAGTCCTCCACGCAGGGGGTGGTGGGCCCCACGCAGTCCTCCACGCAGGGGGTGGTGGGCCCCACGTTGCGGACCAAATAAAACCACTCTGCGGGCCAGAGTTTGACATGTATGGCATATGACAACACTACCTGTCTGCACTGTTCTCAATAACGTAGGCAACGCAGGGATGGATTTGTTATGTCTTCCCTATTTTCTCCTGCACTGTGGTGCCCCCCTACCATCTGGCTGTGCAGGGAACTACAGGTGGCCATATTTACACTGCCAGTCCCTGCACAGCTTCTGGTTCGGTGCCAGTGAAGGTGAAACAGCGCTGCGGCCCCATTGTTCAGACATCCACAGATCATATAGACTGTATACCCTACCCATACATTATAACTAATGGGATGGGAAAACCCCCTTTAAATTCAGTGCCAAGTTTTGGACAAATTTCTGGGCTACTGCGGCAGTGAAGACCCTCTACCCCCCACAGTGTTAACACTTGATGGCGCAGTCACATAGTTAATTGTGTGATCGTCTCCTCTGCTGTCGCGAGTTGCCTTTACCACCGGGAAGGCGATCTTGTGATTACTCACATGACCACTGTCACCTTGATTGGTATGGACACGGCTATTGTTTACACCCGACATGTAGGTAGAAAGGGGCTTAAGCATGCCAGGCAGGGGTAGCTATGGGGGTCTTTAATATTGGCCACTGTTAAAACTTTGCCATGAAGTGATCTCCCTTAAGTGACTTTTATAAGTGCACATATGGATCTGTTTGTTGCCAGAGTGCAGACAGGCAGTGTTGTCATAAGCCCATAAGCCCTTCGTGTGAGCGTTCCTGACGCTGCAAACTTTCCCATCTCCACAGGATCGGTGATAAGTTGCTGAACCAATAGCTGTGACCCCCATCAATCCTGAGAACTGGGCTCTGAAATGCCCCATCGCCATTATTGTGTATGTGACTGAAGGTGGTGGAGCACTCGTGCAGCCACCGCTCTGTTTCAGGGAGGTATTTCAGTGCTTTGTTCTCTGAATCATTGGGGGTTCCAGTGGTCGGACCTCTATTAATCCGGTGCCTGTTGCCTTCCTTTGATGGCCTTTTGACCATGGTGGATATAGGTGGAGCACAGGTAGGTAGTTTTGGACATGTGTTAACATTTAGATTGCTGATCAACGAGACCTTAAGTAGAAGGTCCAAGCACAGACAGGCAGTGTTGTCATGGGTTCTCCAAGGCAGAGGACCTTCTACCCATTTTTCATGGTGCTCCTTTAGGGCTGACAAATCCCAAGCATTTGGGTAATCCCTCCGTGACTGGTGGTCCTCCAAGCAGGTGCTATTATGGCTTTGGTCTCGCCAGGCCTCCCTGTGATGCCCTCACGTTGGGCCATCATGGTGGGCTGTCATCCGGAGAACCCAGAATGGTCTCTTCCGATATTCCATATTATCTGTGGTCTAAGTGTCACCCGAGGAAGGGGCATTCATCCTGTAATGTGTCTCTGCAGTTTGGAGGAGGCACAGATGAGGACCCTGCTGTGACCTAGAACCTCCTGTGTCCCATCACCAGCACACCCTCCTGGACAGCAGCATGGCCCACCCAATGACTGTGTGGGAGAACCTTGGCCTGCTGGAGTCAACTGATCTGCAGCAACTGGACGACATACATAAGCAGATCCGGGAGCAGCTCAGCTCAGGTACCGGGGGCTGGGGAGAGTAGCGCTCCAGAGTGACCCCTTATTAAGGTGTCTGGAGTCCCGTTACTGACCACTGCTTGCTCAATGTGCTGCCATATAGTGCACATGTGATCCTCGTTATCTCATGTCCTGCAGATCGCTCACCGGTCCTTGTGAACAATCTGGTGGATCACTATCTGGAAAATAATTCAGAACAAGCGATGCTGATCCTTTCCATGGTACAAGAGCCTCATGACAAGGTGAGGGATGAATCCACCCTGGCTGATGTCGGCTACCCTAGATTAGAAAAGCGGGCTGCTTTCTCCTGCAGTGCCCCCTCTGTCTTCAGACACCATGTGGTATTGCAGCTCAGCTTATTCACTTCAGGGGAGCCAAGCTGCAAAACCAGACTCAACCTGTGGACAGGTGTGGCGCTGCAGAAAAAAAATCACAATATTTTGCTAATCCCAGACCACCTCTTTAATCGCCCATGCCCAGGTATGACAATCTGACTTAAAGGGGCTCTTAATTTTCTTGAAAAAAAACTAAAAATGCTTCACCTGAATGTCCCAACCAAGAACATCGGAGTTGAGGGGCGAGAAGTGGCAACTGACCTGGTGGTGAGGACGCCATTGCTTCTGGTCCCAATATAGATCATTTTTATTGTGAAAAGTAAGACATAAATCACAAACCTTTTTGTTTTCCATACACAAGCATCCGTACAATACAGAAAAAAATAAACACCCCCCCCCCCCCCAACTGTATGAAAAAGTTTTTTTTCCACATGCCAGCATTTCTCAATTTAAACCGATAAATTGACTATATCCATAGATGGAATGTTATAGGGAGTGACGAGATACCTGGGTATAAAGTAACTATATAGGATATTAGTGAGATTATACCAATAGTGATGCCCCCATAGTTATGAATACAGTTTTTTTTGATGCATGTATATGCACACTTATTTATATTATAGACAAGCGGTCCAGTACAGTTATTCTGAGCCTTTCCAAAGAGGCTATACTAGGAGCAGTCAGCCATTGTATGTATATTTTATAAGCGCATTCTTTGATTTAGTACACATAAATTTAATCATGTTATATGGTCATGTGTCCAACTAGAATATGAAACCTACAAA
Organism: Phyllobates terribilis; assembly: GCF_046119375.1. Lineage (NCBI taxonomy): Eukaryota > Metazoa > Chordata > Amphibia > Anura > Dendrobatidae > Phyllobates > Phyllobates terribilis. Next base: position 266,371,216 of record NW_027362767.1, read on the forward strand.
CAAGATACATGACCCCAAAATATTCAAGGATAACGAACGATAAATACAATTTATAAAGTTTTATTAAGTGTGGCAAAGATAAAAAGGAGCAAGGGAAAAATATCACAAGTATTAAAAAAAACCTACATATGGTTACTTAGTAATCAAATGGACTGTGTCCCTATATCGTAACATGGTACGAATAACAAGAAATTACATACCAATTATTGCATTTCATATTTTTGTGTAAGAAAGATGCATAACAGATGTAAGTCATATGCAAAAAAGTGCTGGATATAGTGCAAAGTGTAGGGAATATTTGTGTATATACATGCCAGAGAAAGTGGTGTGTGTGTGTGTGTGTGTGTGTGTGTGTGTGTGTGTGTGTGTGTATAGATACAAATATACCATAGATGGTGCCAAAAATATATAAACTATAAGGAATGGTAGATTGAGATGTGCAATAAGAAAATGACTATCGGAGACACTGAGAAAGACCCGCATATAGATAACTAACCCAGTGTACGTATCAGAGCATAAAGTAAAACCGTTCCCAAAGTACACAGCCATACATAGACCCCAAGGTAAAGGCCCCGTCACACTTAGCGACGCTACAGCGATCCCGACAACGATACGCCTGTCAGGGATCGTTGCTGCGTCGCTCTGTGATCGCTGGTGAGCTGTCAAACAGGCAGGCTCACCAACGATCAGGGGAGCAGCGACATCGTGGAAAGAATCTTTCCACGATGTCCTGCTCCTGGTTACGAGCCTGCTGAAGCAGGAGCAGGCTGGTAACCATGATAAACATCGGGTTACTAGGGGCACACGCACACCTAGTAACCCGCTGTTTATCATGGTTACCACTCTGCTACGGTGAGCGGGAGGTTACCGCTCACAGTAGCAGAGTGGTAACCAAGATAAACAGCGGGTTACTAAGTGCGCGTGTGCCCCTACTAACCTGCTGTTTATCATGGTTACCAGCCTGATCGCTGGTCACACACAGCGATGTGTGCTGACCAGCGGGAGGGCAATGACCAAAAAATGGTCCGGGACACTTTGCAGCGATCAGCGACCTCACAGCAGGGGCCTGATCGCTGCAAAGTGTCACACATAGCGACATCGCTGGTGAGGTCGCTGTTGCGTCACCAAAACCGTGAATCAGCAGCAATCTCGCTAGCGATCTTGCTATGTGAGTCGGGGGCTTTAGCCTCTCAATCGAGCACTATGGAAAGGAAGACCAAACATGGGAACATGAGTAAGCAAACACATGTGGTGATATAGCATTAGTAAGATACGTAACCATAGACCATGCGCTCAAACCCGACACTAGTTCCGCCAGTGGCTTTCACGAGGAAAATGGTGATCTCCCTGGTGAAAGCCAGTGACGAAACGCGCATCCTCATGTTTGGTCTTCATTTGCATGATGCTTGATTGAGAGGCTTACCTTGGGGTCTATGTATGGCTGTGTACTTTGGGAACGGCTTTACTTTATGCCCCGATACGTACACTGGGTTAGTTCTCTACATGCAAGCCTTTCTCAGTGTCTAGCAATATGTGTCAGTCTCTGAGATGTGCAATAAGAAAATGAATATCAATCTACTATTCCTTATAGTTTTCATAGATTTGTGGCACCTGTATCTCTGGTATACTTATGTACTAGTTCTTCTATTGTTGGGGAGGCTTGGTCTAGACAATGTAGTGCTAACCACTTTAGGCCTAGTATGCATAACCATGGGTCCAGTTGTAAATGTGTCCCAAAAACCTGTTTTACAAGGGTGGTCACCCGAATCCAGTATTTTCCTATAGTCACACTCCCACATCATGTGCATTAAGTGGGGCCCACCTAGTCCACATCTTGGACATGAATCTGTTGTCTGTGCTCCAATTTTATACAGGATAGTTAGCGTTTTATGCACTCTATGGAGAAGGAATATTTGGGACTTTGATAAGGATAGTATAGGTGTTATTTCTAGAACTTCATTCCATTGTTCCTGATTTAGGGTCCACATCCTCTTCCCATTTTAGTTTGACATTCAGGGGATATTTATTTAAAGGGAGTCTGTCAGCAGAAAAATCACTATTAACCTGGAGATTAACCCCACACTGTTTTTTTTTTCTGCTGACAGGTTCCCTTTAAATATAAAGTAGTAGTAGCTTGTATATAGAGGATATTAGGCCTCTTGTATCTATTGTTGTATCTGTTACATAGTGTTTATCAATGTTAATGGTATTAAACTTAAGTTGTGCATTAAATGTATGACAAAGTTGCAGATATTTGGTAAAAAGTTTCATGTGGAGGATTGAACTCAGAATGAATTTGTTCAAAACTTTTGACTGATCCATTACACAACACTTAGATGGTAAGTGAATCCCTTTGTCTTCCAACTTGTTAAAACCTTCTAATTCCTAGAATCAGATAACTTGTGGTTATGCCACAGAGGAGCATAATCCGTATATCTTGAGACCTATAATATTTTTACATCTATCTCAACCTTTGTATGTCATATTTAAGGTGGGGCAAGTTGGGCTATTTTCCTGAGGGTCTAGTTTCTAAAACTGATAATGGGAATTTCCACTTAGAGAAGGAACAAATTAATTGTCCTAATGCCCCACGATGTTCACTTGTTCCCCATCCATGAAGCTGTTGTAGTTGTGAGCCAAGAAATGCCTGGATCGGCTTTTGGAACGACCATGCCAACATCATCTTTTCCCCTTTTCAGGGAAAGGGGGGTTTCTATTGGTGGGTATGGCTCATTTTGAAATGATGGTTTCCTTCTGTTAAAGGAGCTGATAGCACTTTTAAAAAGTGCTATTCCCAGTTCAGTTGGTCCCATTGGGACCACCAGCGATTCTGAGAGTTAAGGGGCCAGCTGCAGTTCCCTTTAACGCCAGGTGGTCCGGAGCCCTGCTGTGCCGGGGAAAAAAATAGTAAAGGTAACTGAACACTGCATCAGGGATTTGCCCCTTTATTCTCCGGATCAATAGTGGCCTCGAGGCCGCATCCACCGTCATTTCTGAGTGTTACAGCTTCAGGTTCTGGCAGATAATTCTGTGTCTTCTATTTTGCAGCACTTATTGGATAAGATAAATGAATATTTAGGTAAAGCTGCCACCCGTCTACCAACCCTGACACTACTGGGCCATGTGATTCGCCGTCAGCCATCTTGGAAGCACAAGTTGTCGCAAGCCGCCGTCCTACAGTCCTTATTGAAGTGTCTTAAGGTAAAGTAATATCCAGTGATGGGAGGAGTTGTATTAACCCCTGGATTAATAGTGATACTTGGGAAAAACTCGGCCACCACCACTATGGCTGCTACAAGATGCATTAATGGCAGATTTGCCTGTATTGCTGCCTATGTGGACAGATCTGCAGTCTCCAAGACTAGCAATGCTGGGAGATGACTACTTCCATCACTGGGGGTCCTCACACAACTTTCCTGGACACAGAAATGACGGAGTATTTCTGGGAGATCAGCTGATCATTGTAGGTTTGGCTTCTCTAACCCCCGACGATCAGCCACTGCAGGGGAAAGCCAAACAGTACATGGCGGATGATCTTGCAGGATCTGCTGATGGAGACAGGCGGACTCCCGGTAGAGAGGGCAGAGAAGGTTTATAACCCTCTCTGCTTTCCTGATCTCTATATGCAGAGCAGTGAACCAGTATAAGAAGCACTTTCTGGTTGGTTCTTTAGTAGACCCAGATCAGCCCTAGAGGATGTGTACCCTGTAACTGCAGCTGCCAGCCCCGTTGTCTACCCAGGCTATAGGCAACCGAGACAGCATTATGCTGCTGGGAGTTTGAGGTGACCCCTGTGCTAACCACTTGTTGTGTTTTACAGACGGACACAGATGTTGTCATTCTCACCACCGCGGTCCTAGTGTTAATCACCGTGCTGCCAATGATCCCGCAGTCCGGGAAACAGTATCTGCACGAGTTCTTTGATATTTTTGGCCGTCTGTCAGCCTGGTGCTTGAAGAACCCAGGTGAGGAGTGTAAAGCGTTTTCTTCTTTCTCCAGGTTGGGACTTGGTATGTGTATACACTGGGACACGTCTTTGTTCTCCAGGTTTTGTGGCGAACAAAGCCAGTGTCTCATGCCCAGCACTAAGGATGCATTATGGTGTTATGTAACAATACACTGGACTTTGGCATCTGACAAAAAATCGGTAGCTGTAGCTTTGGCTACTTTAGGAAAGGAGTGGGCGGCAAAGGATGTGCCATCAGGGTCCTATGAGTGGCCAGTGGCATACTCTTCTTGCTGGGTGCAGGCCCTTCTGTTGTGAAGGGGCCGGTATGTAGTATACCTGCATGAACTGCAAGTGGCCTGTGACAAGCCATGAGGGGGCTTATCATCCCCCTCTAATTTTTAGTAAAGACTTAACGATAGGTGGGTATTATAGGGGTTGTGCTCTACTTGGACAACCTCTTCTTAAAGTCTACATTCCCCCATGTAAATAAGAAAAAAAAACTACGCTTTCTTTCCTCCCGTTCTGGCACTGTTCCAGATATGTTGGTGCTGTCTACCGGGAGCTTGCTTGATGCTGTCCCGAGTGTCACCTGCAGTCTGAGTAGCCATTGATGGGCTGCAGCCTTCACATCTTTTCCTCCAAGAGAAGTGTGAAAGCTGCTGCTGCTAGTCAGTGGCCACTGATGGGCTGCAGCGCTCATGAGTACACCGCACAGAAATTCCTGGAACAACGCTGGTCCGGGAGGTGAGTTTATAGGGTGTTTTTGTTCATTTTAGATGAAGGACCGTAGCATTTAAGAAAGGGTTATCAAGTAGTGGACAATCTCTTTAAGGGGACAATGGGTGCTTAGCATTACAATTGCATATAGATATAGTTTCTATAGGGTGCAGGTCAGGTACATGCAGTGCACCACACCAGCTTGCAGCTAGTTAGTGACTCCCATCATATAAGGAGGGCCACCAGGAACACAAAGCATTGACACCACCTAGTCCCCCTGCACCACTAGTACAGACAGTATCCTGCAAAATGCTAAAATGAGGACGTTTATGTATTTTGTCCAAAATACACGAGCGTGCAGCCTGCGTCAAGGGTCAATTAAATGCACGACTGCAAAAGTGCACATGTGAAAGCTGCCATGTTGCGGAAATGGCCCATTGTCTTTGTGCACGCACAGCCTGATGGAGATGGGTCCTAGCACTGCAAAGTGATGGCATTGGAGCTGCTATTTTTATATAGTAGCCATTGATATGATGCATGCTGTTCTGTGCTGGGCCTCCAGCTTGGATTTCCAGGGACATGCATGTCGATTAATGACACGTCTGCTGTTTCTGCTCACGCCAGGTCATGTAGCGGAAACTTGCCTCGTCCATCTACATGCCAGTGTGTACGCACTCTTCCATCGCCTCTACGGGATGTATCCATGTAATTTCGTGTCCTTCCTGCGCTCACATTACTGTATGAAGGAAAACCTTGAGACGTTTGAAGAGATAGTGAAGGTAAAAGGTGCACGATGTGGATTGCAGTCTTTTAGAATTAGTAATGGTTGGTAAAGCTACAACCTCAAGTTCTTCCTGCACGAAGCTCCTCACTGATTTCTTCATGCCGTTATGTTTAATGTATGTCTTTCTCCCCAGCCGATGATGGAACATGTACGAATTCATCCAGAGCTGGTCACAGGCTCCAAAGACCATGAATTGGACCCGGGCAGGTAGTGTAGCTTAGTACTCGCTAACATTTTAACATCACCCCGATGTCATGTCACCCCGGCCTTTGACCAGCGCATTAGATATTTCTTCCATTTTACTGGCCTTTGTTTTGCAGGTGGAAAAGATTGGAAACTCACGACATAGTTGTTGAATGTGCCAAAATTTCTCTGGACCCTAATGAAGCTTCCTATGAAGAAGGATATTCTCCCCTTTCTGCCCGGCTTCGGTATAGGCAACATGACGCAGCCTCCAGCCCCCACCCGGAGACCTGCAGCAGCTATGGTGGGTACCTGGCATACTTTCAGTAAGGTGGGGCGGCGCAGACACCCCTTTGAGCTGTGGGCAGTGTAATCGCTATATTGTGACTGATTTATTCTAAATGTCCTCCTGTCTAGGAAGCAACTCCTCCACACCCTTTTCCACTCCTCGGCTTTGCACTCAGGAGCCCTTAATGCAGCATATTGGAACCCAGGCCTTCCGCCTGCCAGCAGAGATGGCACAGGTAGGTTATGCCAGGAAAACGGTGATGTTGTCTGACTACAGATAGAATCACCGTTATTTAATGCATGAGCTACATGGTCATTTGATCTTGCCTTTCCAGGTTTTGTTTTGTTTTCCAGACCATGAACAATTATTGCGCTGCTATTGCTTGCATTCGATAGTTTTCTATGTGATATTTCTTTTTCTTAGGACTCATTATGGAGCCCTTCCACCCTGTGTGGGATGACTACTCCCCCCAGCTCTCCAGTCGGTGCGCAGACAGACGTCTCTCTATTTGCTTCCCGTCCTCCTGGCAAAGCCGTGAGCACACAGAGTAAGTGATGGACACCTCCTGGGCACTGTAGTGTCTGGTGATTTTTCAGGAGGGAGACCTCTTTACCCAGTAAGTATCCTCAGCCACTTGCTTAGGTGAATGAATTTAGGAGCCAATGTACAGGACCTTGTGAGCCAGTTATCTAATCCCTTATCGACCTACACCATACATTTTGGGCGGATGTGCACCATGAGGTGCAGATGCCGGCAATACAGTCTAAATATGGCTGAGTTACACTGCATAATCAGAGCAGTCTCTGATGGTTTAAACAAGTTGTCCGATCCAAATAAGTCTGCAGTCACTCTGTGTGACTGCGGACTTATGAATCCCCCCAGCGCGCACACTGTTGCGGGGGTTTGTCTGTTTCAGACTTGGGACCGGAGGGAATGTATGAGTTACACATGCTCCCAGCCAGTGGCCGACTAGAGGGCGCCGCCTCCCTCCATACAAGTGTATGAAAGCGAGCTCGTGCCCACTGGCCAGGAGTATGTATAACTCATACATACCCTCTGGTTCCAGGTCTGAAACCGGCTAATCCCCACAGCTCACAGTGCGTGCGCTGGTGTAGATCTGCAGTCACACAATATGACTGCAGATTTACCGATTTGGACCGAACAAGCCCCTTTAACCTTTTAAATGCCTCTGTAAAGCATGACGTCAGTATTTAGATGGTAACAAACATGGTAGTCGTCCTGACAGTAATCGTCGCATTTGCAAAGCGATCATGGCATCCGGGAACCTTGTGAAGGCCTTGTCAGCCGTGATGGTCCACCTTGGAGGAACAGCTGTGGTGGAGCTTCACAGGAGGTTGTCAATTATACAATAAACTGCAGTAGTTTAATACTGCATTATTTAAAGCGATCACAGGTTCAGTTCCTTAAGGGGACTAATTTAAAAATCTCCAAATCTAAAAGACAACTACTTCAGTCGAGGTTGTGCACTGCCGCACCAAACTAACCAGGATAAGTGCCCCATTCTGCCTAGTGGTGCAGAAGCCGGACCTCAGCAGATCAACGAGTTATTCCCACCAGTCTGATAGCCTGTCCTTCCCAGAGCTCATCAATATCGATAGTGTGGTTGGGGAACCAGGAACCACACATTTTTACTAGGAAGGATTCCCTCTCACATATTTGTGTTTGGGCTGATGCTTTTCTGGACTATCAGATGCCAGAGAAATGTTGGTTGGCTTAATGTGTACTTTTCTGTGGTTGTTTTTGTAGGCGACAAAGGAACCCCCATGGGTACACCAGCAACCTCCCCTCCTCCCGGACTCGGCTCTGATGACCCCACACAGGCCTTGAATGTCTCGTCCACAATATTAACCCCCAGAAAGGCAAGTAATATAAAGACAGACTTTGCTATTCGTTCTCTGCCTTTCAAACTACTAAGTAAAATTTTTTTTTTTTTTTTTTTTTTTTTTTTTTTGTTCCTCTAACAGAATGAATCCCCTAATCAGGAGAAGCTCAAGCAACAGCTCAACATGGGAGAAACTGGCTCTGGTAAGGTGTGGGGAGGTGGTTACCCTGACGTTGTGCACTGTAGGGTACTATGGCCTTGTTTCCAAGCTGCAATGAATATTTTCTGAACTGTCTTTTTCATTCTTTATAGAGAAAACTTCCAAAGTTCAGAAATTGGTGTCACTGAGTGACCTTCCTGAGGTGATAGAAGAGTTTGCAGCAGACCAGAGTACCGCAGAGGAAGGTGAGTGTGTCTGGATAGAGCTGATCGGTAACCTAGATTAAAGGGATTGTGCGAAGTTTGAAAGCTACCCCCTATCCAGAGGAGAAGGTATAAGTTCCTGATCGCTGGGACTTTCACCGATCCTGAGAAACAGCCCTGTCTAATTGAATCTCGGAGATTGGCTCCATTCTCGCTGGGACACCTGGGGATGGAGGTGTTCATGCTCTGCCTCTAGTGAATTCAGCCAGGGCTGATTGGGAAGTTTTCACCCTCTTCCATCTATAGAGAGCAAACTTATTGCTTACCCTTAAGAGAATCTCCTCTTTAAAGATAGCAGGAGAGACCTCACAACTCAAAGCCTTTCCATAATGGCCAGTGGGGGGGTGAGTGGAGTAGTATGACGCTTCCCAGGCTCAGGTAGTGATAAAATGGCTGTCCCCTTTTAGGTTCTGTTCAAACTTTGCCTCTCTCAGAGATATATCAGAATTGGTGCAGACATGTCTGTTTCGAGGTTGTGTGGTGCCATCGTGTGGCCATGTTGGTTCACTTACAGTTTTGTGCTCCATGTTTGCGCTCCGCACATTAATACTTTGTCTATGTAAATGTTTAATCTCTCAGGACCAAAGAAACAAGGTAGGTTGTGTTGATCAGGTAACTTTACAAAGCGAGCACGGTGGGGGGCTTTTGGTGGTTTTGTTTTTGGGAAATGAACTTTTGGCACATATTGGTGTCTCCAGATATTTGGTTAACACCGGTGGTGTGTCCTAAAATGTGTAACTGTATGCAGCAAATACAGCACTGGATGTACGGTACTAGTGTTCATTTTCAGGAGTGCACGGTTACACACTGGTTTACATGTGCATGCTTATTTGGTGTGGGGGGGAAATCGAGCGTTTCTGCCCTCAGTAATCAAGAAAATGCCACAAGTGTGCTGCACTCATTGGGGGCAGCAATAATTGCCTTTTATAAAATGTATGACTGATTTATCACCTTTAACTCTTTGTGCACCAGCTGCTATATCCCAGGAGCTGTCACAGATCACCACCCATTCTGATCATGAGCCAAGTGTTCGCCGTGGGGGCTTTGATTCACCGTTCTGTCCTCAGTCTGAAAGTCAGCCCAAATCTCAGAGGAGGAGCAACTCTGGTAACGTCCCCCAGACCCCCGATAACTCAGCCGCTAACAAGCCACCCTGCAACGGCTCCCAGGATTCTTCAAAACAGGCATTCACCCCCATTGAGCCCCCCAATGGAGCGGAGAATCACAGCTCAGGGAAGACACAGACTACGAACTCTTTGCCCGATTCCAGGAATATCCTTACTCCCAGCCCTTGCAAAACTCAGGCCCACTGCAGATACTGCTTCAATCCTGTCCCTTACGAGCACCTTTTCGAGCTGGCTCTTCCTAAAACAGCGAGCTTTTTCATCTCCAAAAAGACAGAGGAACTGTACAAAAAATTGAAAGGGAGCAACGAAGAAGCCGAAGAAAGCAGCCCTTCAGTGTCTCCGGCGGAGGTGCTCGACCGGCTTATACATTTAGGGGCTGATGCACACACCAAAGAGCTGAACAAGTAAGTACTAACCTAATATAAGTCCTGCAGTGTTGTGGTGTATCCTAGTGATGAGAATACCCACTTAGGTACATCTCCTCCTAATGCATCTGTACAACAATTACACATACACTTCCTAAGGGTAATATTCCCGATCCTGAAATCCAGGCCTCTCTGACCCCCGGGCCGCTGTAACTAAATGTTGGCTGATCCACTCCGCTTTGCTTTATTCTGCAGATTGCCTTTACCCAGCAAATCAGCTGATTGGACTCACTTTGGAGGTATGCTACACTTATTAGTCGCCAAAACACTTCCAAAGCTGCTGCCCCATAAACTCCACCACTCTGAAAACTTGCAGTCACAGATGTGATTGTTTTGATCTCAGGTTCACCCCCCACTGATGAGATCCACATCTTGAGGAACCAGTTGGTGCTTCTTCATAACCAGCTTTTGTACGAGCGATTTAAGAGACAGCAACACGCCCTGCGCAATAGACGGCTGCTGCGCAAGGTGATCAAAGTGACCGCCCTTGAGGAACAGAATGCTGCTATGGTAAGTGGTCATCATTTAGTCTGATGGCAAGCCATTTTCCTTGCTCCGTGCGCCCCTTGCTCACTCAGCGCCTCCACAGGCATCCTGCGCACCCTTTGCTCTCAAGAACTGTTATCATTCTACTACTTCGCTTCTGCATTTTTTTTTTCCAGAAAACCCAGTTAAAGATGCAGGAAGCAGACATACAGACAGCAAGGCAAAGCCTTATCCAAGAGCAGGTGCGATACAACAGGCTGCAGGACGAGAAGGACATTGTGCTCACTCAGCTCCACAGCCAGATCCGACAACTCCAACACGACCGCGAGGAGTTTTACAATCAGAGTCAGGAGCTGCAGGTCAGTCCCCAAAAGATTATCTTTCACCGTAGCATATACCATCTTGATGTCTGGCTGCCTGTGACGATCGGTGACCAGTTTCCACTTAACCTTGACTTGTATTTGTCTCCTTTGCTAAATGTCGCCTCTGCATTTCTAGACCAAGCTGGAGGATAGCCGCAGTACGATAGCGAACCTGCGATCTGAGCTGAAGCTATCCAACAACAAGGTGTGCAACACGGAGCTGAGGCTCAGCCAGGTGTCTCAGAAGGTGAGGATCCATTTCTTTAAAATACTCATGTGCTCACCTATAGATTGTAACGGCCTATTTTTATTTATTTTTTTCCCAGCTTTGCACATAGCAGCCCATTTACTATTCATGTAGATCCAATCCTTGTTCACATGAAGCGACGTCAGGCTGTGGTTTCGCAGTACAAAAATGCTGCAGGTTCTCTGTCCAGAAGCAAGATACTTAATGAAAGACAGCAGTAGTAAAGTGGATGAGATTTACACAAATCTGTGGAAATTAACTAGCGGTGACTTTGGTTAAATTCGCTGCTTGTTAATTTGTCTGGACTGGGTTTGTTGCAGATTTTTCTTAGTGAGTTCAGTAGGGAAGTCAAAATTTGCAGGAATCTCTAATTGTAGGTTATTGCAGAAGGTCACAAATAAACCTCAGCTGCCGCTCCTGGGGTAATAGACAGAACTACTGATTATGGTAACAACAAAAAATAATATAAAGGGGAACATTTTTTTCATTATTTTTAAACTTTAATTCCTTTTTGAGCCTGCGATCGTATGTTCGCTCGCTCTCTATATTCCCCGGTATTGCAGTATATAGTTGATATGATTATCTACTGTAAAGCCCATCTTGTGTGCTAACACTGCAGTCATAGGGGACCACAACAGACCCCCAGCTTGCCATTACATCCTACTGGCACACTGTGATCATGTATGAAACTGTGCTTTCCAGACAATGTGTTATAAATGCTGCTGTCGGAGAATGACTGTGGCATTAAAGGGGTAAACCCGCCACAATCTAAGCACGGCTGTCACAAAAGGCGCTCAATGGCCATGCTGTGGTCTATGGATAAATGAATTGGCTGAAAAGCGGGGGTATATGGAACTGGGTATAGGTATGAGTCCTGGGCAGGTAAGTGTATGATCCCATAAAGTAGAGTAGTGTAGATGGCCTGGGGATGATAGCCCCTTGTACGGGCCCATGGGGTCAGTGAGTCTCGGTCCAGCCATGTATTGAGGGAAGTGCAGCATAAAGTATTGCTAAAAACATAAAATTAATCTTTATTTGGACAAGTTTTCTTTTATCTGCAGCTTTCAAACAGCGAGTCCTTACAGCATCAGATGGAGTTTCTGAACCGGCAGCTGTTGATTCTCGGGGAGGTGAACGAGCTTTACGTGGAACAACTGCAGCACAAAAACACCAATGCTGATAAGGTACGAGCTGCTGCGAGTCCAGGAGTTGCTGGCGCAGTGCAATATTGTGGCAGCAATGACTATATTGAGTTTACTCAGATGTTATATTTTTCTCTTTAGGAAGTAGAGATGCTGCAGGGGTCTTTTAAAAAGGATCTGGAGAAAGCCCGTTGTCTGGGGGTGCAGCAGAGTCAGAGACTTGAGAGCGTCCAGAAGAAGATTGCGGAGCTGGAGGCGCAGCTGGCCAAAAAGGAGCTGCTGTTCCAGGAGCAGAAGAAATTCCTGGAGGATGTGAAACAGAAGCATAGGTATTTACCAAGTGACGTCATACAAGTCTTCGGATGGAAAGGAGGCTCCAGAGCCTTTTATTAATGTCCTGTGTGTCTTAAGTGCGCAGCTCCAGGCGGCACAGAGCAAGTACAACGCACAAAAAAGGATAAGTCAGGTCTTCGAAGTGGAGATCCTCGGCCTGTACAGCCAGCTCGAGAAGGAGGGCTTGTTAAAGAGCCGAAAGGAAGAAAAAGCTGAAACTGCAGAGGTTGCGGAGGAAAGGTGAGATGGTTAAAGGAATTGTCCACCTTTGGGCAATCCATCTTTATTTTATTTTTTTTAAATTCATTGTTGTAATTGGGCTTGATCAAAACATGTTTCCTTGTCTGTCTTCTATAGCCTGTATTGGACCGGTTATTACTGGATGCAGAATGAGTTAACTGAGAATCTGTCAGTGAGCTGCTAGGAGGGTCTGATGAGGATTATAATAGAATGTGCAGGGAAACGTGCTATTATGATGTGAACTGTGGTCATAAATCGTCTGAGAGCAGCTCAAAGACAAATAAGTGACTCCTCATCATAGCGGCTGACAGATTCTCAGTTCTCATTCTTCAGCCAACAATAGAGTAACTTGGAAACTTTAGAAGGCAAACCGCACAAAAGTTTTAATCAAACCCATTTACAAAAATTAATCTAGCCCCAAATGGATGCATTGGAGGAAAAAAATGTCCCCAAACATGAACAGCCCCTTCCTTGGATTTGTTACTTTGATTGTGATTTGTAGATGTCATCCAAAAATTGTAGGGTTTCAGTACTCAGTGAGGTAACTCAAATAATGGGTACGTTAAAGGGGTTGCGGTAATTCAACAATGCAAAGCCTTTCATGAAGACCTCTCAGGTGGAGAGACACAGAGCGGCTCTCGTGTGCTCGGTCCGGCTACCTCTACATCAGCTGCTGTGATACTACAACTCCCAGCATGGTCAACAGGTCGTTTCACCAGGCTGTTTACTCACCCTTGTCCTACATGATCAACCATTGCCAGTGCAAGGAAAATGTGTACTTTTCACTAGCGATATCATGGCTTGTGGGGGGGATCTCTGTGCTGAACCCACAGCAAATTAATTAATCGTTACAGTGGCTCCTTTACTGTGGGCGAGCTGTGCCACTCCAGCTGTGAATCTCTTCTACATCACAAAACAAAGTATAATGTAAAGCAATGGTCTAAATTCTCTATTAAGTCAAGGTGGTTTATTGCTTTTATGCAATGCAGAAAAGGGAAATAATTCTTCCCTGATGGCCTCCTTCCTCCTGAAGGCGGTTTTGCATTGCTTTGTGCAGCGTCTTTTTGTTGTATGCATCAGGCAAGCTCTTTTTCATGCACTACATAAAAAGACACATCTTCTTGTTTTTATCAATATCTGACATGAAATCATAACTTTTAATATTTGCCCAATGCCGAGAGAGAGATTCTCACAATAGTTGGCTGGAATTTGGGCCCACTCCTCCTGACAAAACTGGTGTAACTGATCCAGGTTTGTAGGTCGCCTTCCTTGTATCTGCCTTTTCAGCTTTGCCCATAAATTTTCAATAGGATTGAGATCAGGGCTTTGATGGCCTCTCCAAAACATTGACTTTGTTGTCCTTAAGCCACTTTGTTACCATTTTGGCAGTATGCTTCATGTCATTGTCCATTTGGAAGACCCATTTCCAACCAAGCTTTAACTTCCTGGCTGATGTCTTGAGATGTTGCTTCAGTATTGCCACATAATCTTCTTTTCTCATGATGCCATCTATTTTGTGAAGTGCACCAGTCCCTCCTGCAGCAAAACAGTCCCACAACATGATGCGGACACCCCCGTGTTTCACAGTTGGGATGGTGTTCTTAGGCTTCCAAGCTTCTCGCTTTTTCCTCCAAACGTAACGATGGTCATTATGCGTAAAAAGTAAAATTTTTAGTTTCATCCGACCACAGGACATGTCTCCAAATAAGGTCTTTGTTCCTGTGTGCATTTGCAAACCTTAATCTGGCTTTGTTTCTTTTGGAGTAATGGCTTCTTCCTGGCTGAGTGGCCTTTCATCCCATGTTGATACATGTTGAGTACTCCTTTCACTGTGGATATTGACACCATCTTACCAGCTTCCGCCATCATCTTCACAAGGTCTTTTTCTTTTGTCCTTTGGTTGATATGCACATGTCGGACCAAAGCATGTTCATCTCTGGGACAAAGAACCTGTCTCCTTCCTGGCCAGTATGATGGCTGGACATTCCCATCTTGTTTGTGCTTGTGTATAATTGTTTGTACAGATGAATAACTTCAGGTATGTTGAAATTGTACCCAAGGATGAGCCAGAATTGTGCAAGTCCACAATTCTCTTCCTGATAGCTCAGCTGATTTCTTTAGACTGTCCCAGGATGCTACACAAGGAAGCAGTGTGTTTCAGGTGTGCATTAAAATACATCCACAGGTGTGTCTCTAATTAATTCAGATGTTGCCAAAAAACCTAACAAAGATTCCAAACACATGACATCATCATATGGGCAGTCCTGAATTGTTTAACCCCTTCATGACCGGAGCAATTTCTGCTTTTGCATTTTCGTTTTTTGCTCCCCTTCTTCCCAGAGCCAGAATTTTTTATTTTTTTTTTTCATTCAATATGGCGATGTGAGGGCTTATTTTTTGCAGGACGAGTTGTACTTTTAAATGCCATCACTGGTTTTACCATATCGTGTACGGGAAAACAGGAAAAAAAATTCCAAGTGCGGTGAAATTGCAAAAAAATAAATACATAAAAAAAAAAATATGCAATTCCAGTTTTTTTTTTTTTTTTTTTTTTTTTTTACCATGTTCACTGAATGCTAAAACTGACCTGCAATTTTTATTCTCCAGGTCATTACGAGTTTGTAGTCACCAAACATGTATAGGTTTTTTTTTTTGTTTTTTTTTAAGTGGTGAAAAAATCCAAAGTTTGGGAGGGGGGGGGTGTGGATAAAAAAAAGCTCCATTTTCCGAGAGCCGTAGCATCTCTATTTTTCGTGATCTGGGTTGGGTGAGGGCTTATTTTTTGCGCGTCAAGCTGCCGTTTTTATTGATACCATTTTGGGATAGATCCGTTGTTTTGATCGCCCTTTATTGCAATGTTGCGGCGAAAAAAAAACACGGAATTCTGGCGTTTGGATTTTTTTCTTGCTACGCTGTGTACCGATCAGATTTTTTTTTTTTCTTATTGATAGAGCAGGCGATTCTGAGCACGGCGATACCAAATGTGTATGTGGGTTTTTTTTTTATTTTTATTTTGAATGGGGCAAAAAGAGGGTGGTTTTAAACTTTTTTTATATTTTTTTTTGTTTTTCAAAACATTTTTTGTACACTTTCTGCTTACTTCAATAGTCTCCATAGGAGACTAGAAGCAGCAGCAGTCCGATCGCCTCTGCTACATACAGGCGACGAGCAAATCGCCTGTATGCAGGAGAAATGCTCATGTGTAATGAGTGCCAACTAGGTGGCACTCATGGCAATCTTTACATGACAACCACTGGACAGACCTAGGGTTGTCACACCCACCCATCAGTGACCTGCGATCAAGTGACAGGGTCAATGATGGGCGGGGTAAGTGACGTGCTTCTGGCGTGGTTCTGTTAAATGCTGCTGTCAGAGATTTACAGCGGCATTTAACTGGTTAACAGCCGCGGGTGGATCACTATTTCACCCGTGGCTGTTGGGGGCACATGTCTGCTGTAAGAACCAGCTGATATGTGCTCGGTTCACTGCGGGCTCAGCGCCGGAGCCCCCGCTGAACTGGCCTTTCCGACATGGTGCGTACTATTACTGACCACGTCGGAAAGGGGTTAAAGGCATAGTTATCTTAGTGTATGTAAACTTTTGACTTTGCAGTAAGTAATAAAAATGCCTTAAAACATTCTCTCTCTCTCTCTCTCTCATTATTCTGGTATTTGGCAAATATTAAAAAAGATGGTAATCCTAATTGACCTAAAATGAGAAAGGTTTATTCTGATTTCATGTCAGATATTGAGAAAAACATGAATGTGTCTTTAAATATATATATAATTTTTTAAAGGGCAGCCAATGTTTGTCTGCGTGTACATCAACTTACCCTGGGGGCTGTTGCCAATATATCCGGACATTGCAAAATGCAGCATGAACGCCCCATGCCAGGCCGTCAGCTGATTGGGCAGAAGGATTGCACTGGTGCTAAGTTCTTACATTCTGTTTTATTTTACAGGTTTGGTAACGATGACATGGAGGTTTCCAGTCCGGATGACTCCAGTAAGGAAGAAGTGAATGTTGGTAACGGTAGCAAAACCGTCACGCACACAAGCCCTCAGTCTAGCAGTGGAAGCAGCAGCAGTAGTAGTGGCGACTCCACCCCAGAGAAAGCCACTAACTTGCCCCATGCCATTAGAGAAGTGCTGGAGTTGCCTCCCAGTGGCCGTCTGACTATTGGCTCGTACCCGAACGCTAAGAGTTTTCTTGGTATCCGGGCCCGCGAGCTGTTTCGTAACAAGAGCGAGAGCCATTGTGACGAGGAAGGTATAAGCAGCCTCTCCGAGATCCTGAAAAATGAGCTCTGCCAGGGAGAGGGATCTGAGGCCGGGGTCTCTTCAGCGAGTAATGTGGGAAGCCAGCGTGTGCCAGATTTTCAAATCATGGACTACGATTAACCAGACACATCAGAACCACAGTTAGGAGGCGAGCAATCAGTGTTACTTCCTTCTGGCTCCTGGCTTCACTCCTTGGTGTCGCGCTACTCCTGCAGTGCATCAGTAGCCGACCACTGGAACCGATGGGAATCTCTGTATGTCACACCCCCCTCCCCCCTGCTTATTTAACCCCCTTCATCTAAGCCGTACCATGGTTCAGAATGATCCTCCATTATCACTTGCAGAGTCTGCAGCGCTTATCATTGGTGCACCCGGGGCATTTAAATACTGGAAAGATTTTTTTTTTTTTTTTTTTTTTTTTTTTTTTTTTTTTTAAAGGATTGAATGACCCCCTGGTAGGTTCAGCCCACAACCCCTAAAGCCACCCTGTAACTGATAACTTGAGACATATCGCCAGCATTTTTCCCCCGTATGGCACTGGAAAACGGCAGCTCAGTCCAGTACATTGCTTTCTAGAAGTGGCCTTATATGTTAGTTGGATGCCAAATGACGTAAGGGACCAATCGTTTACCTGGGCTCATCTGATCTGTCCCCCATTTTTCTGCACAGCCCCAATACAGCTTGCAGCCAGTTCCTTCATCATTTCAGTCTGCCATACATGGGGACAACCCTAATCACCTATGTACAGATTTGTATTTTGGCCTAAACACACATTTTTCAGTGTTGTGGGGTTTTTGTTATTTTTTAATCTATAAATTGCACTTTAACAAAAAAAATTCCTGACCTCAAAATAAACACTACACGTTGCACCCGTATATTGGCGGATCACACCACCTAAATCACCCTTTCATGTCAGTCCTCCTCGACCTGTAACTCACCAGTTACTGGAAAACTACTCCCAGCATGATGGCAGTTGCAATTGGGAGGGCACAGATTTCGGAGAACCGCTTTAAGCATTAACTCACCCCCACTCTTTGTATTACACGCTACATCCTAGTTTACAGCTTGATGACCCAATAGAAAAAAATGGTTCCCAAATCTGACTACAAATCATTGCTGGAATTTTTTTTTTGGACAATTTTTTTGCAAATCTGATCCTTTGTTCCTCTAATGGCAAGATCATAAAGTATACATTGTGGGTAATTGAAGTGTGTCGTAAAATGCAACCAGTTTACCTTATTTCTCCTATTGGTGTACGTGCCCACGATCAGGAAATGCTGCGGGTTTGAGGCTGTGTGTTTATGCAGCGTCAAACCCGCAGCGCCAGATGTTACAGCATAGTGGATGGGATTTCTAGAAATCCTATGTCCGCTACGCGTGCATCTGAGGCTGCGGATCACCCGTGGACAATGACATGTGGCGCGTCTTTCTAGACCACACCATGTCAATTTCTCTTGCGGAGTGGCTAGTCTCCGCAACAGAAATTTGACCACTAGAATGTATTGAATGCAGTAAATCAATAGAATGCAGCATTTTAGATGCAGCAAAAATATGCTGTGTCCAAAGCGCTGCTACATCTGGATCGTGGGCACATACCCTTATGGGAACAAAATATTAATGCTCTGTATAGTGGACAGATATTGGCAAGTGCCCCCTTGACTGCAATTTTGTAGGCTTGCCACATATTGGTTGAGAACTCTGCAGTAAATGAATTGCCTGCAGCCTCCTGTGAAAATAAACATTTTAAAGGGGGTTGTATTAAATTGCTAATTTTTTTTTCTCTTGCACCACTGTCCAGCAGGTGGCGTGCAGATTTGCAGCTCTGCCACGTTTAGGTGCTGCGATACCTGACCTGGCCTGTTCAGCTGATTTTGGTGGGTGGGAGGGGAAAACCTGCCATTCTTTCCTATAAAGCCATAAAATCCTTTGTGGTCAACGACAGTGTCCCAGCAATGATTTTTTTTTTTTTTCTTCCTCCCCTGCTCGGTCTAACCCTTGCTATGTCATGTTCTTGCCATTATTCGTGTTTTTGTTTTTTTTAATTGACTGGCGGACTACGGTTCCCATCCTCCGATCCTGCAAGCAGAGGTACAGACAGGCTGCAGAAAGAGTATTAGTCCTGAGCAGACTATACCCCAGGATGATTTGCTTGTGTATAACTGTGAACAAATAAACAGATTTATTCTTTTTGCACTATTTCTCTTGTCATTTTATGGCTTTAATCAGACTTTCTGTGACTTGTTTCTCGTGGACAGGATGAGGTTGGGGAATTGGATTGGTAATAAATAGTGATGAGTGAGCATGCTCGGGCGTTTCCCAAGTATCTTCAGCGTGCTCGGGTGCTGTTTTAGGCATGCTGTGTGCATGATTTGTGACTGTTTGACAGCTTTAATACATGTGAGGAATACCTGTTTCTTAGGCATTCCTCACATGTATTAAACCTGTCAAACAGTTGCAAATCATGCGCACAGCGTGACTAAAACATAACACCCGAGCACGCTGAAGATACTCGGCAAGCACCCGAGCATGCTCACCGAAAGGGTTAACAGAACATACTCGCTCATCACTAGTAATAAAGGATCTTCTAGGGATCAGGTACAGCCTAGTTTACATAGTCTTGCACAGTGTTGGTCTCCAACCTGTAGCGCTCAGAATGTCAAGGTCTGCTGGGAGTTGTAGTTCTGTGACTACTATTAAGTTGCAGGTTGGAAGTCATTGATGGTTAGTAAAATTTAAGGAAAAACTCTCTTAATTGAGGAGAGGGGGGGGTCTAACTAATTGGGACCATCAGTCATTCAAACAGCCTATTCTAGTTCAGTTGACTCTCCTAGAATTAGACTAGTACATACAGTACAGACCAAAAGTTTGGACACACCTCATTTTAAAGATTTTTCTGTATTTTCATGACTGTGAAAATTGTACATTCACACTGAAGGCATCAAAACTATGAATTAACACATGTGGAATTATATACTTAACAAAAAAGTGTGAAACAACTGAAAATATGTCTTATATTCTAGGTTCTTCAAAGTAGCCACCTTTTGCTTTGATGACTGCTTTGCACACTCTTGGCATTCTCTTGATGAGCTTCAAGAGGTAGTCACCGGAAATGGTCTTCCAACAATCTTGAAGGAGTTCCCAGAGATGCTTAGCACTTGTTGGCCCTTTTGCCTTCACTCTGCGGTCCAGCTCACCCCAAACCATCTCGATTGGGTTCAGGTCTGGTGACTGTGGAGGCCAGGTCATCTGGCGTAGCACCCCATCACTCTCCCTCTTGGTCAAATAGCCCTTACACAGCCTGGAGGTGTGTTTGGGGTCATTGTCCTGTTGAAAAATAAATGATGGTCCAACTAAACGCAAACCGGATGGAATAGCATGCCGCTGCAAGATGCTGTGGTAGCCATGCTGGTTCAGTATGCCTTCAATTTTGAATAAATCCCCATCAGTTAAACAAACATGGGCTTAAAATGCAAAGGTGACTTTTTTTTTTTTTTTTTTGCAACTACAACTCCGAGCGTGTCCTTATAGCTAAATACAAGCAGGGCAGCCTGGGCTTTGTAGTTTTGCAACAGCTGGAGAGACCCTGCGCAAACAGTGGAAAAGTAGTAGTCGACTCTTGATTCAGTATTTTATTTGTTTGCATTTTAGTGAAAAAATTGCACATAATTTTTAAAATACAAAAAAATATATATATTTTGTAAAAATGAAAACACACGCATGTGCAAGAATAATAAAGCTGGCCGCAGACTTAAGGGAGAAATAAGAAAACTGGGAAGGTCTAACTTTGTAATCTTTTGGTTTTTTTGCAAAGTAGCGCAAATATTGAAATTGCCACTAGCTTGGCTCCTCAGGGGCGGGCACTCAGCTTTCCTACAGCTCTGATTGGTGAAACTTACTAGGAGCTAATTACAAACTTCAAAATTTCAGGAAAGCTGGATGGCAGCCCTCGTGGTAGGTGTAAAAGTACAAAAGCAACCATTGTCTTTAACCACCGAAGCCACATCTGATTATACTTTTACCCCCGTTGGCCGTTTCGAGGTAAATGTAGCATTAAAGTCCGTCCATGTAATGCACAGAGTTGGCAGTCTGGAGTGAGGGCCCCACCTCTTTAACAACCTCATGCTGTAATAGGAAATATGGACAGGGTTTGTATATTTAAGACCATCACTTTAAGAGTTGTCTGCCAGCTTTCCCAGAGACAGATGTGAATGAATATACATATAATATCTAGAGTTAATGATTGCCTTTGACCAGCTGGTTTTATAATAGCATATGGAATATCACACGTCTATATATGAGCCACACAGGTTATATCTATATACTGTATAGTGATCGTATACCAGAAATTATTTCCTTGCCAAAAGGGGCTCCGCTCAAAAGGCTCTAAATGGTTTGAGCTTGCATTCAGCAGTGTAAAGCATGGAGGTCATGTTGGCCATTTTTATGTATGTTTCATCCTAGACTATGCTAGCTTAAGCCCTCATTCACATGTCAGTATTTTTGCATTCATGTTTATAAACCAAAACCAGCAGTGGAACTTACAGAGAAAAACTATAATTGAAAGACTGACACCTGTTCTGTGTTTTGGAGACACTCCTGGTTTTGGCCTAGAAATACTGATGAAAAATACTGACTTGTGACTGAAGCCTTAGTATATTACCCAGTACATGGTTGTACTAGTACATCTATATGCCATAACGCCCCTCCATAATTTACACTGCATCTTCTTATGTAGAATACTCATGATTAGAGAAAGGACTATTGGACATTAAATGGATCTATAGCTGAAAGATGCTCAACCCAGTGTTTATTACTGTTGACGGAGAGGGGGGAGTGGAGGTTACGGACAATTAAGTGGTATACAGGCGTCCTGCCGGCCTCCATGCTGGTTTTAGGGCCCCACAATTGTGTTTCTTTTTACTAGACATCTGGAAGGATGAATCGGCCAGACTGATATTAGTCTGCGCCCCAGAGTTATGTGTGAGGCTGCCCCCTCCTGCCTGACCATCGCGATTCTGTCTGCTCCCCTGACCAGCGCCAAGTCTGTCACTGCTTCCAAGGTGATGCCGCTGCAGTTTCTCTAGTCTGGACACCGCTTCTCGCATATGGTCCAGAACAATGGGGATGAGGCTCACGACTCCACCATAAAAGTTCCTGGCTTCATCACAGCTGAGGTGATTAACAACATCATGAGGATACCTGGGGAGAGAAAAAAAGCTACAAACTATGTGCAAGAATACAACTACTATAATACTGCCCCCTATGTACAAGAATATAACTACTATAATACTGCTCCCTATGTACAAGAATATAACTACTATAATACTGCTCCTATGTACAAGAATATAACTACTATAATACTGCTCCCTATGTACAAGAATATAACTACTATAATACTGCTCCCTTATGTACAAGAATATAACTACTATAATGCTGATGCTATGTACAAGAATATAACTACTATAATACTGCCCCCTATGTACAAGAATATAACTACTATAATACTGCCCCCTATGTATAAGAATGTAACTACTATAATACTGCTCCTATGTACAAGAATATAACTAATAATACTGCTTCCTATGTACAAGAATATAACTCCTATAATACTGCCCCCTATGTACAAGAATATAACTACTATAATACTGCCTCTATGTACAAGAATATAACTACTATAATACTGCCCCCTATGTATAAGAATACAACTACTATAATACTGATGCTATGTACAAGAATATAACTACTATAATACTGCCCCCTATGTATAAGAATGTAACTACTATAATACTGCTCCTATGTACAAGAATATAACTAATAATACTGCTTCCTATGTACAAGAATATAACTCCTATAATACTGCCCCCTATGTACAAGAATATAACTACTATAATACTGCCCCTATGTACAAGAATATAACTACTATAATACTGCCTCCTATGTACAAGAATATAACTACTATAATACTGCTCCCTATGTACAAGAATATAACTACTATAATACTGCTCCCTATGTACAAGAATATAACTACTATAATACTGCCCCCTATGTACAAGAGTATAACTAGTATAATACTGCCCTTATGTACAAGAATATGACTACTATAATATTGCCTTCTACGTACAAGAATATGACTACTATAATACTGCTCCTATGTACAAGAATATAACTACAATAATGCTGCTCCTATGTATAAGAAAATAACTACTATAATACTGCCCCCTATGTACAAGAATATAACTACTATAATACTGCTGCTATGTACAATAATATAACTACTATAATACTGCTCCTATGTACAAGAATATAACTACTATAATACTGCTCCCTATGTACAAGAATATAACTACAATAATGCTGCTCCTATGTATAAGAAAATAACTACTATAATACTGCCCCCTATATACAAGAATATAACTACTATAATACTGCTGCTATGTACAATAATATAACTACTATAATACTGCTCCTATGTACAAGAATATAACTACTATAATACTGCCCCCTATGTACAAGAATATAACTACTATAATACTGCCCCCTATGTACAAGAATATAACTACTATAATACTGCTCCCTATGTGCAAGAATATAACTACTATAATACTGCCCCTATGTATAAGAATATAACTACTATAATACTGCTCCCTATGTGCAAGAATATAACTGCTATAATACTGCCCCTATGTACAAGAATATAACTACTATAATACTGCTCCCTATGTGCAAGAATATAACTACTATAATACTGCCCCTATGTATAAGAATATAACTACTATAATACTGCTCCCTATGTGCAAGAATATAACTACTATAATACTGCCCCCTATGTACAAGAATATAACTACTATAATACTGCTCCCTATGTACAAGAATATAACTACTATAATACTGCCCCTATGTATAAGAATATAACTACTATAATACTGCTCCCTATGTGCAAGAATATAACTACTATAATACTGCCCCCTATGTACAAGAATATAACTACTATAATACTGCCCCTATGTATAAGAATATAACTACTATAATACTGCTCCCTATGTGCAAGAATATAACTGCTATAATACTGCCCCCTATGTACAAGATTCTAACTACTATAATACTGCTCCCTATGTACAAGAATATAACTACTATAATACTGCTCCCTATGTACAAGAATATAACTGCTATAATACTGCCCCCTATGTACAAGAATATAACTACTATAATACTGCTCCCTATGTACTAGAATATAACTGCTATAATACTGCTCCCTTATGTACAAGAATATAACTACTATAATACTGCTCCCTTATGTACAAGAATATAACTACTATAATACTGCTCCTGTGTACAAGAATATAACTGCTATAATACTGCTCCCTTATGTACAAGAATATAACTACTATAATACTGCTCCCTATGTACAAGAATATAACTACTATAATACTGCTCCCTTATGTACAAGAATATAACTACTATAATGCTGCCCCCTATGTACAAGAATATAACTACTATAATACTGCCCCCTATGTACAAGAATATAACTACTATAATACTGCCCCCCTATGTACAAGAATATAACTACTATAATACTGCGCCTATGTACAAGAATATAACTACTATGATACTGCGACTATGTACAAGAATATAACTACTATAATACTGCCCCCTATGTACAAAAATATAACTACTATAATACTGCCCCCTATATACAAGAATATAACTACTATAATACTGCCCCTATGTACAAGAATATAACTACTATAATACTGCCCCTATGTACAAGAATATAGCTACTATAAAGCTGCACTTGTGTACATGAACACAGTTTGGTAAAGATCAGAATCTGTCAGTACTGGACCATTATTTATGCTGCTATTTAGGAACTTACTTGGCTCTAAGGGTTGACAGTTCATTGGTTGGACTGAGCAGAGTCATGGCTTCCTCAATAACACCCCCGGCTGATCTAGTCTCAGACTGCATGGCTTCCAGCTTAATGCAAAAATCAGCCAAATTGCTGCAGACATCAAGAAACAGGGAAAGAACTCTCTTGTCTGTGCTGTTGTGACAATGGTTGTCTAAGTAGTTCCGCACCTACAATAGAAATACCCAGAAAGCAAGATGATTGGTTTCTCCTTTTCACACTTGTCTTTGTACATACTTGCAGTACCACTCCAAGCCACATGGAGTGCTGTTCCAGAAGGAATAAACCCATAAATTCTGTGGTACATGCAGCGCCCTGATGCACCACCTGGTGGTAGGAATTGAAATTACATGCTATACTACTGTAGTAATGTGTTCTACTGTTACCTGCGCCAGACTGCGCACAGGCTTGATCCGGTCATGAGCGTTTTCACGTGTGCGCTCCAGAGCGGTGATGAAGGTCACTTGCTGCTGTCTCAGGAGTTTACACTGTTGCTCGAGGGTCTTGAGGGTCTGCTTGGTCTCATTCATTGTAAAGTCCATTTCTAGGACCCTGGAAGTGAGAAGTCAGTGTATACATTACTCTATGTACGTGCTGCTCCTTCCATGGAAACGCCAAGAATAGGTCGTTTTATTGCTCGCCCCAGGGCCGATGTGGATGATGTGGAGTAGGACTACTTCTATTTTTTTCCTGATTGGACCCCTGTAAATTGCTCCGCCTTATGTTATATTTCTGCACATTATATGGCGACACATGGAATTCCTGCAACTCTTTGCCCAAAGTTCTGCAACTCTCTAACATTTTTTGAACGCCTCTGCTTGCTGTCAGTGAATGATATCAGTCTCAATTTCACAGTTCTCGCAGCTAAGGACTCACTATGAATGTATCCAATCTGGATCACTGTAGATTTTCAGGTCCCTTTCATTGACCGCAAACCGAGATCTTAGACATATTAAGAAACTGACACACCCAGGGGGAAGATTTACTATGCTGTTTGCACCAGATTTGTGGCCGAAATAAAGTCACAAATATTAGACGCTCATCTGTTTAGTAAAAACAGTCGCCACGTTTCTTGCCGCTCATGACGTTTTTCCTTAAAAATGGGCGGGACTTAGTTTCATTCAATAAATTTAGCGCATTTTACTCCAGTGTGCATTCGATTTGGACAAACGGTGTGTAAATGTTAGTCCTAATGGGTTCCCTTCTCTGTAGTTCACTTTTCACCTTTTTCAACATCTCTGTTTGCTGTCAGTTAATGAAAATAGTAGCCAGATCAAGTCTAGATCTTCAAACTGCTGGAAGAATGTTCTGTTTTATAGACGGCAAGCAGAGATCTTGAACAAAATAAGAACTATCCCAACAGAAAAGTTGCAGAACTTTCTATTCTGCAGCAAGTACCCCCTCTGAGCTGAGACCACCCTCCTGCTGGTGGTTGTAGTTGTGTTTTGCTCTCACCTGCTGTAGGTAGTCGTGGCTCTCGGCTGTGACTTGCCCCCCGGGGATCCTGGTCGGTGTGTGAGACGTTGGGGCGGTGATGCTGGCTCTGTGTGTGGAATCCTGTGTGATTGTTTGGCTTGTTGCTTGGAGACGTTTGTGACGTCAGCAGTAACTCTGCCGCCTGTTGGGTCTACGGCCTCAGTATACAGAGTGCTAATTAAAGGGCTGATTCGTTGATAGGGGGAATCCGAGTGCGCCCAGGCCTCCATTATAGACCACTGTGAATATGGACGGAGCCTGGCAGCTCTCCCTATCTCCCCCCTATCTCCCAGAGACATCAGCAGAAAATGACCCCAACAGACCGTCACTGCTCAGAGGGAAATGCGGAACCTGCTGTCCCCCCAATCTCAGGGCAGGTGGTCCCATATCACACTGGCTAGCTGTAGAGGAATAAAAACAGGTTAAGTCTGCTACATCACATGGCAGCAGTAGAGTCTGTATCGTGCCTGCCTGGCGCTACTGGCAGTTTGGTGTGTCAGACACTATTACTGCTAAAATATGGGCACTATGGTATTACATGGGCACTATGGTATTACATGGGCACTATGGTAATACACGGGCACTATGGTGATACACGGGCACTACGGTATTATATGGGCACTATGGTATTACACGGGCACTATGGTAATATAAGGGCACTATGGTAATATAAGGGCACTATGGTATTACACAGGCACTATGGTATTACACGGGCACTATGGTAATATAAGGGCACTATGGTATTATATGGGCACTATGGTATTACACGGGCACTATGGTAATATATGGACAGTATGGTATTACACGGGCACTATGGTATATGGGCACTATGGTATTATATGGGCACTATGGTATTACACGGGCACTATGGTAATATACGGGCACTATGGTATTACATGGGCACTATGGTATTACACGGATACTATGGTATTACACGGACACTATGGTATTACACGGGCACTATGGTAATATATGGACAGTATGGTATTACACGTGCACTATGGTATATGGGCACTATGGTATTATATGGGCACTATGGTAATATAAGTGCACTATGGTATATGGGCACTATGGTAATATATTCACACTATGGTATTACACGGGCAGTATGGTATTATATGGGCACTATGGTATTACACGGGCACTATGGTAATATATGGACAGTATGGTATTACACGTGCACTATGGTGTATGGTATATGGGCACTATGGTATTATATGGGCACTATGGTAATATAAGTGCACTATGGTATATGGGCACTATGGTAATATATTCACACTATGGTATTACACGGGCAGTATGGTATTATATGGGCACTATAGTATTACACAGGCACTATGGTATTACATGGGCACTATGGTATTACACGGACACTATGGTATTACACGGACACTATGGTATTATATGGGCACTATGGTATTACACGGGCACTATTGTAATATATGGGCACTATAGTATTATATGGGCACTATGGTATTATATGGGAACTATGTATTACACGGGCACTATGGTAATATATTGGCACTATGGTATTACACGGGCACTATTGTAATATATGGGCACTATGGTATTATATGGGCACTATGGTATTATATGGGAACTATGTATTACACGGGCACTATGGTATTACATGGGCACTATGGTAATATAAGGGCACTATAAAATTAGATGTGCACTATGGTATTATATGGGAACTATGTTAATATAAGGGCACTATGGTATTACACAGGCACTATAGTATTATATGGACACTATGGTATTATATGGCACTATGGTATTATATGGGCATTATGGTAATATATGGGCACTATGGTAATATATGGGCACTATGGTAATATATGG
Source organism: Phyllobates terribilis (assembly GCF_046119375.1). Lineage (NCBI taxonomy): Eukaryota > Metazoa > Chordata > Amphibia > Anura > Dendrobatidae > Phyllobates > Phyllobates terribilis. The sequence continues at coordinate 266,399,270 of NW_027362767.1, forward strand.
GCATTATGGTAATATATGGGCACTATGATAATATATGCGCACTATGGTAATATATGGGCACTATGGTATTATATGGGCATTATGGTAATATATGAGCATTATGGTAATATATGGGCACTATGGTAATATATGGGCACTATGGTATTATATGGGCATTTTGGTAATATATGGGCACTATGGTAATATATGGGCATTATGGTAATATAAGGGCACTTTGGTAATATATGGGCACTATGGTAATATATGGGCATTATGGTAATATAAGGGCACTATGGTAATATATGGGCACTATTGTGTTACATTGGCACTATGGTATTATATGGGCACTGTTATTATATGGGCACTGTTATTATATGGGCAGTATGGTATTATATGGGCACTATGGTAATATATGGGCACTATGGTATTACATGGGCACTATGGTATTACACGGATACTATGGTATTACACGGACACTATCGTATTACACGGGCACTATGGTAATATATGGACAGTATGGTATTACACGTGCACTATGGTATATGGGCACTATGGTATTATATGGGCACTATGGTAATATAAGTGCACTATGGTATATGGGCACTATGGTAATATATTCACACTATGGTATTACACGGGCAGTATGGTATTATATGGGCACTATGGTATTACACGGGCACTATGGTAATATATGGACAGTATGGTATTACACGTGCACTATGGTATATGGTATATGGGCACTATGGTATTATATGGGCACTATGGTAATATAAGTGCACTATGGTATATGGGCACTATGGTAATATATTCACACTATGGTATTACACGGGCAGTATGGTATTATATGGGCACTATGGTATTACACAGGCACTATGGTATTACATGGGCACTATGGTATTACACGGACACTATGGTATTACACGGACACTATGGTATTATATGGGCACTATGGTATTACACGGGCACTATTGTAATATATGGGCACTATAGTATTATATGGGCACTATGGTATTATATGGGAACTATGTATTACACGGGCACTATGGTAATATATTGGCACTATGGTATTACACGGGCACTATTGTAATATATGGGCACTATGGTATTATATGGGCACTATGGTATTATATGGGAACTATGTATTACACGGGCACTATGGTATTACATGGGCACTATGGTAATATAAGGGCACTATAAAATTAGATGTGCACTATGGTATTATATGGGAACTATGTTAATATAAGGGCACTATGGTATTACACAGGCACTATAGTATTATATGGACACTATGGTATTATATGGCACTATGGTATTATATGGGCATTATGGTAATATATGGGCACTATGGTAATATATGGGCACTATGGTATTATATGGGCATTATGGTAATATATGGGCACTATGGTAATATATGGGCATTATGGTAATATATGGGCACTATGATAATATATGCGCACTATGGTAATATATGGGCACTATGGTATTATATGGGCATTATGGTAATATATGGGCACTATGGTAATATATGAGCATTATGGTAATATATGGGCACTATGGTAATATATGGGCACTATGGTATTATATGGGCATTTTGGTAATATATGGGCACTATGGTAATATATGGGCATTATGGTAATATAAGGGCACTTTGGTAATATATGGGCACTATGGTAATATATGGGCATTATGGTAATATAAGGGCACTATGGTAATATATGGGCACTATTGTGTTACATTGGCACTATGGTATTACATGGGAATGGTATTATATGGGCACTGTTATTATATGGGCACTATGGTATTATATGGGCACTATGGTAATATATGGGCATTATGGTAATATAAGGGCACTATGGTAATATATGGGCACTATGGTAATATATGGGCATTATGGTAATATAAGGGCACTATGGTAATATATGGGCACTATTGTGTTACATTGGCACTATGGTATTACATGGGAGTGGTATTATATGGCCACTGGTATTATATGGGTACTATGGTATTATATGGGCATTATGGTAATATATGGGCATTATAGTAATATAAGGGCACTATGGTAATATATGGGCACTATGGTATTATATGGGCACTATGGTAATATATGGGCACTATGATATTATATGGGCATTATGGTAATATAAGGGCACTTTGGTAATATATGGGCACTATGGTAATATATGGGCATTATGGTAATATAAGGGCACTATGGTAATATATGGGCACTATGGTAATATATGGGCATTATGGTAATATAAGGGCACTATGGTAATATATGGGCACTATTGTGTTACATTGGCACTATGGTATTACATGGGAATGGTATTATATGGGCACTGTTATTATATGGGTACTATGGTATTATATGGGCATTATGGTAATATATGGGCATTATGGTAATATAAGGGCACTATGGTAATATATGGGCACTATGGTAATATATGGGCATTATGGTAATATAAGGGCACTATGGTAATATATGGGCACTATTGTGTTACATTGGCACTATGGTATTACATGGGAATGGTATTATATGGCCACTGGTATTATATGGGTACTATGGTATTATATGGGCACTATGGTAATATATGGGCATTATGGTAATATAAGGGCACTATGGTAATATATGGGCACTATGGTAATATATGGGCATTATGGTAATATAAGGGCACTATGGTAATATATGGGCACTATTGTGTTACATTGGCACTATGGTATTACATGGGAATGGTATTATATGGCCACTGGTATTATATGGGTACTATGGTATTATATGGGCACTATGGTAATATATGGGCATTATGGTAATATAAGGGCACTATGGTAATATATGGGCACTATGGTAATATATGGGCATTATGGTAATATAAGGGCACTATGGTAATATATGGGCACTATTGTGTTACATTGGCACTATGGTATTACATGGGAATGGTATTATATGGCCACTGGTATTATATGGGTACTATGGTATTATATGGGCATTATGGTAATATATGGGCATTATAGTAATATAAGGGCACTATGGTAATATATGGGCATTATGGTAATACACGGGCACTATGGTAAAATAAGGGCACTATGGTAATATATGGGCACTATGGTATTATATGGGCACTATGGTAATATATGGGCACTATGATATTATATGGGCATTATGGTAATATATGGACGCTATGGTAATATATGGGCACTATGGTAATATATGGGCATTATGGTAATATATGGGCACTATGGTAATATATGGGCATTATGGTAATACACGGGCACTATGGTAAAATAAGGGCACTATGGTAATATATGGGCATTATGGTATTATATGAGCACTATGGTATATGGGCACTATGGCAATATATGGGCATTATGGCAATATATGGGCACTGTAATACACAAGCACTATGGTATTATATGGGCATTATGGTAATATATGGGCACTATGGTAATGTATGGGCACTATGGTATTATATGGGCATTATGGCAATATATGGGCACTGTAATACACAAGCACTATGGTATTATATGGGCATTATGGTAATATATGGGCACTATGGTAATGTATGGGCACTATGGTATTATATGGGCATTATGGTAATATATGGGCACTATGGTATTATATGGGCATTATTGTAATATATTGGCACTATGGTAACATATGGGCACTATGGTAATATAAGGGCACTATGGTAATATATGGGTACTATGGTATTATATGGGCACTATGGTAACATATAGGCACTATGGTAATATAAGGGCACTATGGTAATATATGGGCACTATGATATTATATGGGCATTATGGTAATATATGGGCACTATGGTAATATATGGGCATTATGGTAATATATGGGCACTATGGTAATATATGGGCATTATGGTAATATATGGGCACTATGGTAATATATGGGCACTATGGTAATATATGGGCATTATGGTAATATATGGGCACTATGGTAGTATATGGGCATTATGGTAATATATGGGCATTAGGGTAATATATGAGCACTATGGTATTATATGGGCACTATGGTAATATATGGGCACGATGGTAATATATGGGCATTATGGTAATATATGGGCATTAGGGTAATATATGGGCACTATGGTACTATATGGGCACTATGGTATTATATGGGCACTATGGTAATATATGGGCATTATAGTAATATATGGGCATTAGGGTAATTTATGAGCACTATGGTATTATATGGGCATTATGGTATTATATGAGCACTATGGTAATATATGGGCATTATGTTATTATATGGGCATTATGGTATTATATGGGCATTATGGTAATATATGGGCACTATGGTAATATATGGGCATTATGGTAATACACGGGCACTATGGTAAAATAAGGGCACTATGGTAATATATGGGCATTATATGAGCACTATGGTATATGGGCACTATGGTAATATATGGGCATTATGGTATTATATGAGCACTATGGTAATATATGGGCATTATGTTATATGGATATTATGGTATTATATTGGCATTATGGTAATATATGGGCACTATGGTAATATATGGGCATTATGGTAATACACGGGCACTATGGTAAAATAAGGACACTATGGTAATATATGGGCATTATATGAGCACTATGGTATATGGGCACTATGGTAATATATGGGCATTATGGTAATATATGGGCACTGTAATACACAAGCACTATGGTATTATATGGGCATTATGGTAATATATGGGCACTATGGTAATGTATGGGCACTATGGTATTATATGGGCATTATGGTAATATATGGGCACTATGGTATTATATGGGCATTATTGTAATATATGAGCACTATGGTAATATATTGGCACTATGGTAACATATGGGCACTATGGTAATATAAGGGCACTACGGTAATATATGGGTACTATGGTATTATATGGGCACTATGGTAACATATAGGCACTATGGTAATATAAGGGCACTATGGTAATATATGGGCACTATGGTATTATATGGGCATTATGGTAATATATGGTTGCTATGGTAATATATGGGCACTATGGTATTATATGGGCACTATGGTAATATATGGGCATTATGGTAATATATGGGCACTATGGTATTATATGGGCACTATGGTAATATATGGGCACTTTGGTAATATATGGGCATTATGGTAATATATGGGCACTATGGTATTATTTGGGCATTATGGTAATATATGGGCATTAGGGTAATATATGAGCACTATGGTATTATATGGGCACTATGGTAATATATGAACACTATGGTATTATATGGGCACTATGGTGATATATGGGCATTATGGTATTATATGGGCATTATGGTAATATATGGGCATTATAGTAATATATGGGCACTATGGTAATGTATGGGCACTATGGTAATGTATGGGCACTATGGTAATATATGGGCACTATGGTAGTATAAGGGCATTATGGTAATATATGAGCATTAGGGTAATATATGAGCACTATGGTATTATATGGGCACTATGGTAATATATGGGCATTATGGTAATATATGGGCATTAGGGTAATATATGGGCACTATGGTAATATATGGGCACTATGGTATTATATGGGCACTATGGTAATATATGGGCACTATGGTATTATATGGGCACTATGGTAATATATGGGCATTATGGTAATATATGGGCATTAGGGTAATTTATGAACACTATGGTATTATATGGGCACTATGGTATTATATGAGCACTATGGTGATATATGGGCATTATGGTAGTATATGGGCATTATGGTAATATATGGGCACTATGGTAATATATGGGCACTATGGTATTATATGGGCATTATGGTATTATATGGGCATTAGGGTAATTTATGAGCACTATGGTATTATATGGGCATTATGGTAATATATGGGCATTAGGGTAATTTATGAGCACTATGGTATTATATGGGCACTATGGTATTATATGAGCACTATGGTAATATATGGGCATTATGGTAGTATATGGGCATTATGGTAATATATGGGCACTATGGTAATATATGGGCACTATGGTATTATATGGGCACTATGGTAATATATGGGCACTATGGTATTATATGAGCACTATGGTGATATATGAGCACTATGGTAATATATGAGCACTATGGTGATATATGGGCATTATGGTATTATATGAGCACTATGGTAATATATGAGCACTATGGTAATATATGAGCACTATGGTAATATATGGGCATTATGGTATTATATGGGCATTATGGTATTATATGAGCACTATGGTAATATATGAGCACTATGGTAATATATGGGCATTATGGTATTATATGGGCATTATGGTATTATATGGTTATTATAGTAATATATGAGCACTATGGTAATATATGGGCACTATGATATTATATGGGCATTATGGTAATATATGGGCACTATGGTAATATATGGGCATTATGGTAATATATGGGCACTATGGTAATATATGGGCATTATGGTAATATATGGGCACTATGGTAATATATGGGCATTATGGTAATATATGGGCACTATGGTAGTATATGGGCATTATGGTAATATATGGGCATTAGGGTAATATATGAGCACTATGGTATTATATGGGCACTATGGTAATATATGGGCACTATGGTAATATATGGGCATTATGGTAATATATGGGCATTAGGGTAATATATGGGCACTATGGTACTATATGGGCACTATGGTATTATATGGGCACTATGGTAATATATGGGCATTATGGTAATATATGGGCATTAGGGTAATTTATGAGCACTATGGTATTATATGGGCATTATGGTATTATATGAGCACTATGGTAATATATGGGCATTATGTTATTATATGGGCATTATGGTATTATATGGGCATTATGGTAATATATGGGCACTATGGTAATATATGGGCATTATGGTAATACACGGGCACTATGGTAAAATAAGGGCACTATGGTAATATATGGGCATTATATGAGCACTATGGTATATGGGCACTATGGTAATATATGGGCATTATGGTATTATATGAGCACTATGGTAATATATGGGCATTATGTTATTATATGGGCATTATGGTATTATATTGGCATTATGGTAATATATGGGCACTATGGTAATATATGGGCATTATGGTAATACACGGGCACTATGGTAAAATAAGGACACTATGGTAATATATGGGCATTATATGAGCACTATGGTATATGGGCACTATGGTAATATATGGGCATTATGGTAATATATGGGCACTGTAATACACAAGCACTATGGTATTATATGGGCATTATGGTAATATATGGGCACTATGGTAATGTATGGGCACTATGGTATTATATGGGCATTATGGTAATATATGGGCACTATGGTATTATATGGGCATTATGGTAATATATGAGCACTATGGTAATATATTGGCACTATGGTAACATATGGGCACTATGGTAATATAAGGGCACTATGGTAATATATGGGTACTATGGTATTATATGGGCACTATGGTAACATATAGGCACTATGGTAATATAAGGGCACTATGGTAATATATGGGCACTATGGTATTATATGGGCATTATGGTAATATATGGTTGCTATGGTAATATATGGGCACTATGGTATTATATGGGCACTATGGTAATATATTGGCACTATGGTAATATATGGGCATTATGGTAATATATGGGCACTATGGTATTATATGGGCACTATGGTAATATATGGGCACTTTGGTAATATATGGGCATTATGGTAATATATGGGCACTATGGTATTATTTGGGCATTATGGTAATATATGGGCATTAGGGTAATATATGAGCACTATGGTATTATATGGGCACTATGGTAATATATGAACACTATGGTATTATATGGGCACTATGGTGATATATGGGCATTATGGTATTATATGGGCATTATGGTAATATATGGGCATTATAGTAATATATGGGCACTATGGTAATGTATGGGCACTATGGTAATGTATGGGCACTATGGTAATATATGGGCACTATGGTAGTATAAGGGCATTATGGTAATATATGAGCATTAGGGTAATATATGAGCACTATGGTATTATATGGGCACTATGGTAATATATGGGCATTATGGTAATATATGGGCATTAGGGTAATATATGGGCACTATGGTAATATATGGGCACTATGGTATTATATGGGCACTATGGTAATATATGGGCACTATGGTATTATATGGGCACTATGGTAATATATGGGCATTATGGTAATATATGGGCATTAGGGTAATTTATGAACACTATGGTATTATATGGGCACTATGGTATTATATGAGCACTATGGTGATATATGGGCATTATGGTAGTATATGGGCATTATGGTAATATATGGGCACTATGGTAATATATGGGCACTATGGTATTATATGGGCATTATGGTATTATATGGGCATTAGGGTAATTTATGAGCACTATGGTATTATATGGGCATTATGGTAATATATGGGCATTAGGGTAATTTATGAGCACTATGGTATTATATGGGCACTATGGTATTATATGAGCACTATGGTAATATATGGGCATTATGGTAGTATATGGGCATTATGGTAATATATGGGCACTATGGTAATATATGGGCACTATGGTATTATATGGGCACTATGGTAATATATGGGCACTATGGTATTATATGAGCACTATGGTAATATATGAGCACTATGGTGATATATGAGCACTATGGTAATATATGAGCACTATGGTGATATATGGGCATTATGGTATTATATGGGCATTATGGTATTATATGGGCATTATGGTATTATATGAGCACTATGGTGATATATGGGCATTATGGTATTATATGGGCATTATGGTATTATATGGGCATTATAGTAATATATGAGCACTATGGTATTATATGGGCACTATGAATGCTCCAGTCATTCTTTCCTTTTATACAGACACAATGGTGTCGATTTATCAGATTCCACAGCAACTAATCACAGTGCAGATTTCATTTTTCCATAGCAACCAATCACAGCGCAGCTTTCTTTTTTCCATAGCAACCAATCACAGCGTAGCTTTGATGTTTCTATAGCAACCAACCACAGCACAGCTTTCATTTCCCCACATCTGCTGTGCTGTGATTGGTTGCTGGGGGACAAGAGTCTTTCCTGTCTCAGTTGTGATATATTTGCTATCTCGAGAGGCTCCGGCGCCCCATACACCCTGTCATACCTCCCAACTTTTGACGAACAGAAAGAGGGACAGATGTTGAGGCAAATTTTGGCCACGCCCCTTGCCACACCCCAATCCACGTCCATTTACCATTTCTTCCTCCCCTGGCAGGAGGAGTTGTCATAGGGGCGCTAGCAGTGAGGGACATTCAGCAGACGCCTGAGACTGCAGGGTGTAGACCCAAATCCAGGACTGTCCACAGTATTCGGGACAGTTGGGACTAGAGATGAGCGAATAGATTCACAGGTCTCCAGTCCAGCGTTCAGGTCAGTGGTACCAGGCGGCTGGACAGGAGGCCGTGAATCTCTAACCATCCGGCGTCCCTGCCGGCTTTTAATCACCCAGGGCAGTGACGTCATCTGTGCGTCCTGCTCATCTCTAGTTGGGACCTGTGGATTATTTTTTGTTGCTTCATTCACAGTCTAGGTCGCCAGAACTTTCTCATTTTTATGTAGCTTCAGTTCATGACATCTGACTTTTATGTGTCTGTAAGGTCGTGTTCACACGGTGCAGAAATACTGTGATTTTTGTTTTCTGCAGGATCCGCACCAAACTACACAATAACAATCTTCTCTAATTGCTGCATTTTTTTAGGCCCTTTCCCCCTTATTTGATGCGTTTTTGGTGCAGATGTGAAGCCGCGTTTTTTAATTGCTTTTTATAGTAAAGAAAAGTTTTGATTCTTAATAAAGTTTCTGAAGTTTTTTACCTGCGTTTTTTTTTTTTAGGATCCAAATAGAAGATTATAAAAAAAGCACCAAAACCGCACAGTTCAGCAACGTCTTTAGACCACAGGGGGCGCAGTTCTCATGAAATCACATCCACTTTCCTTCGACGGTTAAGCAGAGCAGAATTTCTGTGCAAAAAAACAGCAGAAAAAACGCAGCATTTACGCTACATGTGTACACGGTATAAATGTCCAAGAAAAGTGGATGTGATTCCATGAAATCTCCGCTCCGTGGTCTGAAGACGACGCTGAACTCTGCTGTTTTGGTGCATTTTTTCTCAATAGGCTTCTTCAGAAAAAAAAAATGCATGAAGAAAAAAACTCTGTTGCATTTTTAAGCACAGAATCAAAGCTTTTCTGTACTATAAAAAAGCATTAAAAATGTGGATGCACATCTGCACCAGCAATGCATTAAATAAGCGGGAAACCGCAAAAAAGAAACGCAGCAAACACGCAATAATCAGAGAAGATCAGTGTTATGTTTTCAATACATTTTATATGGGTTTAATAGAGAAAAATATCAATTACACCATTTACCAATCCCTGTAAATAATCTGATTGCTGTGATGTGCGGGTCGCTACGATTACAGGGACACGATATGTCCGTGTTATGTGCTGATTTATGATGTTTATTATTTTTAAAAAAGCGCATTAAAAATAACAATATTTTAAGTGTTTTTCCTTATTTTTTTTCTAATTTTATAGGAATAAAAAATCCTCTTATTCTCCCTCTAGAATACAATACATAGAGATACATTACACACAGATACATTACACACTGCCTGCTACAACCCCTGGCAAAAATTATGGAATCACCGGGCTCGGAGGATGTTCATTCAGTTGTTTAATGTTGTTGAAAATAAGCAGATCACAGACATGGCAGAAAACTAAAGTCATTTCAAATGGCAACTTTAGGGCTTTAAGAAACACTAAAAGAAATCAAGATAAAAAATGTGGTACACAGTAAGGGTAATTTATTTTTCAGACCAAGCAGAGGGAAAAAAATATGGAATCACTCAATTCTGAGGAAAAAATTATGAAATCATGAAAAACAAACACACAAAAGAACACTCCAATACATCACTAGTATTTTGTTGCACCACCTCTGGCTTTAATAACAGCTTGCAGTCTCTGAGGCATGGACTTAATGAGTGACAAACAGTACTCTTTATCAATCTGGCTCCAACTTTCTCTAATTGCTGCTGCCAGATCAGCTTTGCAGGTTGGAGCCTTGTCATGGACCATTTTCTTCAACTTCCACCAAAGATTTTCTATTGGATTGAGATCTGGACTATTTGCAGGCCATGACATTGACCTTATGTGTCTTCTTTCAAGGAATGTTTTCACAGTTTTTGCTCTATGGCAGGATGCATTATCATCTTGAAAAATGATTTCATCATCCCCAAACATCCTTTCAATTGATGGGATGCGAAAACTGTCCAAAATATCAATGTAAACTCGGGCATTTATAGAAGATGTAATGACAGCCATCTCCCCAGTGCCTTTACCTGACATGCAGCCCCATATCATCAATGGCTGTGGAAATTTGCATGTTCTCTTCATTCAGTCATCTTTATAAATCTCATTGGAACGGCACCAAACAAAAGTTCCAGCATCATCACCTTGCCCAATGCAGATTCGCGATTCATCACTGAATATGACTTTCATCCAGTCATCCACAGTCCACGATTGCTTTCCTTAGCCCATTGTAACCCTGTTTTTTTTCTGTTTAGGTGTTAATGGTGGCTTATGTTTAGCTTTTCTGTATGTAAATCCCATTTCCTTTAGGCGGTTTCTTACAGTTCGGTCACAGACATTGACTCCAGTTTCCTCCCATTCGTTCCTCATTTGTTTGTTGTGCATTTCCTGGTTTGGAGACATATTGCTTTAAGTTTCCAGTCTTGACGCTTTGATGTCTTCCTTAGTCTACCAGTATGTTTGCCTTTAACAACCTTCCCATGTTGTTTGTATTTGGTCCAGATTTTAGACACAGCTGACTGTGAACAACCAACATCTTTTGCAACATTGCGTTATGGTTTACCTTCTTTTAAGAGTTTGATAATCCTCTCCTTTGTTTCAATTGACATCTCTCGTGTTGGAGCCATGATTCATGTGAGTCCACTTGGTGCAACAGCTCTCCAAGGTGTGATCACTCCTTTTTAGATGCAGACTAACGAGCAGATCTAATTTGATGCAGGTGTTAGTTTTGGAAATGAAAATTTACAGGGTGATTCCATAATTTTTTCCTCAGAATTGAGTGATTCCATAATTTTTCCCCTCTGCTTGGTCTGAAAAAAATTACCCTTACTGAGTATCACATTTTTTTTTCTTGATTTCTTTTAGTGTTTCTTAACCCCTTTAAAGCCCATGACGTACTAATACGCGTCAGTGCCCTGGGCTTTAAGAGCCTGACCCGTATTAGTACGTCATCGCGATCGCGCGTGCACACAGGCTGTGCGGGCGCGATCGCCGCCGGGTGTCAGCTGATTGTCACAGCTGACACCCGGTACTATGTGCAGGGAGCGGTCCCTCACCGCTCCCAGCACATTAACCCCCGCAATGCTGCGATCAAAGTCGATCGCAGCATTGCGGAGGCAAGGGGAGGTGATCGCAATACTCACCTCCTCTTCCGGCCTCCAGCGCTGTGTGCTGCGGCTTCCCGGGTGTTGCCATGACGACCCGATGTCGTCATGACAACATCCGGGTCACCAGACAGCAGGAAGATTGTTTGGACATGCGCAGTGCATCTCCAAACTATCTTCTCCCTGTCCAGCGCTGGCTGCCTGCATGGCACAGGGATGGTGCTCCATCCCTATGCTGTGCAGGCGATCAGAATGAAAAAAGTGAAAGTCCCTTAGTGGGACAAAGTAAAAAAGCAAAAAAACTCCCAAAAAGTGGAAAAAAAAAATTGTAAAAATATAAAAAAAAAAAAAAAAATTCACTAAAAATAAAAATATAATGTACCCATCAATAAATATTATTATGAAAAAAAAACAAACAAACAATAAAAGTACACATATTTGGTATCGCCGCGTCCGTAACGACCTGGCCTATAAAACTGTTCCACTAGTTAACCCCTTCAGTGAATACGGTAAAAAAAATTAAAAAAAAAACAAAGCAAAAACAATGCTTTATCACCATACCGCCAAACAAAAAATGGAATAACACGCGATCAAACAGACGAATATAAATAAAAATGATATCGCTGAAAGCGTCATCTGGTCCCGCAAAAAAACAAGCCGCCATACAGCTCCATCATCCGAAAAATCAAAAAGTCACAGCTCTCAGAATAAAGCGATGCAAAAGAATAATTTTTTCTATAAAACAGCTTTTATTGTGTAAAAGCGCCAAAACATAAAAAACGATATAAATGTGGTACCACTGTAAACGTACTGACCCGAAGAATAAAGCTGCCTTATCAATTTTACCACACGCGGAGCAGAATAAAAAAATGAAAAAAAACACAATTCCTGAATTATTGGTTTTTGTTTATTCTGCCTCCCAAAAATAGGAATAGAAAGCGATCAAAAAATGTCACGTGCCTGAAAATGGCACCAGTAAAAACGTCAACTCATCCTGCAAAAAACAAGCTGTCACATGACTGTGTCAGACGAAATATGGCGATGCAAAAACTAGATTTTACAAAATATGTGTCTTTTAGTGTGTGACAGCTGTCAATCATAAAAACCCGATATGATTCTGGTATCGCTGTAATCGCACCGACCCGAAGAATAAAGTAATCTCATCACTTATACCGCACGGGGAACGGCGTAAAAAATAAGCGCTAGGGCTAATGTTAGGGTTGGGGTTGTTTTTTTTTTTCAAAAGTAAAAAAAAAAAAAAATGACGATATGGCGACTAGTGTTGAGCGCAAGTGCTCGCTACTTGAGTTTGCATCGGGTGCTCGGGCATGCACTGAGTATCGCGGGTGCTCGAGTCTCCGCCCCATATTCTTCGCGGCCAAAAAAAACTCTCAGGGATTGCCTGCCATGCATGAGTGATCCCTGCATGTTTTTTTGGGGGTGTCTAATAACCGTGAAACATGCGGGCGGGGACTCGAGCATTTCACTTGAGCACCCGTGATACATGGTGCATACCTGAGTACCCGATGCAAACTCAAGTAGCGAGCACTTGCGCTCAAGACTAATGACAACTTATTCAATATGATGACCTAATGTTATCAAATTCTGTGTCATACCTCTGGGTTCAATATGTTCACTATACCCCTTAATAAAATCCTTGAGGGGTATAGTTTCCAAAATGGGGTCACTTGTGGGGGAGCTCCACTGTTTAGGCACATCAGGGGCTCTCTAAACGCGCATGGTGTCCGCTAACAAATTGAATGGAAAATCGGCTCAAATTGTTAGCGGACACCATGTTGCGTTTGGAGAGCCCCTGTGTGCCTAAACATTGGAGCTCCCCCACAAGTGACCCCATTTTGGAAACTAGACCACCCAAGGCACCTATCTAGATGCATAGTGAGCACTTGGAACCCCCAGGTGCTTCACAAATTGATTCGTAAAAATGAAAAAGTGTTTTTTTTTCCACTTTTTCATTTTTACGAATCAATTTGTGAAGCACCTGGGGGATCCAAGTTCTCACTATACATCTAGATAGGTGCCTTGGGGGGTCTAGTTTCCAAAATGGGGTCACTTGTGGGGGGTTTCTACTGTTTAGGCACATCAGGGGCTCTCCAAACGCAACATGGTGTCAGCTAACAATTTGAGCCAATTTTCCATTCAATTTGTTAGCGGACACCATGTCGCGTTTGGAGAGCCCCTGATGTGCCTAAACAGTGGTGCTCCCCCACAAGTGACCCCATTTTGGAAACTAGACCCCCCAAGGCACCAATCTAGATGCATAGTGAGCACTTGGAACCCTCAGGTGCTTCACAAATTGATTCGTAAAAATGAAAAAGTGGAAAAAAAAAATACTTTTTCATTTTTACGAATCAATTTGTGAAGCACCTAGGGGTTCCAAGTTCTCACTATGCATCTAGATAGGTGCCTTGGGGGGTCTAGTTTCCAAAATGGGGTCACTTGTGGGGGGTTTCCACTGTTTAGGCACATCAGGGGCTCTCCAAATGCAACATGGCGTCCGCCATCGATTCCAGCCAAATTTCCATTCCAAAAGTCAAATGGCGCTCCTTCACTTCTGAGTCCTGCCGTGCGCCCAAACAGTGGTTTTTCCCCACATATGGGGTATCTGCATGCCCAGGGAAAATTGCACAACAAATTTTGGGGTACATTTTTTCCTGTTACCCCTGCAAAAATAAAAAAAATTGGGTCTAAAGTAACATTTTTGTGAAAAAAGTTAAATGTTCATTTTTTTCTTCCACATTCCAAAAATTCCTGTGAAGCACCTGAAGGGTTAATGAAGATCTTGAATGTGGTTTTGAGCACCTTGAGGGGTGTAGTTTTTAGAATGGTGTCACTTTTGGGTATTTTCTGTCATAAAGACCTCTCAAAGTGACTTCAAATATGATGTGGTCCCTAAAAAAATGGTTTTGTAAATTTTGTTGGAAAAATGAGAAATTGCTGGTCAACTTTTAACCCTTATAGCTCCCTAACAAAAAAAAATTTTGGTTCCAAAATTGTGCTGATGTAAAGTAGATATGTGGGAAATGTTATTTATTAACTATTTTATGAGATATATCTCTCTTTTTTAAGGGCATAAAAATTAAAATTTTGAAAATTGCAAAATTTTCAAAATTTTCGCCAAATTTCCGTTTTTTTCACAAATAAACGCAAGTGATATTGAAGAAATTTTACCACAATCATGAAGTACAATATGTCACGAAAAAACATTCTCAGAATCAGGGGGATCCGTTGAAGTGTTCCAGAGTAATTACCTCATAAAGTGACAGTGGTCAGAATTATTAAAATTGGCCCGGTCATTAACTTGCAAACCACCCTCGGGGGTAAAGGGGTTAAAGCCCTAAAGTTGCCATTTGAAATGACTTTAGTTTTGTGCCATGTCTGTGATCTGCTTTTTTTCAACAACATTAAACAACTGAATGAACATCCTCCGAGCCCGGTGATTCCATAATTTTTGCCAGGGATTGTATAAAGGTCAAGGCTACCAAAACCTCCTATGTCTCCCATTATGAACTATGGCTCATTGGTAGAGCTGCTGCCTGGGGAGGATAAGATCAGGCCTGTGAAGAGTCCGGGAGACTGATAAGAGAGTGAGGTGAATAAATTAAATTTAATTTATGCATTTCACAGGGCGGAGCTACAAAGATGTGGGAGAGGTGAGTATAAGCCTAAGCCGGGAGAACAGCTGAGCCGTGACGGGACGCGGGACTGAGCCCTCAAAGCGGGACAGTCCCGCGGAAACCGGGAAGGTTGGGAGCTTTGCACCCTGTATAATGGCGCCCTGCTGGGGTCCTGCACAGCAGAGCTGATAAATGCTCCTCTGATGGGGAGATACCACTGTTTAGTACTGTGCGCTCCTGTTTTCCTCTGTAGAATGATGGCAAGAGTGAACCGGGCCCCGCTTTCTGCCCGGGACCCTGAATCCACTGGTCCTTGGATTATAGATAATGAATAGTAACTGGGCCACAGAACAGATGACAACAGAGCATCACTTCTATCATCCTCTGCTCTCATTCACAGTCTCACTGGTTTTACCCAGAGCTCGGGAGACATCACACCTTTACTCCAGTCACATCCAGAGCTGCTGTCACTTTCTCACTGGTTTACAGTTAGCTCTCAGGACATCGTGTCCTTAATTCCAGTTACTCCCAGGCCTGCATTCTCCATCCTGCTGATCTTATGCTCCAGTCACTGTCAAAGCTGCATTCTCATTCAAGCGGCTTTTACTGTTGACTTTCAAGGCATCATTTGTTACACTCCATTCACATCCAGAGCTGCATTTACATTCTGCTGGTTTACATTCTGCTGGCTTTTACACTCAGAATATCATGTTGCATGCGCCGGTTACATCCAATGCTACATACAGATCCAGCTACTTTTACAGTAAGCTTTCAGGATATGACATATACTCCAGTCACATCCAGAGCTGCATCCTCAATCCTGCTGTTTTCAGTTCTCTCTCAAGACATCATATCTTATACTCCAGTGACATTCAAAGCTGCATTCATATTCGAGTTGGTTTTACTGTTAGCACTCAGCACTTATGTTTTTCTCCAGTCACATCCAGAGCTGCATCTACATTTTTTTTTACTGTTAGCTCTTAGGACATCATATCATATACTCCAGTCATATGCGGAGCTGCAAGCAACGTTTTTGGCATTAGTTACATCTCGGTTTTCAGTGCATATTAGGAGTAGTAGTGTTTAAAGTGCTGCTATGTAGAAGACAAAGACATCTGACAGCACGAAACGGGTTAATGGCCAATTCTGCTACTTTCCAATATACTTTATTACTTGGTCATTTCAAGATCTCTGCTTGATGGCAACACATGAAAACATTCTTCTCCACCTCCAGGGGCTTAAAAACTGGTCCTGACCCAAATCTTCTCACAGCTGAGGATTTGCTACAATTGTATCCAGTTTTGACAATCCTCCATCTTCCCGACTGATACATTGTAACAAACCATTAGCATAGGAGAGACATTTGTGCTATTGTGTCTACACTGGGTGCTATTGTAGCAAATCCTCAGCTGGAAGATAAAATTGGGTCAGAATGGCCTCTGGATGTCAACTAGAATGTTCATATTCACATATGACAGCAAGCAGAGATCCTGGTAATGCTGATACATTGAAGCATAAAGTCCTTTAGAAAGTTGCAGAACTTTCCATTACACTGTGTGCCGAATTATTAGGCAAATGAGTATTTTGATCACATGATACTTTTTATACATGTCCTACTCCAAGCTGCATAGGTTAGAGAGCCAATTACCAATTAAGTAAATCTGGTGATGTGCATCTCTGTAATGAGGAGGGGTATTGTCTAATGACATCAACACCCTATATAAGGTGTGCTTAATTATTAGGCTGTGTTCACACGATGCGTATTTCATGCGTTTCCGCGGCGTTTTTGCAGTTGCGTAAACGCCGCGGAAACGCATGAAAAACGCATGGTAGAAGGGAAGCAATGTTCCCCAATGGAAATCCGCATGTGCTGTGCCCATGATGCGGATTTTTCCGCAGCGTTAACGCTGCGGTCAAAAATCCGCAGCATGTCAATTAATTTTGCGGAAACGCGGCGATTTCGCCGCCATTGACTTGCATTAGAACGCGCCAATTCCGCAAGACAGCATTTGTACTTGCGTAATTGGTGCGTTCTAATGTGCGGATGGTACCCGGGTGTGGAGGAGAGGAGAGTCTCATCCACACCCAGGTACCATTAAAAAAGCTGTAAAAGAAGAATAAAATAAAAAATAAATGTATTCTTACCATCTGTCGGCCCGCGCAGCGCTCCCGCTTGGTTCCCGGCACTTGCAGTGAGTTGTAGGACCTGCGGTGACGTCAGAGTCATGTGACGGGTCACGTGACGCTGACGTCGGCAGGTCTTTCAATTTAAAGTTGCCGGCAGCCGGGAGAACGGATTGAGCAGGACAGCGCGGGCCATCGGAGGTAAGTATATACACTCTCTCGGGTCACACTGTATAAATCCATGCTGTTTGCATGGATTTATATAGTGTGACCTAGTTATCAAGCACTTTCCAGGTGATGCTAACATCGCCTGGAAAGCGCTTGTCAATCTGCATGCGGAAACGCATGTGAATCTGCATGTGGATCCGCATGTATTCTGCAGGAAAAACGCATGCACAATCTGCATGCGTTTTTTCTGCCAGGGAGATGCAGAAATTATGCAGAAATTTTCTGCTTCATTTCTGCATCGTGTGCACATACCCTCAGGCAACTTCCTTTCCTTTGGCAAAATGGGTCAGAAGAGAGATTTGACGGGCTCTGAAAAGTCCAAAATTGTGAGATGTCTTGCAGAGGGATGCAGCAGTCTTGAAATTTCCAAACTTTTGAAGCCTGATCACCGAACAATCAAGCATTTCATGGCAAATAGCCAACAGGGTCGCAAGAAGCGTGTTGGCCAAAAAAGGCGCAAAATAACTGCCCATGAATTGAGGAAAATCAAGCGTGAAGCTGCCAAGATGCCATTCGCCACCAGTTTTGACATATTTCAGAGCTGCAACGTTACTGGAGTATCAAAAAGCACAAGGTGTGCGATACTCAGGGACATGGCCAATATAAGGAAGGCTGAAAAACGACCACCTATGAACAAGAAACATAAGATAAAACGTCAAGAATGGGCCAAGAAATATCTTAAGACTGATTTTTCAAAGGTTTTATGGACTGATGAAATGAGAGTGACTCTTGATGGGCCAGATGGATGGGCCAGAGGCTGGATCAATAAAGGGCAGAGAGCTGCACTCCGACTCTGACCCCAGAGGTGGGGTACTGGTATGGGCTGGTATCATCAAAGATGAACTTGTGGGACCTTTTCGGGTTGAGGATGGAGTGAAGCTCAACTCCCAGACCTACTGCCAGTTTCTGGAAGAAAACTTCTTCAAGCAGTGGTACAGGAAGAAGTCGGTATCATTCAAGAAAAACATGATTTTCATGCAGGATAATGCTCCATCACATGCATCCAACTACTCCACAGCGTGGCTGGCCGGTAAAGGTCTAAAGGAAGAAAAAATAATGACATGGCCCACTTGTTCACCTGATCTGAACCCCATAGAGAACCTGTGGTCCATCATAAAATGTGAGATCTATAGGGAGGGAAAACAGTACACCTCTCGGAACAGTGTCTGGGAGGCTGTGGTGACTGCTGCACGCAATGTTGATCGAAAACAGATCAAGCAACTGACAGAATCTATGGATGGAAGGCTGTTGAGTGTCATTATAAAGAAAGGTGGCTATATTCATCACTAATTTTTTTGGTTTTTGTTTTTGCATTTCAGAAATGTTTATTTCTAAATTTTGTGCACTGATATTGGTTTTCCTGGTGAAAATAAACAAGTGAGATGGGATTATATTTGGTTTTTATTAAGTTGCCTAATAATTCGGCACAGTAATAGTTACCTGCACAAACATATCCTCCTAAGATAGCCAAATCTAAAAAAAAAACCACTCCAACTTCCAAAATTATAAGCTTGGATATTTATGAGTCTTTTGGGTTGATTGAGAACATAGTTGGTGATCAATAATAAAAATAATCCTCTAAAATACAACTTGCCTAATAATTCGGCACACAGTGTATACATGCCTGAGCTTTATAGGGGAGAGATAAGTGGACACCACTAGAATCTCTGAATGCAGCTTTGGCTGTGACTGGAGTATGAGACATGATGTAAAGGCAGTAAAATTATTTCTGATTGCACTGTGACCTGGCTGACCAAAGGAAGCCGCCATACTCATCCCGCAGAGCGCATCTGCATCATCCGCCAGCATCTTGTCTGCAGCCTCAGAGGCGCCTACAATGCACACATCTACCACTCTGCCCTGGCTCCTTTATGGCGACACAATGCCTTTCTTCTCGCAGGTTTGTGCTTTCTAGTGGCGTGTTACAATGCGGCAGATGCCAGCGCGCCTGCTTTGATGGCGGAACACACAGAACTGTTTTTGAACTCTCTCAAAGTGGTAAAAAAAAATAAATCAAAGGCTTTCTTCCCGGGCTACAGAGACTCACACAAGAGGCGGGAGGACGGCGCTCATCAGCCGTGTTATCTCAATCAGCAGACAGATAAAAGGTGGCAAAGCCGACGGGGGTACCAACCAACCGGAAAATGGCGGAGAGGAACCGACTATCTGCCAACAAAAAAGACGGTTTCAATTAATTTCTGTCATAAAATAAAGAATCTAGAAATCATGTCCTCACTACAAAGATACAATGTTTGCATAATGAAGTTCTGCAGCAGCTGAGGTATATGATGAGGTTCTACAGCAGCTGAGATGTATGATGAAGCACGCTGCAGCGTGTGACGAGGTCTTACAGCAGCTGAGGTTTTAATATGAGGTTCTGCAGCAGTTGTGTTGCGTGTGAAAAGGTTCTGCTGCAGCTGAGCTGTGTATTATGAGGTTCTGCAGCAGCTGACGTCTATCATGAGGTTATGAAGTAGCTGCAAAGTGCAAGGAAGTTCTGCAGCAGCTGCAGGGTGTGAGGAAGTTCAGCAGCAGTTGCGGTGTGTGAGGAACGTCTTCAGCAGCTACAGTGTCGGTGTGTGATGAGGTTCTGCAGCAGCTGAGCTGTGTATTATGAGGTTTTGCAGCAGCTGTGTAGCGTGAGAAAGTTCTGCAGCAGCTGAGATGTGTATTATAAGGTTCTGCAGCAGCTGCAGAGTGGAAGGAGGTTCTGTAGCAGCTGAGCTGTTTATTATGAGGTTCTGCAGCAGCTGAGTTCTATTAAGAGGCTATAAAGTAGCTGTGAAGTGTGAGGAAGTTCTGCGGCAGCTGCGGTGTTTGAGGTTCTGCAGCAGCGGAGCTGTGTATTATGAGGTTTTGCAGCAGCTGCGGTGTGTGAGGAGGTTCAATAGCAGCAGAGCTGTTTATTAGGAGGTTCTGCAGCAGCTGAGATATTTTGACCTGCAGCTGTGGAGTGTATGATGATATTCAAACTACCACACCCAATCCTGGTGTTCTGTGGCAAATGCCAAGCGTCCTGTACGGTGTTGGGCTGTGAGCACAACCACCATCTGTGGACGTCGGGCCCTCATACCACCCTCATGGAGTCGGTTTCTAACCGTTTGTGCAGACACATGCACATCTGTGGCCTGCTGGAGGTCATTTTGCAGGGCTCCTGTTCCTCCTTGGACAAAGGCGGAGGTAGCGGTCCTGCTGCTGGGTTGTTGCCCTCCTACGGCCCCCTCCACGTCTCCTGGTGTACTGGTCGGTCTCCTGGTAGCGCCTCCAGCCTCTGGACACTACGCTGACAGACACCGCAAACCTTCTTACAACCTACAACCCACAGAAGTTGCTCAGGTAATGCTGCTCATCCAGGATGGCACATCAATGCGAGCTGTGGCAAGAAGGTTTGAGGTGTCTGTCAGCGTAGTGTCCAGAGACTGGAGGCGCTACCAGGAGATGGGCCAGTACACCAGGAGATGTGGAGGGGGCTGTAAGAAGGCAACAACCCAGCAGCAGGACCGCTACCTCCGCCTTTGTGCAAGGAGGAACAGGAGGAGCACTGCCAGAGCCCTGCAAAATGACCTCCAGCAGGCCACAAATGTGCATGTGTCTGCACAAACGGTTAGAAACCAACTCCATGAGGGTGGTATGAGGGCCCGACGTCCACAAATGGGGGTTGTGCTCACAGCTCAACACCGTGCAGGACGCTTGGCATTTGCCACAAAACACCAGGATTGGCAAAGTCGCCACTGGTGCCCTGTGCTCTTCACAGATGAAAGCAAGTTCACACTGAGCACATGTGACAGACGTGACAGAGTCTGGAGATGCCATGGAGAGCGATTTGCTGCCTCAAACATCCTTCAGCATGACCGGTTTGGCAGTGGGTCAGTAATGGTGTGGGGTGGCATTTCTTTGGAGGGCCGCACAGCCCTCCATGTGCTCGCCAGAGGTAGCCTGACTGCCATTAGGTACCGAGATGAGATCCTCAGACCCCTTGTGAGACCATATGCTGGTGCGGTTGGCCCTGGGTTCCTCCTAATGCAGGACAATGCCAGACCTCATGTGGCTGGAGTGTGTCAGCAGTTCCTGCAAGATGAAGGCATTGAAGCTATGGACTGGCCCGCCCCTTCCTCAGACCTGAATCCGATTGAGCACATCTGGGACATCATGTCTCGCTCCATCCACCAACGTCACATTGCACCACAGACTGTCCAGGAGTTGGCGGATGCTTTAGTCCAGGTCTGGGAGGAGATCCCACAGGAGACCATCCGCAACCTCATCAGGAGCATGCCCAGGCGTTGTAGGGAGGTCATACAGGCACGTGGAGGCCACACACAATACTGAGCCTCATTTTGACTTGTTTTAAGGACATTACATCAAAGTTGGATCAGCCTGTAGTGTGTTTTTCCACTTTAATTTTGGGGGTGACTACAAATCCAGGCCTCCATTGGTTAATAAATTTGATTTCCATTGATGATTTTTGTGTGATTTTGTTGTCAGCACATTCAACTTTGTACAGAAAAAAGTATTCAATGAGAATATTTCATTCATTCAGATGTAGGATGTGTTATTTGAGTGTTCCCTTTATTTTTTTTGAGCAGTGTATATATTTTTCACCTTATAAGAGTGAGTTTATAAACTACCAGGAGTGCTCCCATAAGTGAAGGGGAGGGAATATAAGGGTGCTGTCATGGGTCACGAAAAATCCCGTTACCGGTAAGTAACTAAGACTTTATTCGATCACCACGAGAGAATTACAGAGAAGATATTTCTAGGGAGGGACCAACGCCTGGAGCACCCTTCTACCAAAAGTGAGGTCAGTGCCATGTCTAATCTGTAGCGTTTATAGAAAGTGGAAGGTGAGGACCAGGTAGCGGCCTTACATATATCCTCGATGGAGACATAAGCCTTTTCCGCCCAGGAGGTCGCGACGGCCCAAGTAGAATGGGCTTTCAGACCTTCTGGTATCTCCTTGCCACTTGATGGATAAGCAAGAGAGATGGCACCTCTTAGCCATCTGGCAATTGTAGGTTTTGATGGTTTACACCCCTTCCTAACATCCTGGTGACATATGAAAAGTGATCTATTTACTCTAGACTCTTTAATGACTGAAAGATATTTAATGACACATCTCCTCACGTCTAATGTGTGAAGTTTCTCTTCCTTCTCGTTCTTTGGAGAGGAACAGAAGGTAGGAAGGACTATTTCTTGAGTTCTATGAAAGTGAGAGGCTACTTTCGGAAGATAGGCCAGATCTGGCTTAAGGATTATCCTATCCTCTAGAATTTTGGTAAAAGGAGGGGCCATGGATAGAGCTTGAATGTCGCTTACTCTTCTGGCTGATGTTAAGGTGACCAATAGGGCTGTTTTTAGGGTAACTATTTTTAGAGGAGCTGATTCCAAAGGCTCGAAAGGCGGGTTACTTAGTGCAGTCAGGACCAGGTTTAAGTTCCAAGGCATTACTCTTATTTTATCAATGGGTCTAGATCTAAATGATGCTTTGATAAAATGGGAGGTCCAGTAATTAGCTGCTAAATCCTGGGAAAATAAGGCTCCCAGAGCTTAGACCTGGACCTTCAAGGTGCTGGTGGATAACCCCAACCCTAGACCGTTTTGTAGAAATTCTAATATTTTCCCAATGGGAGCTGCTTCTCCTACCCCATCACCTGAAAAGGATAGGAACTTTCGCCAGGTCCTGGCATAAATACGTGTAGTAACCTGTTTCCTACTACATAGAAGGGTGTCTGTAAGGTTTGATGAGAAGCCTCTCCTAATTAGTAACTGCCTTTCAAGTTCCATGCCGTAAGATGCAGTCCCTGCGTTGGAGGATGAACAATCAGCCCTTGTGAAAGATGATCTCTGGTAAGATCCAAGGATCGGATACCGACATCTCTTTTAGGCAGGAGAACCAGGGCCTCTTGGGTCAGAAGGGAGCTATGAGGATAACCCTGGCTCTGTCCTTCCTGATTTTCCTTAGGACCACTGGAAGGAGTAATGAAGGAGGAAACGCGTACCCCAGGCTGAATTTCCAGGGAATATTAAACCTACAAAAAGTGGAGTATAAAACCCTCAAAAAGCAGTTGTAAGTGTATAAGATAGTCTTTATTAATAGAAAAATTAAAATCACATATATCACGTATAACAATAGATCAGACGGGGTAGGGAAAACACGATGAAGAAATGGCAATTATGGATGGGTCCCCCATAGGGTAAGGATTGACCAGCCTAACATAAAGAATCGCGCAATCAATAAGTCACATCAATAGTGCAAATACAAGAAAATCACATATTATGGACTGGAGGCCTAAGTGGCAAGGATAGAAGTCCAGACGGTCATATCAAGACAGTAAGTGCAGTGAAAGACTTACCCATAGGGACACAGGTAACCACCCAGCCAGACTGGTGGTTACCTGTGTCCCTATGGGTAAGTCTTTCACTGCACTTACTGTCTTGATATGACCGTCTGGACTTCTATCCTTGCCACTTAGGCCTCCAGTCCATAATATGTGATTTTCTTGTATTTGCACTATTGATGTGACTTATTGATTGCGCGATTCTTTATGTTAGGCTGGTCAATCCTTACCCTATGGGGGACCCATCCATAATTGCCATTTCTGCATCGTGTTTTCCCTGCCCCGTCTGATCTATTGTTATACGTGATATATGTGATTTTAATTTTTCTATTAATAAAGACTATCTTATACACTTACAACTGCTTTTTGAGGGTTTTATACTCCACTTTTCGTAGGTTTAATGTTTGTTAGGGAGTACCCTGACCATTTACAGTGCCTACAAGTAGTATTCAACCTCCTGCAGATTTAGCTGGTTTGATAAGATGCAAATAAGTTAAAGCCTTCAAACTGCAAACGAGAGTAGGTTTTATGAACAGAAGCATAAATCTTACAAACCAAAAAGTTATGTTGCTCAGTTGAATTTTATTAAATTTTAAACATAAAAGTGTGGGTCAATTATTATACAACCCCTATGTTTAATATTTTGTGGAATAACCCTTGTTTGCAATTACAGCTAATAATCGTCTTTTATAAGACCTGATCAGGCCGGCACAGGTCTGTGGAGTTATCTTGGCCCACTCCTCCATGCAGATCTTCTCCAAGTTATCTAGGTTCTTTGGGTGTCTCATGTGGACTTTATTCTTGAGCTCCTTCCACAAGTTTTCAATTGGGTTAAGGTCATGAGACTGACTAGGCCACTCCAACACCTTGACTTTTTCCCTCTTGAACCAGGCCTTGGTTTTCTTGGCTGTGTGTTTTGGGCCGTTGTCTTGTTGGAAGATGAAATTACGACCCATCTTAAGATCCTTGATGGAGGAGCGGAGGTTATTGGCCAAAATCTCCAGGTAGGCCGTGCTATCCATCTTCCCATGGATGCGGACCAGATGGCCAGGCCCCTTGGCAGAGAAACAGCCCCACAGCATGATGCTGCCACCACCATGCTTGACTGTAGGGATGGTATTCTTGAGGTCGTATGCAGTGCCATCCAGTCTCCAAACGTCACGTGTGTGGTTGGCACCAAAGATCTCGATCTTGGTCTCATCAGACCATAGAACTTTGAACCAGTCTGTCTCAGAGTCCTCCAAGTGATCATGAGCAAACTGTAGACAAGCCTTGACATGACGCTTTGAAAGTAAAGGTACCTTACGGGCTCGTCTGGAACGGAGACCATTGCGGTGGAGTACGTTACTTATGGTATTGACTGAAACCAATGTCCCCACTGCCATGAGATCTTCCCGGAGCTCCTTCCTTGTTGTTCTTGGGGTAGCCTTGACTCTTCGGACAAGCCTGGCCCCGGCACGGGAGGACACTTTCAAAGGCTGTCCTGGCCGTGGAAGGCTAACAGTAGTTCCATAAGCCTTCCACTTACGGATGATGCTCCCAACAGTGGAGACAGGTAGGCCCATAGAATCATAGAATCATAGAATGGTAGAGTTGGAAGGGACCTCCTGGGTCATCTGGTCCAACCCCCTGCTCAAAGCAGGATTCACTAAATCATCTCAGACAGATGTCTGTCCAGCCTCTGTTTGAAGACGTCCATTGAAGGGGAACTCACCACCTCTCGTGGCAGCCTGTTCCACTCATTAATCACCCTAACTGTCAAAAAGTTTTTTCTAATATCTAATCTGTGTCTCCTCCCATTTAGTTTCATCCCGTTGCTTCTAGTCTTTCCCTGTGCAAATGAGAATAAAGATGATCCTTCTACAATGTGACAGCCCTTGACATATTTGTAGACAGCTATTAAGTCTCCTCTCAGTCTTCTTTTTTGCAAGCTAAACATTCCCAAATCCTGCAACCGTTCCTCATAGGACATGGTTTGCAGACCAGTCACCATTCTGGTCGCTCTTCTCTGAACTTGCTCCAGTTTGTCTATGTCTTTTTTAAAATGTGGTGCCCAAAACTGTACACAGTATTCCAGATGAGGTCTGACCAAAGAGGAGTAAAGACCGATAATGACTTCACGTGATCTAGACTGTATGCTTCTGTTAATACATCCCAGAATTGTATTTGCCTTTTTTGCTGCTGCATCACACTGTTGACTCATGTTCAGTCTATGATCTATTAGTATACCTAAGTCTTTTTCACATGTACTGTTGCTTAGCTCTATTCCTCCCATTCTGTATATGCTTTTTTCATTTTTATTGCCCAGATGTAGTACTTTGCATTTTTCCCTGTTAAAAACCATTCTGTTGGTTGCTGCCCACTGCTCCAGTTTATTTAGGTCTTTTTGAATCCTCTCTCTCTCTTCTCTAGTATTAGCTATCCCTCCTAGCTTTGTGTCATCAGCAAATTTAATCAGTTTACCCTCAATTCCTTCATCTAAATCATTGATGAAGATGTTGAACAATACAGGTCCCAGGACAGAGCCCTGTGGTATCCCACTTGAGACATTCATCCAGCTGGATGTGAAGCCATTTACAACCACCCTTTGAGTCCGATCACTAAGCCAGTTATGAATCCACCTAACAGTTGCCTGGTCCATTGCATACTTGGTCATTTTTTCAATAAGGATGGTGTGAGATACTTTGTCAAATGCTTTGCTGAAGTCAAGATATACTATATCTACAGCATTTCCCTGATCCACCCAGTCAGTGATTCTGTCATAGAAAGAAATTAAGTTAGTCTGACATGACTTGTTAGTTACAAACCCATGCTGACTCTGGTTAATCACTTCATTCTTATCCAGGTACTTACATACATGATGTTTAATAATTTGTTCAAAGATCTTTCCTGGTATAGAAGTCAGACTCACCGGCCTATAGTTCCCTGGGTCCACCTTCTTCCCCTTTTTGAAGATAGGAACAACATTTGCTCTTCTCCAGTCTTCTGGGACTTCTCCTGTTCTCCAAGAATTTTCAAAGATTATGGAGAGTGGTTCTAAAATTTCTTCTACGATCTCCTTCAGTACTCTGGGGTGTAATTCATCTGGACCTGGAGACTTGAACTCATTTATGTTAGCTAAATATTCCCTCACAATCTTTCTGTTTACAGATAACTTGGATTCTTCTATTCCTTTAAAAGGACAGTGAAAATCAGTTGATGTTACATTTTCTTTCTGAGAGAAAACAGATGCAAAATAGGAATTAAAAAGTTCGGCCTTCTCAACATCCTCTCTTACCATTTCTCCATTTTCATCCTGTAAAAATCCTATAGCATCTTTGACTTTTCTTTTACTTTTGACATACCCCCAAAATCCTTTTTTATTGCTTTTGACATCTCTTGCAAGCCTTAATTCATTGTCAGCTTTAGCTAACCTGATACGTGCCCTGCAGGATCTGCAGACTGCATTATAATCTTCTTTAGATATGCCTCCCTCTTTCCATTTAATAAACATTTCTTTCTTTCTTTTTAGCATGTGTTTAAGTTCTGTGTTCATCCATCCTGGTTTCCTTAAATGCTTCCCATTCTTCCTACTTTTCGGGATTGTTAACGATTGTGCTTTGAGAATCTCATTTTTAAAAATTTCCCATCCTTCCTGGACATTTTTGTCCTTAAGGACATCCAGCCATTGGATCCCTCCTATTCTCTTTCTGAGTCTCTTAAAATCTGCCTTTCTAAAATCTAACCTTGAAGTTTGAGTCTTCACATGTCTTCCTCCTCTAGTTATCCAAAATTCTATAATAGCATGATCGCTGCCTCCTAGGGTCCCAGCCACCTTTACCTCCTCAACCATTTCCTCCCTGTTTATAAGGATTAGATCCAAAGTAGCAGATCCCCTTGTTTTCTCCCCTACCTTTTGGAAGATAAAGTTGTCAGCAAGAGAGGATAAGAATTTGCTTGACCTGTTAGTTTTACTTGAGAGAGATTCCCAACAAATGTCTGGATAGTTGAAATCTCCCATGACCACTACGTCATATTTTTTGGAGAACTTGGTCATTTGATACATAAAGAGTTCATCCATATCTTCAGCTTGCCCAGGTGGCCTGTAGTAAATGCCTACAATGGTGTCCTTTCCGTTGTTCTCTCCTTGTATTCTTACCCAAACAGTTTCCACAGAACTCCCAGTCTCTGAAGCTTCAATCTCTGTGCAGATATACGCTTTTCTAACATACAATGCGACACCTCCTCCTCGTTTATCAATTCTGTTTCTTGCAAATAAGTTGTATCCTTTTAGCCTTTTGTTCCAATCATGTGTATCGTCCCACCAAGTTTCAGTGATTCCAATGACATCATATTCCTTTTCCTGCATTAGTAGTTCCAATTCTCCTTGTTTGTTGCCCATGCTTTGTGCATTTGTATAAAAACATTTTAGTTTGTGATTGGTTTCTCTTCCTCCCATATTTTTATTATTTAAATTGTTTTGTCTTTGTTCTTCTTTTCCACTTCCAGTAGCAGAGATCTCAATAGTATTTGTCAGCTGTATGGCTTTTTCTGGCCTTTTGCTTCCCTTCCCACATTGTTCTAGTTTAAAGCTCTCCTGATGAGTGTAGCAAGGCGACTTCCAAATACATGTTTTCCAGTCTTCGTAAGGTGCACCCCATCTCTAGCGTAGTCCATCGTATAGGTAATTCATCCCGTGATCCAGAAATCCAAATCCTTGTTGACGGCACCATCGACGTAGCCAGTTGTTCACCTGTAGAATCTTATTCCACCTCATTGTTCCATGGCCATCCACTGGGAGGATGGATGAGAAGACCACCTGCGCTCCCAATTCTTTCACTTTCTTGCCTAAGTCTTCAAAGTCACTGCAGATGGTTTCCAGGTCCTTTCTTGCGGTGTCATTTGTCCCCACATGTATTAGCAAGAATGGGTAGTGATCTGTAGGTCTGAAGAGTCTTGATATCCTGTCAGACACATCTTTAATTTTTGCTCCTGGAAGACAGCACATTTCTCTTGAGGTTATGTCTGGTCTGCAGATAGCGGCCTCTGTTCCTCTTAACAGGGAATCCCCCATGACCACCACTCTCCGTTTTTTCTTCACAACATTCTTCTTTCTCCATCCAGGAGGATTCTGAGGGCTTACAAGGTTATTCATTGCTGGCAAAGTCTTATCTTGCTGTATTTCTTCATGGTGCTCCTGCGAGAGAGCCTGGTACTGGTTCCTGAGCAGTATGGGTGCTGACTGCCTCTCGATCCTCCTGATTCTCTGGGTCACATGCTTCCATTCCTCTGTTTCGTCAGGTGCAGTTCGAATTTCTTCTCTTTCTGAATCATGAAGAGATAATTCTGCTCTGTCTAAGAACTCTTCACCTTCCTTAATGATTTTCAAGGTAGTTAACCTCTCTTCTAGATTTCGCAACTTTTCCTCCAACAGGGACACAAGCTTGCATTTCTGGCATGTGAAGTTTGGCTTTTCCACTGGCAAGTCTGTGAACATGTAGCAGGATATGCAGCTCACCAAATGGCTCCTGGACTCTTCCATGTTCTTACTGTTAATGTTCTGAAAACAGTGAAAAATGCTTCAAAATGGGAGGAGTCCTGAGGAGATAATTTGCATATTTCCACTGCATTTTGGGGTAAGTGAAGAGTCTCCGCGAGCTCAAAGAACACTGGATTTTGGCTGTTGGAGCTGAAAAGAGGACATCGGTAAACCGCGCGCCGTAGGCGCGCGGTTTACCGATGTCCTCTCTTCAGCTCCAACAGCCAAAATCCAGTGTTCTTTGAGCTCGCGGAGACTCTTCACTTACCCCAAAATGCAGTGGAAATATGCAAATTATCTCCTCAGGACTCCTCCCCTGGTTTCATTATCTCCTCAGGACTCCTCCCCAGGACTCCTCAGGACTCCTCCTTGGAAAGGGTTTTGTACCCCTTGCCAGCCTTGTGACCCTCCACGATCTTGTCTCTGATGGCCTTGGAATGCTCCTTTGTCTTTCCCATGTTGACCATGTCTGAGTGCTGTTCACAAGTTTGGGGAGGGTCTTAAATAGTCAGAAAAGGCTGGCAAAAGAGATCTTTAATCCACACATGTGAAGCTCATTATTCTTGGTGCCTGAACTACTTCTTAATACTTTTGGGGGACCAAACAGAATTCTTGTGGTTTGAGGGGTTGAATAATAAATGACACTCTGAATTAACTTTTAACGTTTTTAAAAAAAAACAAAAAAAAAAAAAAAAAAAATTTGCTGCAGTGCATTTCCCACTTCCAGGCTGATCTACAGTACAAATGTCACAATGCCAAGTTAATTCCGCATGTGTCAACCAGCTAAATCTGCAGGGGGTTGAATACTACTTGTAGGCACTGTATTATGTCATTATACTATGGTGTTCGGTCCATTTTTTTCTGAATTTCCAGGGAAGTAGCAGAGCGTCCACCGCCAGGGGATTTTCCCTGGGGTTCAGAGAGCAGAATTCCGGAACCTTGCGATATTGTTTTGTTGCAAACAGATTCACTTTTGGAAGGCCCCACATGAGAACTATCTGAGCGAAAATCTGAGAATTTAGCTCCCATTCTCCTTCCTTCAGAATATTACGGCTCAGAAAGTCTGCCTTGACGTTTTCTTTCCCTTTTAGATGTAAGGCCATAAGGGAGAGTAAATGACATTCTGCTTTTTGAAAGAGCTCGTCCTTCACTCTCATCAAGGTTTTTGACTTTGTACCCCCTTGTTGGTTCACATATGCCACTGACACTTGATTGTCTGATAATATGCGGACGTCTCGACCCTGTAGAGATATAAGGAATTCGCTTACTGCTCGTTCTATAGCAAATAGTTCTTTAACGTTAGAGGAAAGGTTTTTCTCACTCTCTGACCATATCCCCTGAACTATATTTCCATCTAAGTGAGCTCACCATCCCGTGGGACTTGCATCCGTGGTTAACACATGGGAAGGACTTACTTCCCAGGGACCCACCGAACTAGGTTCCTAGTTTCCAACCACCATTTAAGGGACTGAACCGAGTGAGGGGATAATGTTAAAGTATGTTCAAGACAGCCCCCCTAGCACTGATTCATTGTACAACACATCCCACTGAAGGGCTCTAGAGTGGAATTGCGCCCACTTAACTGCGGAAAAACATGATGTTAAAGTGTCTAAAAGGGACATCGCACTACGAAGAGACATAGAGGGTTTATCTATGGCTTTTTTAACCAAACCCTGGATTGATTTAACCTTTAAGGTTGGTAGACTAGAAGATAGTTCTTCTGAATTCAGAATAATCCCCAGAAATTGTTGGGCTTTCATGGGAGTTAATTTAGACTTTGGCAAGTTTCACAACCACCCCAACCCTTCCAGGATGGACATAACTTCTGCTAGATGGGCTTTACATTGAGGAAAAGAATTACCCACTACAAGGAAATAATCAAGGTAGGGGATTATAAGAATGCCTTTCTCCCTGACATGGGCCATGACTTCTGCCACTACTTTAGTAAAAACTCTTGGAGCGACGGCAAGACCGAAGGGAAGGGAAGTGTACTGAAAATATTTTATTACCCCTTCCATCTCTAACGCCACACTTAGGTATTTTTGATAATCTTTGTGAATGGGTACATGATAGTATGCATCTTTAAGATCTAAGACAGTCATGTAACAATCGGGAAAAACAAGTTTAATTGTTGATTTCAAATATTCCATTTTAAACGTATGAATTTTCAGGTGTCTATTCAGGGATCTCAGATTAATTATAGTCCTGAAAGAACTGTCTGGCTTGGGGACCAAAAAGAGAGGGGAGTAGAACCCTCTATCTATCTCTACCTCCAGGACCTCAACTAGCACAGATTTCTTCACTAGGTCATGGATCTCCGACTGACGTAAAGGGGAAGAACCGGAGTGAGTAACCAGAAACCTTCTGAGAGGGAGTGATTGGAACTCCAACTTTAATCCTGATCTCACCAGGCCAAGAATCCAGCTACTTGCTGTAATAAGCTCCCAGGCTGGGAGAAAGGAGGTTAATCTTCCTCCCACCTGGGCCGACCATCATTGTCCTGACTTTCGTGCCCCTTGGGAAGACGTGCCAAAAAGTAAACCTCTACCTTTCTGGTTATGGGCTTCATACTTGTCCTGTTCTTTAGTAGGTCTTTTCCGGACAAACCTCTTCCTCCTGAACGACCGTTTGTAAGTAGGCAGGGATACAGCGGGAAATCCTTTTTCTGAGTCTCCAGCTTTCTCTAATAAATCATCCATGGCAGGACCAAACAGGAACTGACCTTCACAAGGGATAGAAAAGAGTCTAGATCTGGCTTGTATGTCTCCCGGCCAACAATTTAGCCACAGAGCCTGCCGGGCAGAATTTGATGAGGCTGCTGATCTTGCTGCTAACCTGACGGAGTCCGCTGAGGCGTCAGCAAGGAACGACGCCGCACCTTGAACAAGAGGGATGGAGGATAGGATTCCTTTCCTAGACACTCCCTCTTTTAGCTGGGTTCCTAACTGCTCCAACCAGATCATTAGGGATCTGGAGCAGGGTCGGCTCCAGGTTTTTCTTGGCCCCGGGCGAAAGAGTCTCAGTGGGCCCCTTTAACACATACCACGATTCATGATGCACAGATACCGCAGAGAAATATATATATATATAGTACAATGCAAAGATTTCACTTCTTACAGTACATGAGCGATATCTATTGTAAATTGCATAATAGCTCAGAAACCGGTGATCGCTCCATACAGAATACTGGCCCCCATATAATGCTCCATACAAAATACTGGCCCCCATAAAATGCTCCATACAGGAGACTGGCCCCCCATAAAATGCTCCATACAGAATACTGGCCCCCATAAAATGTTCCATACGGAATACTGGCCCCCATATAACGCTCCATACGGAATACTGGCCCCCATATAACGCTCCATAAGGAATACTAGCCCCCATATGACGCTCCATACAGAAAACTGGCCCCCATAAAACGCTCCGTACAGGATACTGGCCACCATATAACGCTTCGTACAGGATACTGGTCCCCTTATAACGCTCCATACAGGGTACTGGCCCCCATATAATGCTCCATGCAGACTGTCCCTCCCACATAATGCCCTATGCAGGCTGTTCCCCCCTTATAATGCCCCATGCAGGATGTCACCCCCCATATAATGCCCCATGCAGGATGTCACTTCTCCCCCCATATAATTCCCCATGCAGGATGTCACCCCCCTGTTTATAATGCCCCATGCAGGATATCACCGCCCTCTCTTCAAAATGCCCCATGCAGGATGTCACCCCCCCTTTTTATAATGCCTCATGCAGGATGTCACCCCCCCCCCCCCATATAATGCCCCATGCCTCCATACATAAAAAAAAAAAAAAATCAAATACTCACCTCTCTCCTCCTCACCTGCTGCCGCTGCTCAGGTCCAGACTCCAGAATCGCCGGCGTCGTCCCGCTGTGCGCTGCCTGTGACGGCTCAGGAGAGGGCTCAGTGGAAAGACGTCACCGCACTCTCTGACCTGAGACGCCACATGGAGCGCACAGCAGGAAGACAGCGGATCTGCGGAGGCACAGGGAGAGGTAAGTATCCGGTTGCTGGGACCCTGAGCAAGCGGGGGGAGAAGGGCGGGCGCTGGCACCGCTCTCCTCCACCCATAGCCTGGCGGGGTGCCCGACCGCGAGTGGGCCCCCCCGACTGCTCAGGGCCCCGGCACTTGCCCGGGTGCTGACGCCGGCCCTGATCTGGAGGTGCAGGTGGCGGCCACTGCTGGTTTTAAGGCACCTGCTGCGGTTTCCCATGTTCCTTTTAGGAAGGTGTCTGCCTTCCTATCTAAAGGGTCCTTTAGGACTCCCATGTCATCGAATGGTAAGGAGGACTTCCTAGAAGCTTTGGTTATAGCTACGTCGAGTCTGGGTGCCTTAGACCAGGAGGAGGATTGGCTATCTTCAAAGGGGTATCTTCTTTTAAAAGAAGGAGGCAGAGAACCTTTCCTCTCTGGTAGCTTCCATTCTGTGTCAATTAGGGCCTGTATTTTATTATTCATAGGGAAACAACTTTTCTTCCTATGGTCTAGTCCCTTAAACATTACATCCTCCACTGATCTCTCAGATCTAGTTTCTATAATGCCTATGGTGGACCGGACAGCCTTGATCAATGCATCCACTTCAAGGGGAAACATTGACGACCGGAATCACTGTCTGAGGAGGAGGATGAGTGAGAGAAGTCATCCGAATCCTCGGTAACCATAGATAGGGAAGAATTATCTGATGTTGGGGAAGGTTCCCTTTTTTGTTTACTTTTAATGTTTTTTTTACAAGGGCCTTGCTAATTTCTTATTTAATTAGAGATCTCAACCCTGAAGAAAAACTGGGGGATTCCTCCGCCAGTGTCCGTCCAATACAAGTGACAGAGTCTCTTCACATAGGTATCAGGCAAAAGGATATTACATATAGCATATTCCTTGTGTTTAGACTTGGAAATGCATTTCTTGCTCGGTATTGCAGAAGAGTTTCCTGCTTATTGAGGGTCCCCCCTCTGGACTGCAGGATTTTTCTTCCTGGCTGAGCCTTTTTGGCTGGATCCTGAGGATCCATGCTTGTCCGTGGAACGGCTCCCACTTGAATGTGAGCGATGCTCCACAGGCTCTTGGTGCTCCCCAGGTAGCAAAAGTTCTTCCTGCTGCTGTTGCTCAGGATCTGCCATCTCACCTGGATGGACTGGGAAGCACCTGATAGTGATGCCTGTTATAATTTATACCGGCCTCTATCCCCGTCACCTGGTCAATTGACCTCTAGCATGGCCTAGGAAAATGACCCCCCCACCGGTGGGGAACATCGCCCCTACCTTCCATCGCACGTCTCCGACGTGTCTCTGGCCGTGACCATCATCCCGGAAGCATCGTTGAAGAGGAACGCCCACTGGCTTCCTAGCCATGCCTCCGATGACGTCACCAGCCGTGTAATCCGGCCACGCCTGCCGCTTCATCCGCCGGCGCGGCCCGAGCTTCCTGCACACATGGGGGAATCAGCCTCCAGACACGTCGAAGCACCCACGGTCTGGGCCACACACGAACAGGCGACCCCAGCCAGGAGATGCCGCTGCTACCCAGCGCACACGGAGCAGCGCCCCTGAGCTCTACTGTGGCGCCTCCAGGGAGTCCAGACCTGACCGAGGCAGAGAAGATATCCCCGCCTGGATCAGCCAGCCTGGTCTGGGACAGGAAGCTTTTCTTCTTTCTTCAGGTAAAACCTGCAGGAGTTCCCATCAAGGACAGGAAACCAAACTGAGGCGAGTGAGAGGTGCCGCCCTTTTAACCTGTAGGTTTCCTGTCCTTGGTGGGCGGATCCTCCTCTCGTGGTGCTGTCATGGGTGATCGAATAAAAATTAACTAGACTATAAATTGAAATGCATGCAACATGTAGGCACATGTTTACACGAGCCACCAGACAAAACCCTTGGTCCTGCTCGGCCCTTATTCACATTTGCAT
This sequence comes from Phyllobates terribilis, assembly GCF_046119375.1. Taxonomy (NCBI): domain Eukaryota; kingdom Metazoa; phylum Chordata; class Amphibia; order Anura; family Dendrobatidae; genus Phyllobates; species Phyllobates terribilis. The sequence goes on from NW_027362767.1 coordinate 266,435,506, forward strand.
TATTTGACATATGGTAAAGGTTTAATACTAGAGGTTAGGACCGTTCCAAATAGGGTCACCATGATGTGGTGGGATGGCGGTTACGTGTTTTTGATCAAAATTATGTTAACTAAGCACCCTACATTATTTTCCTGCACTATTGCTGATTATTTATTTACTGCAGGGTATTTGCTCATTTTGTTTTTATCTTAGGTTTTGTAGGATACATGTGTAGCAAACCTTCAGCGGTGACAAGTGAGGATGATGATGTTGGTCGTTATAGGGGTCCTAATCAGGGACCCACAACCCTCATCATCCTATATTTTCTCTGTGACCTTCCTCCACCCACTGCGGATTGTGCGGATGCCTCAACTGTGGATCTCCCGTGATTACAACACACGACGCCGCGTTACTATTTACTGTAACCTCAGACGCCCAGGAAGGAGTCAGATAATAATGGGAAGCGCCAGCACTGAAACCACGAGCACTACACAAACAAGTCCTAATCTCAGGGGAGGAAACCCACAATCCGGTGAGTGCAAACACCTGACACATCATCCCGTGATGACCGCAGCGGCTGACAACAGACGGGACTTAAAGGGGAAGTTCACTGAGGAAATATCTGCAGTTCAAACAAGTTCTGTTACAAAGACTAACATGAGTGCTGAGAGCCCCACAACCCCAAGGGCTATCCCACTGAATACCGGGGACACCCCACAAGACCCGCCATATACCGGGGGACACCCTTCGCAAGATCCGCCGTATACCGAGAACACCCTGCAAGAACTGCCGAATATAGAGGACACCCCGCAATACCCACCGTAATTAAGGAACACCCCACAAGACCTGCCGTATGCCGGGAACACCCTGCAAGATCGGCCGTATACCGGGAACACCCTGCAAGATCGGCCGTATATCGGGAATTTTGCAAACATGAAGTGCGGATGATTAACGGAGAAGCCCGCGGCTGTGACCGTGATGGAGCGCAGCTGAAAGAATCATCAAAGTTTACAACACAAAAGTGATGTAAATTATGACAAATGTCTGTGGTCACTGCAGAACATTTCTGTCATCACTTATGACACTTTTGTAATGTAAATTAGGATTATTTTGTTGCCTCCTCTCGGTCACGGGCACACTTCTCCCCACAAAGCTTCATCAACTCTCGGACAAAATAGTGCTGCTGGTAGGAGCTTGTGTACATATGGGCAAAGTCAAATTCTATCAAAACTGAACAATCAGGGCTACGTATAATGTTTTTATATTATGAAAAGTGATAATAAAAATGCTAGTTTTATTAATTGCGATAAAAAAATTGCACAAATTGCCACAGCTTTCTCCAGCTAACCCTTCATTAAGACTGGCATACAAAATTATGTTCTTCATGAATTGGGGCTATAATCTTCTGTAACTGTCTGCCCAGAAATAACGAAACTGCATACAGCAACTTCATTCTAGCTGTCTCACTACAGAGATGACTAGATCGGAGTTTCTGTACTGAGGTTCATGATTTCTGGGCACACAGCACTGTCTATAAAGACGTCCTCTGTACAACTGCATTCTAGATGTCTCACTATAGAGATGACTAGATCAGAGTTGCTGCATGGAGGTTCATGATTTCTGTGCACACAGCACTGTCTATAAGGACGTCCTCTGTACAGCAACTCCATTCTAGCTGTCTCACTATAGAGATGACTAGATCGGAGTTGCTGTACAGAGGCTGATGATTTCTGAGCACACTGTAATGTCTAGGGCTACACGCTTCCATGCACATAAAGTTGGGAGGTTCAGCCAACAATTTGATGTGTATGGGGGCCTATCAACTTTCGTTCCATTCTTTGTGTGAGGAAAGAGAAGGATCCGGTGTGTTGGAATTCCAATGGTTGATCCTCTTGTTCTCTCTGAAGATCAGCCACCGGTAGAGAAGCCTGACATCTGCTAATAACACACAGAGCGCAAGAACGTTTGGCAAAGAATCCTAGAATGTTAGAGTTGGAAGGGACCTCCAGGGTCCTCATGTCCAATCCCCTGCTCAATGCAGGATTCACCAAACTATCTCGGACAGATGTCTGTCCAGCCTCTGTTTGAAGACTGCCATTGAACGAGAACTCTCCGCCTCTCGTGGCCGCCTGTTCCACTCATTGATCACCCTCACTATCAAAAAGTTTTTTCTAATATCTAATCTGTATCTTCTCCCTTAAGGCCACACTTAGCGACGCTGCAACGATCCCGACAACGATACGACCTGTCAGGGATCGTTGCTGCGTCGCTATGTGGTCGCTGGTGAGCTGTCAAACAGGCAGGCTCACCAACGATCAGGGGAGCAGCGACATCGTGGAAAGAATCTTTCCACGATGTCCTGCTCCTGGTTACGAGCCTGCTGAAGCAGGAGCAGGCTGATAACTATGGTAAACATCGGGTTACTAGGGGCACACGTGCTCCTAGTAACCCGTTTTTTATCATGGTTACCACTCTGCTACGGTGAGCGGGAGGTTACCGCTCACTTTAGCAGGCTCGTAACCATGATAAACAACGGGTTACTAGGTGCGCGTGTGCCCCTATTAACCCGATGTTTACCATAGTTACCAGCCTGATCGCTGCTCCCGCTGGTCACACACGGCGATGTGTGCTGACCAGCGGGAGAGCAACGACCAAAAAATGGTCCAGGACACTTTGCAGCGATCAGCAACCTCACAGCAGGGGCCTGATCGCTGCAAAGTGTCACACATAGCGACATCGCTGGTGAGGTCGCTGTTGCGTCACCAAAACAGTGACACAGCAGCGATCTCGCTAGCGATCTCGCTATGTGAGACGGGGGCTTTACAGTTTCATTCCATTGCTTCTAGTCATCCTTTGTGCAAATGAGAATAAAGCTGATCCCTTTACAGTGTGGCAGCCCCTGAGATATTTGTAGACAGCTATTAAGTCTCCTCTCAGTCAAATCTTTTGCAAGCTAAACATTCCCAAATCCTCTAACCGTTCCTCATAGGACATTGTTTGAAGACCGTTCACCATCCTGGTCGCTCTTCTCTGAACTTGCTCTAGTTTTTCGATGTCTTTTTTTAAATATAGCACCCAGAACTGGACACAGTATTCCAGATCAGGTCTGACCAAAGAGGAGTAGAGGGGGATGAATACTTCACGTGATCTAGACTCTATGCTTCTGTTAATACAACCCAGAATTATGTTTGTCTTTTTTGCTGCTGCATCACACTGTTGACTCATATGCAGTCTGTGATCTATTAGTATACCCAAGTATTTTTCACATGTGCTGTTGCTTAGCCCTATTCCTCCCATTCTGTACATGCTTTTTTCGCTTATCTTGCCCAGATGTAGGACTCCGCATTTCTCCCTGTAAAAACCATTCTGGTAGCTGCTGCCCACAGTTACAGTTAGTTTAGATCCTTCTGAATCCTCTCTCTTCTCTAGTATTAGCTATCCCTCCTAGCTTTGTGTTTTCAGCAAATTTAATCTGTTTACCCTCAATTCCTTCATCTAAATCATTGATAAAGATGTTGAACAACACAGGGACCAGGACAGAGCCTTGTAGTACCCCACTTGAGACCTTCTTCCACCTGGATGTGCAACCATTTATGACCACTCTTTGGGTCTGATCACTAAGCCAGTTATGAATCCACCTTACAGTTGCTTTGTCCATTCCATAGTTGGTCATTTTTTTCAATAAGGATGTTATGAGGTACTTTGTCAAATGCTTTGCTGAAGTCAAGATATACTATATCTACTGCGTTTCCCTGATCCACCCAGTCAGTGATTCTGTCATAGAAGGAAATTAAGTTAATCTGACATGACTTATCAGTTACAAAACCATGAAGGCTCTGGTTAATCACTTCATTCTCATAAGGGTACTTGCATACATGTTGTTTAAAGGGAATCTGTCACCCCCTGGGACCTATCAGACCGCTAATATGGACATACAGGTGATAGAAATGTGAATCTATACTTACCTGTATGTTCCATATTAGTGGTCTTGTGGCTGTGAAATTGCTTTTTATTACTTGTGGGTTACGCTGTGTTCCCGTCCGGGGAACAGGAAGAAATCCTGCCTACTTGTTCACTCTAACTTCCCGGCGCCTGCGCACTAGATCCTTGCTCTACACTTGTACACAGACGGCAGGGAAATAACAGGTGAAGTGCGCAGGCGTGGGATCCGGCCATGGGAACTGCACGTCACAGGGCACTGTGACATGCAGGGGAGGGGGGAAATATTTTAATTAAACAAGTAGGCAGGATTTCTTCCTGTCCCCCGGACGGGAACACAGCGTAATCCACAAGCAATAAAAAGCAATTTCACAGCCACAAGACAGCTAATATGGGACAAACAGGTAAGTATAGATTCACATTTCTATCACCTGTATGCCCATATTAGCAGTCTGATAGGTCCCAGTGGGTGACATATTCCTTTTAATAATTTGTTCAAAGATTTTTACTGGTATAGAAGTAAGGCTCACAGGCCTATAGTTCCCTGGGTCCACCTTCTTCCCCTTTTTGAAGATAGGAACAACATTTGCTCTTCTCTAGTCTTCTGGGACTTCTCCTGTTCTCCAAGAATTTTCAAAGATGATGGAGAATAATTTCCTCTGCTAACTCCTTCAGTACCCTAGGATGTAATTCATCTGGACCTGGAGACTTGAATTCATGTATGTTAGCTAAGTATTCCCTCACTATCTCTCTGTTTATAGATGGCGTGGATTATTCTATTCCTTCAATAGTACAGTGAAGATCAGTTGATGTTACATTTACTTTCTTAGAGAAAACAGAAGAAAAGTAGGAACTTAAAAGCTCAGCTTTCTCAGTATTATTTTTTACCACTTTTCCATTTTCATCCTGTAAAAATCCTATAGCATCTTTGACTTTTCTTTTACTTTTGACATACCCCCAAAATCTTTTCTTATAGCTTTTGACATCTCTTGCAAGCCTTAAAGAAGTTGTATACTACTTTATCCCCCCCCCCAATGTATTTACCCAGGGCCCCTAGGACTTTTTGTGATTACCTTATGTTGCTGATAATGCCTGTGAGCGGCGCTATCGGTGGCCTCTCACAGGCATCAAGTGACCCCGTGCTGACGTCACGGCAAGTGAGGCATGACTCAGCGCTCGGGTCCCCGCGGTGGCTGCTCGGTTGTAGACGGGGTTACCCCCCACGTCACACCCGGCATCCACCGCGCGTTTTCCCAATGAATGGGGAGAGGCAGAGCGTGCGGTGGATGCCGGGTGTGATGCGGGGGGGGGTAACCCCACCCACAGCCTGGCATCCACCTGGAACGCAGAAGACAAAGACCCCTGGCTGCTGCCAGCACGTGTCGTGACGTCAGCGGATGTCAGAGCCGGCTGCAGCCGGGGTTCACGTGTTGCCTGTGAGCGGCCAGCGATAGCGCTGCTCACAGGCATTATCTGCAACGTAAGGTAATTACAATAAGTCTTGGGGGCCCCGGGGGGATACATGGGGGGGGGGATATAAAGTAGTGGACAACCCCTTTAAATCATTATCAGCCTTTGATAATCTGATGCGTGCCCTGCAGGTTCTGCACACAGCATATTCTTCTTGTATGTGATAGTCACGAGAGATGGCTGTCGCCCAAACGGTTGTATGACTGACAGCTACATAGCTAATGTGTTGTTTGAGGGACTTAAAGGGACTGTCAGCACAGAATGACTGTTCAAACAAAGCACAGGTACTCGATGCACCCTTGCTGCTGTCGATCATTTAAGTGCACCTTCCCAACTACTTGTTTTTCATCTATCTCCATCCTTCTCTGGTTCTATAAAGCCAGAGCTGTCAATCAAAATAGAGGGTGGGCTGAGATAGAGAAAAAAAACAAAACAAGTACACACGTGGTCAAAATTGTTGGTACCCCTCAATTAATGAAAGAAAAACCCACAATGGTCAGAGAAATAACTTGAAACTGACAAAAGTAATAATAAATTAAAAATCTATGAAAATGAACAGATGAAAGTCAGACATTGCTTTTCTGCTTCCACAGAATCTTTAAAAAAATGAAACTCATGAAATAGGCCTGGACAGAAATGATGGTACCCCTGAAACTAATGTGACAAAAGGGACATGATAAATCAAGCTGTGCCCACTAATTAGCATCACAAGTGTCTACAACCTTGTAATCAGTCAGTGGGCCGGTATATAGGGCTACAGATACTCACTGTACTGTTTGGTGACATGGTGTATACCACACTCAACATGGACCAGAGGAAGCAAAGGAAAGAGTTGTCTCAGGAGATTAGAAAGAAAATTATAGACAAGCATGTTAAAGGTAAAGGTTATAAGACCATCTCCAAGCAGCTTGATGTTCCTGTGACTACAGTTGCACATATTATTCAGAAATTTAAGATCCATGGGACTGTAGCCAACCTCCCTGGACGTGGCCGCAGGAGGAAAATTGATGACAAATCAAAGAGACGGATAATACGAATGGTAACAAAAGACAAAACAAGCTCAAGGAACATCAGTGTCATATTGCACCATCCGTCGTTGTTTGATCCAAAGTGGACTTCATGGGAGACGACCAAGGAGAACACCATTGTTGAAAAAAAAGTCATAAAAAAGCCAGACTGAAATTTATGTTGACAAGCCACAAAGCTTCTGGGAGTATGTCCTCTGGACAGATGAGACAAAAATGGAAGTTTTTGGTAAGGCACATCATCTCTATGTTCACAGACGGAAAAATAAAGTATATCAAGAAAAGAACACTGTCCCTACTGTGAAACATGGAGGAGGCTCTGTTATGTTTTGGGGCTGCTTTGCTGCATCTGGCACAAGGTGTCTTGAATCTGTGCAGGGTACAAGAAATCTCAAGACTACCAAGGGATTCTAGAGAGAAATGTGCTGCCCAGTGTCAGAAAGCTTGGTCTCAGTCACAGCTCATGGGTCTTGCAACAGGATAATGACCCCAAACACACAGCTAAAAACACCCAAGAATGGCTAAGAGAAAAACATTGGACTATTCTGAAGTGGCTTCTATGAGCCCTGACCTAAATCCTATTGAGCATCTTTGGAAAGAGCTGAAACATGCCGTCTGGAAAAGGCAACCTTCAAACACGAGACAACTGGAGCAGTTTGCTCATGAGGAGTCTCCAAAATACCTGTTGAGAGGTGCAGAAGTCTCATTGATTCATTACAGGAATCGTTTGATTGCAGTGATTGCCTCAAAAGGTTCAACAAAATATTAAGTTAAGAAGAACCATCATTTCTGTCCAGGCCTATTTCATGAGTTTAATTTTTTTTTCAATTCTGTGGAAGCAGAAAAGCAATGTCTGACTTTCATTTGTTCATTTTCATAGATTTTTAATTTATTATTACTTTTGTCAGATTCAAGTTATTTCTGTGACCATTGTGGGTTTTTCTTTCATTAAACGAGGGGTACCAACAATTTTGACCACATGTGTAGATAGGAAGGAACACTTAAATGTTTGGCCTCACCAAGGGTGCTTGGTTTGAACAGTCATTCTGTGCTGACAGAGTCGCTTTAAAGGGGTTGTGCAGTGAAAACATGTTATCACCTAACTATGGGATAGGTGATAACCTGCAGATCAGTGAGTGTGCGACTGCTGAGAACGGCACCGATCGGGAAAATTAGGAATTTCTATCCCAGTTACAAAATGTAGCTGCTGGAAAAAGGAGAGCGCTTGGCCGCCCCATAGGGCAAGAATGGGGCTCAGATTGATCATGTGCAATGCTACTCTATTCTAAGAGATAAAAAAAAAGTAGTGCCCAATTCTGCTGATTAGTCCAGGTTCCAGCTGTTGGACATCACCGATCACCTATCCTGTGGATAAAGGGGTTGTCAGATGAAAACCGGTTCTCTCTGTTCATGCATGGAAGCATCGTTATAAGATACAGATTTCCCTCCTAAATAGTGAGATTTTAGCATTCTGTATACCAGGGGTGGCCAATTTATTTTCTTGAGGGGCCACAATCGAGACTCTGACTGGTGTGGAGGCCGAATCAATAGGCTGAAATTAATTCTGCTCAATATTAATATAATTATTATTATAATATTACTATCACTTAAAACTGAGTAGAATTAATCCCACTGACTCGCTGCTACATGTTACGATAAGCCATATGACTCTTTCACACGTCAGTATCTCTGGTACGTGTGGTGACAGTTTCCACACATACTGGAGACACTGACACATGCAGACCCATTCAAATGAATGGGACTGTGCACATATGTCAGTGTGTTTCCACAGACCGTGTGCTCCATACACTGACATGTTCACTTTTTACACACTGCATGGTCCACAAAATGTCCCACGCTGAACACAGAGGACATCCGTGTGTCATCAGTGTGACACGGACCGCCCCCCCCGGAATCAGTGTACAGTTAGCGCTGTTCCCAAGCGCCGGATGCTGCCCTCATCATTGTCCCTTGCTCGCGCTATGATGAGCATGGGGCAATGTTGGGAGTAGTAGTCTGCTCCTGTAGTGTCCATGAGGAAAAATAAGAATAAAATAATAAAATCCTTATCCTCACCTGTTCGGAGATGTCCCCCGCTGTAATCCTCTGACTGCTGACGCAGAGGAACTGGGGAGAATGACTCACTACAGCGAGCGTGGCCCTGCACCGAGAGGAGTTCACTAAGTGACAGGACACCGCTCCTGCGCTCAGCGCAGCTCCGGGGCCCGCTCGCTGGACAGGCTCACTCTCCTCAGCTCCACGGCGTCAGCGGTCAGAGGATTACAGCAGGGGACATCTCCGAACAGGTGAGGATAAGGATTTTATTATTTTATTCTTATTTTTACACATGGACACTGATTCCCAGGCACTGGTACATGTGCTCCTGATGACACCCTTTCTTCATCAAGGGAAGCACGTGTATACCGACAACTATAGCACGAGCATCCCCCTATACCAATTCCTCCACCCTGCAAATACAGGGGCCTGTGGCACAGTCAAGAAAAACCGAGCAGGTTTTCCGTCACAGTTGGTGTCCAGATGTTTGGAGAAGGGGGCGTCATTCTCACTTATAAGCGACCACCTTCTTGCAGTGAAGTGGAATGACAGGAAGGACGTGTACATGCTGACCACGCTGCATGCATGTGACGGTCAGAGACAAACAGACACAGGTCTGTGTAACCGATTACAATAAATTCATGAGTGGCATTGACCTGTCAGACTAGGAGCTTCAACCGTATCTGGTGAAGTGGAAGTCCAGGGCCTGGTATAAGAAGGTACCAATCTACCTGATACTAATTGCTACATACAACAGTTTTGTCCAGTACAAAAAAATCCAAGGAGCACTCACATTCCTCCAGTCCCAGGAGAAAATTGTTGAGTGTCTCATATTTGACTCAATGGCAGGGAGGCAGCCTTCGAGTCCGAGGAAGTCCGGAGACTTGCAGAGCATCATTTTCTTTGCCCTGTCCTGCCACTCCCACCCAAAAGTATCCCCAAAAAAGATGCCGGGTTTGTAGGAAGCAAGGATGAAAAAGTGATTCCCATGTGCCCATCCCAACCAGGCCTTTGTATCTCCCCCTGTTTTGAGACCTACCACACATTACAATTATTAGGGTTTTTTCTTTTTCAAATAATTTATATTTTCTGCTTAGCGGGCCCCAGTAGAGTAATTTTTATGGAACAAGTAATGAGGAGAATATTTTTATCAGTCAATCACAACTTACCTCATTTCACAATTAATTCCAGGATTTGATCAATCACATACCAAATTATTATTCAGACAAATTCTCGTCCACATGCCCACGTCTGTGTACCCCAGAATGTCGACCCCACAAATATTCTTGAAAAGTCAGGTCATTTGACAATTCCAGGACTTGATCACTCACAAACATTTTTGACCATTTATCTTAGTTTGACTGCTTTTACAACTATGTCTTGCTACACAAAACTTTTGTTCCCATTTATATTATTTATGTTGGTGATAAAGGCATGATCATTTTATTGGAGGATTTCTAATAGCGAGGCTGTTCTGTACTTATACACTATGGGCTTCACTGCATGGTTCTTGCCGAACCTCCTTTACCAGACAATACTTTCAGGATTCTGTAGGGGATTGGTTGTTTTGTGCATATAGCGGTTCCTACCTTGGCGGGCGGGAGCCTGCTACGGTGTACAACATCTACTGGCACATTCGTCTCTCATATAGGGATTGATGGAGCTAAAAGGACGTTGTACGACCAGTCTCTGAAAGACAAACCTGTGATTCCACCCCTGCTGGTGTTCTTCCATCCTTGGAACAAACTCAAGTTTGCTGCATGTTCCCCTACATTTTGCCCTTCACGCCAGTACAGTTTATTCTTCCTGCAATAAGCGCAATTGCAAGACAACTGTTTTGTTTGCAAGACCAAGTTTTATAGTCAGCAAATGCATTTTTAGGGGCATACGTCCCTCTGTGAGTAATAATTCCTAGAAAGATTTTCTTGTTTGCTCAATGTCTCTAAGCTTTGAATGGGTCCTGAAATTCCATCAATTTTACCCTAAAGACCAAACGGTGCGCCATCTATTATAGGCACAGCTGTGTGTCCAATGCTCACATTGGTGCCATATTGGATGTACTTTTGAACACTGAAAAACTAGTTAAACCAAAAGAAATTAACTTGAGTCAAGTTGGTATGCGTGCAAAATAGAAGCACGTTCAGACTGGCCAGAAAACAAAATGAATCAAATAAATAAATACTCCACTGTAAGTAAATAAGTAAAAGCAACAGTGCATATAAATAACATTGGGTACTTCATAAACAGTTTTTGATTAAAAAAAAAAAGTGTAGAAGCCATCCCACCAATGTCAAGGTGTACCCAAGTTCAGAATGGTCCTAACCTTTAATATTAAAACCTTACCCTGCGTCATAGTGAAGTCCTGTGTGAATAAGGGCTGAGAAGGACTGGGTCCGAAACATGGACACAGCTAGTGAGAAGCTTTTTAAATGTGATATCCAGCTCAAATGAAGGGTGGCGTTGGTGGGATGGCTTCTATGCTTTTTCTTTTTTTATCAAAACTGTGTTTACTAAGTGCCCTATGTTATTTATATGCATTATTGCTTTTACTTACAGCAGGGTATTTATTTATTTTATTCATTTCATTTCTGTTTTGGGTTGTGACTGAAAAACTAGTGCAATAAAATTTGAGGTGTGTTCCTCAAAAAGTATAAAAAAGATTCATAAAAGAGAGAGTGAAAAAAAATGCAAATTGTAAATTTCAAAACTTGCATTGTATCAACTGCTCAAAAAATGGTGGTATCAAACTACTCACTACCTCCCTAGATAAATACATTGCAGGGTATAATTTACAAAAAATACATTTATGGGGGATTTCTGTTGCTTTTGAACAACACAGGCTCCAAAAATATGACAATCTATTCCAAATAGAGCCAAATTTGTGTTCCAAAATTCAAAATGTGCCCCTTCCGCTCCGAGCTCTGCAGTTTGTATAAACAGAACTTTTTAACTACAAGTGAGGTATCGTCGCGCTCGTAAGAAAGTGGGTAACAAATTGTGGGGTCCACTTTTTGGTGTTACCTCTGGAAAAAGTGAGAAACTTGGGGCTAAAGCAAGATTTTCGTGAAAAAAATGAACTTTTTCAATATGACGACTTAATGTTATCAAATTCTGTGTCGTACCTCTGGGTTCAAAATTCTCACTATACCCCTCGATAAAATCCTTGAGGGGTGTAGTTTCCAAAATGGGGTCAGTTGTGCCTAAACAGTGGAAACCCCCCACATCAGGGGCTCTCCAAACCCAACATGGAGTCCACTCACGATTCCAGCCAATTTTGCATGCAAAAACGTCAAATGGCGCTCCTTCCCTTCTGAACCCTGACGTGCGCCCAAACAGTGGGTTTTCCCCACATATGGGGTATTGGCGTACTCAGGAGAAATTGCACAACAAATTTTGTGGTCCATTTTCTCTTGTGAATAAATATTTGGGTTTGAACTAAAATATTTGAGAAAAAAAGATAAATGTTCATTTTTTTCCTTCCACGTTGCTTCAGTTCCTGTGAAGCACGTGAAGGGTTAATAAACTTCTTCAATGTGGTTTTGAGCACCTTGAGGGGTACAGTTTTTAGAATGGTGTCACTTTTGGGTATTTTCTGTCATACAGACCCCCTCAAAGTCACTTCAAATGTGATGTGGTCCCTAAAAAAAAGTTTATTTGTTATAAATTTATTGTGGGTGTACTGGTGAGGACTGCAGATAGTTTCCCCCAACAAATTGCAATGTGTGAACACATCCCGAGTATTAGAGATATAGAAATGAGAATTCAACCCATAGTTCTCAAACAGTTTTATTAAACACATATATAAATAATTCTAGCAAAAATGAGAAAGATATAATTATATTTATACATACAAATCTATAACAATGAACTTTACAAACCAATCCGTAGAATTAAGCCAAGTTGGAAATAAGTGACAATGAAAAAAAAAGCACGAGTGACATCACCCTCTTCTCTACCACAGCCGCCCAACATGTAGCCCCACGAGACGGTCATCACCCTATTCCTTATGCCGTCCAACCCCATCACATGCAGCCACAAGCAAGTAACATCACCCACTACCCCGAGCAGAGGCCAGGCATACAGCCCCACACAAGTGACAAACGCCCCTTCATCGCGTAGACCTCCAGTACGCAGTCCTACATAATATCATCTCCTTCCCTGCACAGCGCCAAGCAAGTATCACCCCTTCACTAAAAAGCCACCATGCAAGTAACATCACACCCTTCTCCATGCCACCACCCAGCATGCAGCCCTACGTGAGTGAAATTACCTCCCTTCACCCGGCAGCCCCACGAGAGTGACATTTTCCCCTTTCCCGACGCAACCTTAAGCGAGTAACATCACCAACTTCCCCTTGCAGAAACCCAGCATGCAGCATCATCATCCCCTCCTCCACGCAGCCCCTCATCAGCCTCCCCCCTCCTCCACGCAGCCCCTCGTCTGCCTCCCCCCTCCTCCGCGCAGCCCCTTGTCTGCCTCCCCCTTCCTCCGCGCAGCCCTACGTCAGCCTCCCCCCTCCTCCATCTCCCCCCTCCTCCGTGCAGCCCCTCGTCTGTCTCCCCCCTCCTCCGTGCAGCCCTACGTCAGCCTCCCCCTTCCTCCGCGCAGCCCTACGTCAGCCTCCCCCCTCCTCCGCACAGCCCTTCGTCAGCCTCCCCTTCTCCGCGCAGCCACTCGTCAGCCTCCCCCCTCCTCCGCGCAGCCCTTCGTCAGCCTCCCCCCTCCTCCGCGCAGCCCCTCGTCTGCCTCCCCCCTCCTCCGCGCAGCCCCTCGTCTGCCTCCCCCCTCCTCCGCGCAGCCCTTCCTCAGCCTCCCCCCTCCTCCGCGCAGCCCTTCCTCAGCCTCCCCCCTCCTCCGCGCAGCCCCTCGTCAGCCTCCCCCTTCCTCCGCGCAGCCCTTCGTCAGCCTCCCCCCTCCTCCGCGCAGCCCTTCGTCAGCCTCCCCCCTCCTCCGCGCAGCCCCTCGTCTGCCTCCCCCCTCCTCCGCGCAGCCCCTCGTCTGCCTCCCCCCTCCTCCGCGCAGCCCCTCGTCTGCCTCCCCCCTCCTCCGCGCAGCCCCTCGTCTGCCTACCCCTTCCTCCGCGCAGCCCCTCGTCTGCCTACCCCTTCCTCCGCGCAGCCCCTCGTCAGCCTCCCCCTTCCTCCGCGCAGCCCTTCGTCAGCCTCCCCCCTCCTCCGCGCAGCCCCTCGTCTGCCTACCCCTTCCTCCGCGCAGCCCCTCGTCAGCCTCCCCCCTCCTCCGCGCAGCCCTTCGTCAGCCTCCCCCCTCCTCCGCGCAGCCCTTCGTCAGCCTCCCCCCTCCTCCGCGCAGCCCTTCGTCAGCCTCCCCCCTCCTCCGCGCAGCCCTTCATCAGCCTCCCCCCTCCTCCGCGCAGCCCTTCGTCAGCCTCCCCCCTCCTCCGCGCAGCCCCTCGTCAGCCTCCCCCCTCCTCCGCGCAGCCCCTCGTCAGCCTCCCCCTTCCTCCGCGCAGCCCCACTCAAGTATCATCAACCCTTTTCCTGTGAAAGCCCCAATAAGCAGCCCCATACAAGTAACAGCGGTCATTTCCCTGTACAACCCTCCAACATGCAGCCCCACATCCTCAGATCACTCACACTGAGTCCGTGTCCTCACTCCCGTCCGCACACAGCTCCATGGTGCAGCACTTCAGTCCTCTCCGGGTCTCCTCCTCCACACAAGTCTCATCTCCAGCAGCCTCAGCAGCACGCTGCTGTCTGTCATGGAGCCGGCACTGGGCTGGAGGAGGCCCCGCCCCTTCCCGTGACATCTTTTCCCCTCACAGGAGCACCTCCATTCTAGCCGTTACCATGCGCACATGTGGAACGCTCTACGAGTCCCGTCGCATAGTGATGACGTCGTGTTGTTGGCCTCGCTGGTTGCTAGGACACGGCGGCGCTGGTCGGTTACTAGGGAGAGCTCTGCTGCCCCCTGGCCGGGGATTTTGGCCTTTAGGTCGTTACACTGAGCAGTAGAAGAGCGGAGATGGACGCCACAGCGAAGCCCCTGAGGATCCCGCCGCAGATGGCCGTGTACGCCGAGGACCACCGCATCTTTGATATGCTGCAGGTAAGTGGCTGATCGTGTGGAACTACAAGTCTCAGCATGCCCAGCACAGCTCATGTTAGCCAAATCCGCAGAATTGTAATCTGAAACTTGTTGAAGGACTTCAGGTCCCAGCATTCCTCAGTGCTCTAACAACTGTACCCTGTTGCTGGGAGTTGTAGTCCTCCGGAGCTCACAGTGCGTCTTATTGTGTTGTTTTTACTTTTATCAGAAAATGGTGCAGAATCTCCTGATGGACCGACCGGGCGACCCCATCCAGTACCTGATCCACCATTTGCGGAAGGATAATGATGGCGGTAAGGCGGGTGATCGAGGTCCCGTGCACGGTGGGCCTCCATGGGGCCCATCTTCACTATCATTTAGCTTTTCACCTTGCATACTTTTTTATTTTCCTGCTCGGCAGCGCTGTATCAGGTCTTATCTTTTGCGGCCTCAGCTGTAGTTTTTACCGTCACCATTGTGGGGTCCGTATGACATTCCGATCTCTTTGAAGACCATTATGTTGTGAGACGAAGTGACCAAAAAGAGGAACCAAATATGGGGATTTCTTTTATTTACACTTTAATGATGTTCTTTCAAAATGAAGGTGATTATATATATAATTTCAGATTTATTTATTTATTGTTTTTCATATTTCTTTATCAGTTTCCCTAGAGTTGAACCTGAAAAATTGTAATATTGGTTGTCTAGGGTTAAATTACTCATTTCGTGTGAAGCCGTGTACAGTCAAGGAAGACACGGGGGCCTTCAGTCGGACCCTGGCTGTCATGGCGAGGCCATCCACACCTCGTTTCTGACCTCTTACATGCTGCTATCGCAATGAACAGCAGCTTTTAGGGAGTTAAACTGCTGTGATCAGAGCCCTCTCCGGTGTCAGCAGGCACCTGTGCTGTACAGATCCTGCAATTAGTTGTACAATACACTGATACTGTACAGTAATACAGTACTGTAATATTCCTGATCTATTATGCCCAGCCGCAGGCTTCAGTGGTGTACACTGGAGCCTTTAGTTGGCCCCTGGCTGTCATGACGTATCCCATTTGCAACCTCATAAATGCTGCTGTCATATTTAGCAGCATCTAAGGGGTTAAATTGCTGTCATCAGAGTTAGACTAGGGTGCAGGTTGTTTGCTGCAGCCGGCATCGGTACTGCATGGAACATGCTGTGCACACAAGGCAGAGTGCTTCCCCTGGGTTCAGTGGGCCCGGGCTCTTCGGATGCCTGCTCCTAATGCCCTGCCACTCTTCTCGATGTCTATGGGGCTAATCTAAAGCAGCACTTTCTGCTAATCCCTTAGAAATGAATGGCTCGGCAGGGCGCATGCATGACCGCCCCTCCTTCCGAACACCTCATTGCTGCCATGCAGTGCAATGAAATGGGGGGCTCGGAATCTAGTGATCAGTCGGGGTCCCGGCAATCATATATTCATTACCAGTATGTAGTGGGGGTGTTTGATTTGAGGTGCTCTTAGGTTATGTGCGCACTATCAGGTATTGGTTGCAGAAATTTCTGCTGCGTCTCTGCAAGGTTCTGCACCTCTTGGCATCAAAAACACTGCTGAAATTTCACACTTTTTTTGCATTTAAATGCGTTTTTTGTGCGTTTTTGCCTGCGGATTTGCCATGCATTTTTTCCAATGTATTGTATAGGAAAAACGCACAAAGAATAGACATGCTGCTTCTTTTTCCGCACATGAAATCCTGTCAGGAAAATTCCTGATCATGTGCACAGATCTTCCAAAATCCCATAGAAAATACTGGGATAAGGTTTGCAATGCATTTGCAATGCAAAAAACGTATAAAACACGCACCGTGTGCACATAGCCTTACAATCCGTGGTATCATGTAGGATTTTTTTTTCGATTTTTCCAGCGGCTGCTGACATTATCTGCTCCTTCCTTGCACTTATCGATTTCTCTCCTGATACAAAAACTCCTGACTGAAGGAAAACGTGCTCTAATTTTTAGAAGTTTTGTTCAGGCGCTGATAGAAATCAGAACGTTTCCATTTTTCATCATCCCCTCCGGAGCCTTTGTCAGTAAGACAAGCAGTAAATGTTATATATGTAATGAAGTCGTCTCCACCTGGTAAATAATCACCGCAGAGACGCCGCCACTTCCCTGGAATAAAGACTTCCTAAATTGGCCCAGCCGGGAGAAAACCCGAAGCTAAAATGAAATGTGAGTTTAATTCTTCTCCTTGAATGTAATGTATCAAAAGATGTGCTAAATGGTCATTAACTCGTCCCAAAAAATGATTAATGCAACAAAGAACAGCAGAGCTCTGTGTGAAGAAAAGGAAAGGCCAAACTCTAGACGAATTGGACTGAGGAATGGCAACATAAAGGCAGAGGGGATGGAGGAAGGGAAAAATCACTCATGGAGAAAAGACAGAGAATGAAAACAAATGGGAAGTAGGAAGAGAGGAAGTGGAAAAGAGTATTGGAAGAGAAGGGGGAAGGACAGAGCGAAAATACATTGAAAGGAGGACGTAAAGTCAGACAAGATCGAGAAACAGACGGAAAAGTCTTACGGAAAAAAGGAAGCACAGAGTAAAGACCTGCGGGAAGAAGGAAGCACAGAGTAAAGACCTGCGGGATGTAACGGGTCTGGGAGGCAGAACCTCTGAGCTACTATACAAGGGGGCGGTCCTTGTAAGGGAGCGGGTGGCGACCAGGGAAGACGGGCAGGCAGTCACAGCAGGTGTCCGGGACAGTCTCTGAGTGAACGGGCTGGACGTCACGGCAAGTGACCGGGGCAGTCTCTGGATGAACGGGCAGGAGATCACGGCAAGTGACCGGGGCAGTCTCTGGATGAACGGGCAGGAGGTCACGGCAAGTGACCGGGGCAGTCTCTGGGTAAAGGGTAGGTACGACCTGTGATGGCAGAGCCTCCAGGTAGGCTAGCAGGCAGATGGTTGATGTGTGCTCCCAGGTGAGCAAGCGAGAGTCTGTGGAATGGCAGGTGGTCACAGCACGTGACGGCGGAGCCTCCAGGTAGGCTAGCAGGCAGGTAACAGGTGTGCGCTCCCAGGTGAGCGGGCAGGAGTCTCTGGAATGGCAGGTGGTCACAGCATGTGACGGCGGAGCCTCCAGGTAGGCTAGCAGGCAGGTAATAGGTGTGCGCTCCCAGGTGAGCGGGCAGGAGTCTCTGGAATGGCAGGTGGTCACAGCACGTGACGGCGGAGCCTCCAGGTAGGCTAGCAGGCAGGTAACAGGTGTGCGCTCCCAGGTGAGCGGGCAAGCTGGTCCATAGACAGACTGACAGGAGTTGGAGGGCAGACCGTCGGACCTCAGGCTAGCAGGCAGGTAGCAGAGGAGCGCTCCCAGGTGAGCGGGCAAGCTGGTCCTTAGACAGACTGACAGGAGTCGGTAGGCAGACCGTCGGACCTCAGGCTAGCAGGCAGGTAAGCAGAATATCAGGCAGGAATCAGACAGCAAACTGGCAGGAATCTGGCAGGTAACTGGCAACGGGACCTGAGGGCTGAAGCAGAGTAGTGAACAGTGCAACAACATTGCTCGGGCACCTCCATTTTGGAGGAGGTGCCTTATATATGGTGAAGTCCTCCGGCCATTGGCCGGGGACTCCTTAGGACGGCGCGCGCGGCCCCTTTAAGAGGGAGGGAGCGCGCGCGCGCGCGCCCTAAGCACAGTGGCCGGGAAGGAGCGCGCGCTGCCAGCAGAGCGGGAGGAGGACGCCGGGCTCGGAGCAGAGGGGTGAGGGGAACAGCGTCCCTGCCTAGCAGAGGGCAGGGACGCCGGCGCTACACGGGAAGAAGGAAGCACAGAGTAAAGACCTGCGGGAAGAAGGAAGCACAGAGTAAAGACCTGCGGTAAGAAGGAAGCACAGAGTAAAGACCTGCGGGAAGAAGGAAGCACAGAGTAAAGACCTGCGGGAAGAAGGAAGCACAGAGTAAAGACCTGCGGGAAGAAGGAAGCACAGAGTAAAGACCTGCGGGAAGAAGGAAGCACAGAGTAAAGACCTGCGGGAAGAAGGAAGCACAGAGTAAAGACCTGCGGGAAGAAGGAAACTCAGAGTAAAGACCTGCGGGAAGAAGGAAGCACAGAGTAAAGACCTGCGGGAAGAAGGAAGCACAGAGTAAAGACCTGCGGGAAGAAGGAAGCACAGAGTAAAGACCTGCGGGAAGAAGGAAGCACAGAGTAAAGACCTGCAGGAAGAAGGAAGCACAGAGTAAAAAGCTGTGGAAAGAAGGAAGCACAGAGTAAAGACCTGCGGGAAGAAGGAAGCACAGAGTAAAGACCTGCGGGAAGAAGGAAGCACAGAGTAAAGACCTGCGGGAAGAAGGAAGCACAGAGTAAAGACCTGCAGGAAGAAGGAAGCACAGAGTAAAAAGCTGTGGAAAGAAGGAAGCACAGAGTAAAGACCTGCGGGAAGAAGGAAGCACAGAGTAAAAAGCTGTGGAAAGAAGGAACCACAGAGTAAAGATTTGTAGGAAGCGGGAAGCACAGAGTAAAGTTTTACGAATCAGAAGATTGCAGAGCAGAGAACAATGGAGGAAGGTCAGAGTGAAGATGAAGGAGAAAAAGGTAGGGCAGAGAAGACAAGATGGAAAGCTGAAGGATCTGGGGAAGATGTACAGAGAGTAGGACAGTTATAGTGAGTACATGCTGTAAGGGAGAAAGATAGAATGATGATGGACAGGGTGAAGTAAGAGTAGAGTGATGACTGATGAAAAGGGTTGAGTGGAATAGAAAGAAAGAAGAAGGCCATAAAGAAGGACTGAAAGTACAGAGTACAGAGTGAAGTGGGTGGAGGGCAGAGCAAAGATGAGCTGGATAGAGGAACAGCGTAAAACAGATGGATGGGAAAGAAAAAAGCAGAGAGAAATAAGGATGAGATTAAGGAATTACATTACGTGTCATCTTTTTTCTTGTATATAATAATATATAGGATAAAGTGATGCAGACTAAAGAAAACACACACCGCATGATCTGGAGCCTCTTCGCTGCTGACTGGACGAAGTCAAAAGATTGGATTAAAATATAAAGTGTTCTGACTATTGGGGTCCCCCAGACGCTTCCGCGTATTCCAGCAGATTGCTGCAGAAAGCGTCTCTGAGCGGGGGGAGCAGATGTTTGGAGATATCAATCTTTAATGCTGTGTGCTCCCCGTACGCTTCTCGCTGTTGTTATAAGCCGGGTAATGATGGCTTTTTGTCAGAAGTGAACCGGGCCCCTCTTCCTGCCTGGGCCCCCGTCTCTTCGGCTGCTGCAATCCTTGGGTTAGTTGCTTGCAGGATTAGATATAATGAATAGTAAACTCCGCAGCAGCTCAGATGAAGGCTTAGCAGGTGAGAGCGAGCGCATTATATTCAGCTACAGACAGTGCATCAGATCCAGGCAGAGCATGATTGTACCCATGGACTGAGCACAGGAATAAATCCTTATGTATTCCTACTCCCATCGGATTATTACACACAGAGTGGTGGTCCAGCACCAGATTATTAAGAGAATGTAGAACTTACTTTTATATAAAAGACTCCTAAAACTTGCCATTAGGTGGAGGTTCACTAAAAGTTTAAAGGCCCCTGCACTATGTTTACTACCTGTGAAGTAGGAATCGGGGTACGGAAAAAGACATCAATATTCATGTGCAAAGAAGACACAGGCTGTATCTCCCCTGCATGTCCAAATATTCAGAAAGATTAAATTAATAGTCCATGCTAACTGATTGGGTGGGAAGGAGGAAGGGCAAAGTGTGGAAAGGTGGAAAAGAGGAAGGACAGAGTGTGGAATGATGGGAAGGAGGAAGGGCAGAGTGAGGAAAATGGGAAGGAAGAAGGGCAGAGTGGAATGATGGGAAGGAGGAAGGGCAGAGTGAGGAAAATGGGAATGAAGAAGGGCAGCGTGTGGAAAGATGAGAAGGAAGAAGGGCAGAGCGTGGAAAGATGGGAAAGAGGAATGGGCAGAGCACGGAAAGATGGGAAGGAGGAAGGGCAGAGTGCGGAAAGATGGGAAAGAGGAAGGACAGAGGATGGAATGATGGCAAGGAGGAAGGGCAGAGTGAGGAAAATGGGAACGAAGAAGGGCAGCGTGCGGAAAGATGAGAAGGAAGAAGGGCAGAGCGTGGAAAGATGGGAAAGAGGAATGGGCAGAGCACGGAAAGATGGGAAGGAGGAAGGGCAGAGTGCGGAAAGATGGGAAAGAGGAAGGACAGAGGATGGAATGATGGCAAGGAGGAAGGGCAGAGTGAGGAAAATGGGAATGAAGAAGGGCAGAATAGAGAAAGATGGGAAAGAGGAAGGACAGAGTGTGGAATGATCGGAAGGAGGAAGGGCAGAGTGAGGAAAATGGGAAGGAAGAAGGGCAGAGTGCGGAAAGATGGGAAGGAAGAAGGGCAGAGCGTGGAAAAATGGGAAAGAGGAATGGGCAGAGCACGGAAAGATGGGAAGGAGGTAGGGCAGAGTGTAGAAAGATGGGAAGGAGGAATGGGTAGAGCGCGGAAAGATGGGAAGGAGGAAGGGCAGAGTGCGGAAAGATGGGAAAGAGGAAGGACAGAGCGTGGAATGATGGGAAGGAGGAAGGGCAGAGTGAGGAAAATGGGAATGAAGAAGGTCAGAGTGCAAAAAGATGGGAAGGAAGAAGGGCAGAGCGTGGAAAGATGGGAAAGAGGAATGGGCAGAGCACGGAAAGATGGGAAAGAGGAAGGACAGAGCGTGGAATGATCGGAAGGAGGAAGGGCAGAGTGAGGAAAATGGGAAGGAAGAAGGGCAGAGTGTGGAAAGATGGGAAGGAAGAAGGGCAGAGCGTGGAAAGATGGGAAAGAGGAATGGGCAGAGCACGGAAAGATGGGAAAGAGGAAGGACAGCGTGGAATGATGGGAAGGAGGAAGGGCTGAAGAAAATGGGAATGAAGAAGGGCAGAGTGCAGAAAGATGGGAAAGAGGAAGGACAGAGCATGGAATGAAGGGAAGAGCTCAAAAAGATGGGAAGGAGCAAAGGCAGAGCATAGAAACATGAGAAGGAGGCAGGGCAGAGTGAGGAAAATGGGAATGAAGAAGGTCAGAGTGCGAAAAGATGGGAAGGAAGAAGGGCAGAGCGTGGAAAGATGGGAAAGATGATTGTGCAGAGCGCAGAAAGATGGGAAGGAGGGAGGGCAGAGTGTAGAAAGATGGGAAGGAGGAATGGGCAGAGCGCGGAAAGATGGGAAGGAGGAAGGGGCAGAGTGCGGAAAGATGGGAAAGAGGAAGGACAGAGCGTGGAATGGTGGAAAGGAGGAAGGGCAGAGTGAGGAAAATGGGAATGAAGGGCAGAGTGGGAAAGAGGGGGGCAGAGTAAAGACTGACAGGAAGTGGGAGGGGCAGAGTAAAGACCAACAGGAAGTGGGAGGGACAGAGTAAAGACCAACAGGAAGGGGAGGGGCAAAGTAAAGAGATGGGAAGGAGGAGGGCAGAGTAAAGACCGTCAGGAAGGGGGAGGAGCAGAGTAAAGAGATGGGAAGGACGAGGGGCAGAGTAAAGACGGAAAGGAAGGAGGAGGGGGAGAGTAAAGATGGACGGAATGGAGGAGGGGAAGAGTAAAGACAGATGGAAAGGAGGAAGGACAGAGTAAAGACAGATGGAAAGGAGGAGGGGCAGATTAAAAGCAGATGGAAAGGAGGAGGGGCAAAGTAAAGACAGATGGAAAGGAGGAGGGGCAGAGTAAAGACAGACGGACGGGAAGGAGGAGGGGCATCAAAGCAGATGGGAAGGAGGATGGGCAGAGTAAAGACAGACAGGAAGGAGGAAGGGCAAAGTAAAGACAGTCGGGAAGGAGCAGAGTAAATATAGATGGGAAGGAGGAGGGGCACAGTAAAGGCGGTCGTGAATGAGGAGGGGCAGGATAGAGACAGATGGGAAGGAGGAGGGGCGGAGTAAAGACAGTCATGAAGGAGGAGGGGCGGAATAAAGACAGATGGGAAGGAGGAGGGGCAGAGTAAAGACAGGTGCGAATGGAGGGGGGGCAGTGTAAAGAAAGACCAGAAGGAGAAAGGGAAGAAAAATGGGAAGGAGAAAGGCAAGAGAAAAGACTGTTGGAAGGAGGAATGTCAAAGTGAAGATAAAGGGGATTAGTCGGGAAGGAGCAGAGTAAAGACAGATAGGAAGGAGGAGGGGCAGAGTAAAGATGGACGGGAAGGAGAAGGGGCCGAGTAAAGACAGTCGGGAAGGAGGAGGAACACAGTAAAAACAGTCGGGAAGGAGGAGGGGCAGAGTAAAGACGGACAGGAAGGAGAAGGGGCCGAGTAAAGACAGTCGGGAAGGAGGAGGAACACAGTAAAAACAGTCGGGAAGGAGGAGGGGCAGAGTAAAGACATGGGAAGAAGGAGAGGAAGAGTAAAGACAGATGGGAAGGAGGAGGGGCAGAGTAAAGACAGATGGGAAGGAGGAGGGGCAGAGTAAAGACATACGGGAAGGAGGAGGGGCAGAGTAAAGACAGACAGAAAGAAGGAGGGGCAGAGAAAAGACAGACGGAAAAGAGGAGGGGCAGTGTAAAGACCGACAGTTAGGAGGAGGGGCAGAGTAAAGAGAAGGGAAGGAGGAGGGGAAGAGTAAAGAGGTGGGAATGCAGGAGGGGCAGTGTAAAGAAAGACAAGAAGGAGAAAGGGAAGAAAAATGGGAAGGAGAAAGGCAAGAGAAAAGACTGTTGGAAGGAGGAATGTCAGAGTGAAGACGAATGGGAGTAGTCGGGAAGGAGCAGAGTAAAGACAGATGGGAAGGAGGAGAGGCTGAGTAAACACAGGCGAGAAGGAGGAGGGGCAGAGTAAAGACGGACGGGAAGGAGGAGGGGCAGAGTACAGACGGACGGGAAGGTGGAGGGGCAGAGTAAAGACGGACGGGAAGGAGGAGGGGCAGAGTAAAGACGGACGGGAAGGAGGAGGGGCAGAGTAAAGACGGATGGGAAGGAGGAGGGGCAGAGTAAAGACGGATAGGAAGGAGGAGGGGCAGAGTAAAGACGGACGGGAAGGAGGAGGGGCAGAGTAAAGACGGACGGGAAGGAGGAGGGGCAGAGTAAAGACGGACGGGAAGGAGGAGGGGCAGAGTAAAGACGGACGGGAAGGAGGAGGGGCAGAGTAAAGACGGACGGGAAGGAGGAGAGGCAGAGTAAAGACGGATGGGAAGGAGGAGAGGCAGAATAAAGACGGATGGGAAGGAGGAGGGGCAGAGTAAAGATGGAAGGGAAGGAGGAGGGGCAGAGTAAAGACGGACGGGACGGAGAAGGGGCAGAGTAAAGATGGATGGGAAGGAGGAGGGGCAGAGTAAAGACAGAGGGGAAGGAGGAGGGGCAGAGTAAAGATGGAAGGGAAGGAGGAGGGGCAGAGTAAGGATGGAAGGGAAGGAGGAGGGGCAGAGTAAAGATGGAAGGGAAGGAGGAGGGGCAGAGTAAAGACAGATGGGAAGGAGGAGGGGCAGCGTAAAGATGGACTGGAAGGAGGAAGGGCAGAGTAAAGACGGAAGGGAAGGAGGAGGGGCAGAGTAAAGACGGAAGGGAAGGAGGAGGGGCAGAGTAAAGACGAACAGGAAGGAGAAGGGGCAGAATAAAGACGGACGGGAAGGTGGAGGGGCAGAGTAAAGACAGATGGGAAGGAGGAGGGGCAAAGTAAAGACAAACGGGAAAAAAGAGGGGAAAAGTAAAGACAGATGGGAAGGAGGAGAGGCAGAATAAAGACAGACGGGAAGGAGGAGAGGCAGAGTAAAGACAAACAGCAAGGAGGAGGGGTAGAGTAAAGAAAGATGAGGAGAAAGTTAAGAAAAATAGGAAGGAGAAAGGCAAGAGAAAAGACTTGGAAGGAGGAATGTCAGCGTGAAGCTAAATGGGAATGAAGAAGGTCAAAGTGAAGATGATCTTGTTGGAGGAAGAGAAGAGGAAGGGCAGAGTGAACTCAGACAATACTGAGAAGTTGCAGACATATAAAATATCCATATATTGCTACTATTTATGATCTATATCACTGATCTCCAACTTGTAACTCTCCAGCTGAGGCAAAACTACAACTCCCAGCATGCCTATATGTCAGTAAATTGCAGACTTACTTTTGGTAGTCAGTGAATGCTGGTAGTTGTAGTTTTGCAGCCACAGATTGGAGACCTCTGGTCAAAACTCTGTAAACAATCCCCTTCCACTATATGCAGTATTTTTGCCTGCGCATACACAAGCAGCACAATTCCCTCTGAGCGCACCCTCGGCTGAGCACCCTCTCTAGCGAGCACATGTAAATTAATAAATAAAACAGAACATGCAAGAAATATTAGGTCTAATTAGCTCTAAACAATGTGATGTTTCTCCACCAGCGCTGGATTTGATATGCCACTTGGAATATCTGCATATTTATTACTCGGAGCCCCCCGGGAAGATCCACCATTATTTTCTGAAAAATTAGGACAAAAAGAACAAAAATGTAAAGAAATAAAGTGTAAATAATAACAGGAAAGAATCCTCAAACGTCTCAAAAAATGGAGCATGCGAGTGTAAATAACAGAAACCCCGCCGATAATACCACTACATGGTGGGGGGTGTAGTCCTCGGCTTCACCATCTTCTCATAACATTATCCTCCACATTCTTCGTCAGAAAGATCTCGGTGCATGAGCCCAACGTATCCAAGCGGAACTGTTCACCCAATATATGCCCCACGGTATCACACAAAAGGATTAGAGACATCAGTTCAGCAGACAGTATCACACAGGATAGGATTAGATACACAGCTCAGCAGACAGTATCACACAGCATAGGATTAGATACACAGCTCAGCAGACAGTATCACACAGGA
The DNA here is from genome assembly GCF_046119375.1 of Phyllobates terribilis. NCBI lineage: Eukaryota > Metazoa > Chordata > Amphibia > Anura > Dendrobatidae > Phyllobates > Phyllobates terribilis. The sequence continues at coordinate 266,460,801 of NW_027362767.1, forward strand.
TAGGATTAGATACACAGCTCAGCAGACAGTATCACACAGGATAGGATTAGATACACAGCTCAGCAGACAGTATCACACAGGATAGGATTAGATACATGGCTCAGCAGACAGTATCACACAGGATAGGATTAGATACACGGCTCAGCAGACGGTATCACACAGGATAGGATTAGATACACAGCTCAGCAGACAGTATCACACAGGATAGGATTAGATACACAGCTCAGCAGACAGTATCACACAGGATAGGATTAGATACACGGCTCAGCAGACAGTATCACGCAGGATGGGATTAGATACACGACTCAGCAGACAGTATCGCTCAGGATAGGATTAGATACACAGCTCAGCAGACAGTATCACACAGGATAGGATTAGATACACGGCTCAGCAGACAGTATCGCTCAGGATAGGATTAGATACACAGCTCAGCAGACAGTATCACACAGCATAGGATTAGATACATGGCTCAGCAGACAGTATCACACAGGATAGGATTAGATACACGGCTCAGCAGACAGTATCACACAGGATAGGATTAGATACACAGCTCAGCAGACAGTATCACACAGGATAGGATTAGATACACGGCTCAGCAGACAGTATCACACAGGATAGGATTAGATACACAGCTCAGCAGACAGTATCACACAGGATAGGATTAGATACATGGCTCAGCAGACAGTATCACACAGGATAGGATTAGATACACGGCTCAGCAGACAGTATCACACAGGATAGGATTAGATACACAGCTCAGCAGACAGTATCACACAGGATAGGATTAGATACACGGCTCAGCAGACAGTATCACACAGGATAGGATTAGATACACGACTCAGCAGACAGTATCGCTCAGGATAGGATTAGATACACGGCTCAGCAGACAGTATCACACAGGATAGGATTAGATACACAGCTCAGCAGACAGTATCACACAGGATAGGATTAGATACATAGCTCAGCAGACAGTATCACACAGGATAGAATTAGATACACGGCTCACTACACGGTATACCACATGATTAGATTAGATACACAGCTCAGCAGACAGTATCTCACATGATAGGTTTAGATACTGCAGCTCAACAAACAATTCTCATACACGATAGGATTAGATACACAGCTCAGCAGACTGGGTTCCATATGATAGACTTACATACATTGGCTCAGCAGAGTGTACCACGTGTGATAAGCTTAGATACATTGTCTCATCAGCGATTATGACACGTGGTAGGCTTAGATACACCGGCTCAGCAGACAGTAGCATACATCATGTGCTTAGCTGCTCTTACACATCAGGCAGTACCACACATGGTAGGTGCGTAATATCCAGTATGGCGGCTCAGCAGCTTTGGTGTGACTTGGCTACAGGTGACGTGATGACCTGTCAGGTGACACATCACTGCGCCATTCATAGACCCCTTCATCAGCTGAGTGATGGCGCCATGACGGGGATTCCTCAGACGCCTCCACGGCCTCATTCAGCGCCGTCCAATAAGGAGAGATAAAATATCTATAGATATAGCGCAGATTTAGTACAAACCGAACATTTACAGTAGCCCGGGGCAATATTAGAGCGCGATTCCGAGCATATAATAGAGTGTTCCCTTTTTTTATCAAACGTTTGTCCAAAAACGCTGCGCATAAAAGATCCAATACCTCCAGGAGTTTCTGCTGAATATTAAATCACTTTCCTCGTTAAAACCTCAAAAGGATCCGTGGATGGAAAGGTTTCACGATTCGCTTTGATGTGCTCTGCAGAAGTTGATTAATCTTGGCAACAGAGCACTCTTTCATGGCTACGGTAATGAATTATTCCAGCGCGCACAGTCGGAATTTCAAGGTGCGCCAAGTCGGGGGTTAAGAAACCGAGAGTTTATTAAAGAAGAGGAGAAAAATAAATAAAAATAAAAAAACATCGCCAACCAATCACGTGTAAGCGGCACAATCAAGATTTGATAAGCCCAAAATTCCCCTTTTATGTCCTGATCTAGTAAAAGTATTTTGGGAGTTTGAAAAACTTTCATTTTTCTCTAGAATATTCCGCTTTTCATGTTTTCACAGAAATTGGGAAACGCTATTGAATGTTTTGGAACCTGAGAATTATTTGTGGCGATGTGACTAAAATATGAAAACAATTCTAAACAAAACTAAACATCCAAAGCATCCCTAAAATGATAAAAACAACCAAGAAAACAAAAAAAGCCTAAAATATTAAAAATAATAAAACAAAAAAATCTGTAACCATCCAAGAAGAATCATTGAAACGCAAAAAACCTCAACATTATAAAAACTGCAAAAGAAAACCCAAAACAATAATAACAACCAAGAATAACATAAAGAAAGCCAAAAAGGAAAGACAGTAACACCTTCAAAACACAGAAAAAAATAAAAATGCTAAAAAAACCTCATGAAAAGCAGACACAAAAATAATCAAAACAATCATGCAAACATGAAAGAACATAAAAAAACATAAAAAACAGCTAATAAAAAACTTGAAAAACAAATACAAAAATAATAATAATCAAGAACATGAAAGAACAGCAACAAAAAAAGAGAAGCAAATATAAAAAAGCAACAAAAAGACCCAAAGATAATGAAAACAAACATAAAAAAAATACTCCCTCCCCAAATAATAAAGATAGCCATGCAAACATCAAAACATTAAAAAAAACAAAAAAAACCAAGCCTGATAATATTCAAACAAAGAAAGAAAAATGTAAAAAACAAACAAGCAAAAGAATTGAAATATATACATACATTTACAGAATATGCAGAATATTATTTATATTCGCCCTCGAAAACTACATAGAGCAGCTAAGGAGTGAGGATAGAAATTTGTCTTGTTGCTGTTTGTACATTGTAGCAGTTTGTGACTTATCTCTATGGCTCTTATCTCCTTGGATCTTCTTAAAGGAGTATTCCAACCATACATTCATCACCTGTGTAATAGGGTCTGGTGTCTGGGACCTCCACTAATCACTGGAAAGCCCTGCTCCTCTGCCACCCAAGACTGGCATGTAATTTCCTAACACTTGGAGTAAAATGTGTTACGAAGTAAATGAAGATGAGCCACAAGACTGACATCGCCCCTGTGCGGATATTGACATCTCATCAGCTTTTATTTCTCCCCCCACAGTGCCAAGAATTGTAGTTTTGGGCCCCCCAGCCTCAGGAAAACACACTATGGTACGTATGCACAGAAAAATCTATACTGAACTTACCAGTATACAGATGGTATATAATGACCAGTATATAATACAGATGGTATATAATACTGTATATAATGACTGGTATATAATACAGATGGTATATACTGACCGGTATATAATGACCGGTATATAATACAGATGGTATATAGTGACCGGTATACAATACAGATGGTATATACTGACCGGTATACAATACAGATGGTATATAATGCCGGTATATAACACTGTATATAATGACTGGTATATAATGACTGGTAAATAATACAGATGGTATATAATGACCAGTATATAATACAGATGGTATATAATGCCGGTATATAATACTGTATATAATGACTGGTATATAATACAGATGGTATATACTGACCGGTATACAATACAGATGGTATATAATGCCGGTATGTAATACTGTATATAATGACTGGTAAATAATACAGATGGTATATAATCACCAGTATATAATACAGATGGTATATAATGCCGGTATATAATACTGTAAATAATGACTGGTATACAATACAGATGGTATATACTGACCGGTATACAATACAGATGGTATATAATGCCGGTAAGTAATACTGTATATAATGACTGGTAAATAATACAGATGGTATATAATCACCAGTATATAATACAGATGGTATATAATGCCGGTATATAATACTGTATATAATGACTGGTATATAATACAGATGGTATATAATGACTGGTAAATAATACAGATGGTATATAATGACCAGTATATAATACAGATGGTATATAATGCCGGTATATAATACTGTATATAATGACTGGTATATAATACAGATGGTATATACTGACCGGTATACAATACAGATGGTATATAATGCCAGTATGTAATACTGTATATAATGACTGGTAAATAATACAGATGGTATATAATGACCAGTATATAATACAGATGGTATATAATGCCGGTATATAATACTGTAAATAATGACTGGTATACAATACAGATGGTATATACTGACCGGTATACAATACAGATGGTATATAATGCCGGTAAGTAATACTGTATATAATGACTGGTAAATAATACAGATGGTATATAATCACCAGTATATAATACAGATGGTATATAATGCCGGTATATAATACTGTATATAATGACTGGTATATAATACAGATGGTATATAATGACTGGTAAATAATACAGATGGTATATAATGACCAGTATATAATACAGATGGTATATAATGCCGGTATATAATACTGTATATAATGACTGGTATATAATACAGATGGTATATACTGACCGGTATACAATACAGATGGTATATAATGCCAGTATGTAATACTGTATATAATGACTGGTAAATAATACAGATGGTATATAATCACCAGTATATAATACAGATGGTATATAATGCCGGTATATAATACTGTATATAATGACTGGTATATAATACAGATGGTATATAATGACTGGTAAATAATACAGATGGTATATAATGACCAGTATATAATACAGATGGTATATAATGCCGGTATATAATACTGTATATAATGACTGGTATATAATACAGATGGTATATACTGACCGGTATACAATACAGATGGTATATAATGCCAGTATGTAATACTGTATATAATGACTGGTAAATAATACAGATGGTATATAATCACCAGTATATAATACAGATGGTATATAATGCCGGTATATAATACTGTATATAATGACTGGTATATAATACAGATGGTACAGGTGCTTCTCACAAAATTAGAATATCAACAAAAATTTTATTTATTTCAGTTCTTCAATACAAAAAGTGAAACTCATATTATATATAGTCATTACAAACAGCGTGATCTATTTCAAGTGTTTATTTCTGTTAATGTTGATGATTATGGCTTACAGCCAATGAAAACACAAAAGTCATTATCTCAGTAAGTTAGAATAATTAAAAAAAACACCTGCAAAGGCTTCCTAAGCGTTTAAAAAGGTTCCTTAGTCTGTTTCAGTAGGCTCCACAATCATGGGGAAGACTGCTGACTTGACAGATGTCCAGAAGGCAGTCATTGACACACTCCACAAGGAGGGTAAGCCACAGAAGGTCATTGATAAAGAAGCTGGCTGTTCACAGAGTGCGGTATCCAAGCATATTAATGGAAAGTTGAGTGGAAGAAAAAAGTGTGGTAGAAAAAGGTGCACAAGCAACCGGGATAACCGCAGCCTTGAAAGGATTGTTAAGAAAAGGCCATTCAAAAATTTGGGGGAGATTCACAAGGAGTGGACTGCTGCTGGAGTCATTGCTTCAAGAGCCACCACACACAGACGTATCCAGGTCATGGGCTACAAGTGTCACATTCCTCGTGTCAAGCCACTCATGACCAATAGACAACGCCAGAAGCGTCTTACCTGGGCCAAGGAGAAAAGACCTGGACTGTAGCTCAGTGGTCCAAGGTGTTGTTTTCAGATGAAAGTAAATTTTTCATTTCATTTGGAAATCAAGGTCCCAGAGTCTGGAGGAAGAGTGGAGAGGCCACAATCCAAGCTGCTGGAGGTCTAGTGTGAAGTTTCCACAATCAGTGATGGTTTGGGGAGCCATGTCATCTGCTGGTGTAGGTCCACTGTGTTTTATCAAGACCAAAGTCAGCGCAGCCGTCTACCAGGACATTTTACAGCACTTCATGCTTCCCTCTGCCGACAAGCTTTTTGGAGATGGAAATGTCATTCTCCAGCAGGACTTGGCCCCTGTCCACACTGCCAAAAGGACCAATACCTGGTTTACAAACAACAGTATCACTGTGCTTGATTGGCAGCAAACTCGCCTGACCTTAACCCCATAGAGAATCTATTATAGAGAATCTATGGGGTATTGTCAAGAGGAAGATGAGAGACCCCAGACCCACAATACAGACGAGCTGAAGGCTGCTATCAAAGCAACCTGGGCTTCCATAACACCTCAGCAGTGCCACAGGCTGATCGCCTCCATGCCACATTGCCACATTGATGCAGTAATTGATGCAAATGGAGCCGCGACCAAGTATTGAGGGCATTTACTGAACATACATTTCAGGAGGCCAACATTTCGGATTTACAAACATTTTTCAAGCTGGTGTTATAAAGTATTCTAATTTACTGAGATAATGACTTTTGTGTTTTCATTGGCTGTAATCCATAATCATCAACATTAACAGAAATAAACACATGAAATAGATCATTCTTTTTGTAATGACTCTATATAATATAGGAGTTTCACTTTTTGTATTGAAGAACTGAAATAAATTAACTTTTTGATGATATTCTAATTTATTATTATTTATAGCGCCATTTATTCCATGGAGCTTTACATGTGAAAAAGGGGTATACATAGCAGAAGCACTTACAATAATCTTGAACAAAACGAGTCAGCGAGCCTGTCCACGAGGGCTCACAATCTATAAAATTTAGTGAGAAGCACTTGTATATAATGACCAGTATATGATACAAATGGTATATAATGACCGGTATATAATACAGATGGTATATACGGACCGGTATATAATACAGATGGTATATAATGACCAGCATAGGATACAGATGGTATATAATGACCCTTATATAATGACCAGTATATAATGACCGGTATATAATCACCAGTATATGATACAGATGGTATATAATGACTGGTATATAATGACCCTTATATAATGACCAATATATAATGACCGGTATATGATACAGATGGTATATAATGACCGGTATATGATACAGATGGTATATAATGACCGGTATATGATACAGATGATATATGATACAGATGGTATATAATGACCAGTATATGATACAGATGGTATATAATGACTGGTATATAATACAGATGGTATATACTGACCGGTATATAATACAGAAGGTATATACTGACCGGTATATGATACAGATGGTATATAATGACTGGTAAATAATACAGATGGTATATAATGAGCGGTATATAATACAGATGGTATATAATAACCAGTATAGGATACAAATGGTATATAATAACCAGTATAGGATACAGATGGTATATAATGACCAGTATATGATACAAATGGTATATAATAACCAGTATAGGATGCAGATGGTATATAATGACCAGTATATGATACAAATGGTATATAATAACCAGTATAGGATACAGATGGTATATAATGACCAGTATATGATACAGATGGTATATAATGACCATTATATAATGACCGGTATATGATACAGATGGTATATAATGACCAGTATAGGATACAGATGGTATATAATGACTGGTATATAATGACCCGTATATGATACAGATGGTATATAATGACCCGTATATGATACAGATGGTATGTAATGACCAGTATATAATGATCAGTATATGATACAAATGGTATATAATGACCGGTATATAATACAGATGGTATATACTGACCGGTATATAATACAGATGGTATATAATGACCAGTATATGATACAAATGGTATATAATGACCAGCATAGGATACAGATGGTATATAATGACCCTTATATAATGACCAGTATATAATGACCGGTATATGATACAGATGGTATATAATCACCAGTATATGATACAAATGGTATATAATGACCAGTATAGGATACAGATGGTATATAATGACTGGTATATAATGACCCTTATATAATGACCGGTATATGATACAGATGGTATATAATCACCAGTATATAATGACCGGTATATGATACAGATGGTATATAATGACCGGAGTATAATACAGGTGGTCTATAATGACCAGTGCGGGGTTCAGTGAAGCAGGGAGCTTATAATGCACATAATATGAGTTGACATTGCAGAGAGGAGGTAGATTTGTGGTAGCCGCACCCGTGGTCACATTACTATGGCACAGACCCCCGTGCCTGTCCCTCTGCGGGCAGCTGTGCCTGGTGAAGCCCGCTGGGTAGGTATCTCATACATTATAGATGACTGGGGTCCGCTCCTCCTGCCACCTCTCGGGGTTGTGAGTTTGGGTCCCCTCGGCCCTCCTGTGCCCCCTCTGGCTCCTCGGGGGACCGTGCTGTGTTTAAACATACATTTGCTCATAGATCATTTATTTAAAGGCGCCGGCAGCGAGGAGGAGGAGGAGGAGGTTTGCTTGGCATGAAGAAATATGAGGCCTTTGAAACGTGTTTTCTTCTGCAGAAGTTGGACTGTGGCTCTCCTGTTCTTCTCCCCGCAGGCGAAGCTGCTGTGTAAGCGTCTGAACGCCACTCACCTGACTCCAGAGAGCTGCTTGTCAAGTGATGTCTCCGCGCTGGTGGAGGAAGTGCTCTCGTACAAAGGGAGAGACCAGGTAAGGCCACGGAAAGCCAGGCATTATTTCCAAACACGTCCACGTGAAGGCAGAAAAAGCATCTCTTATATGTACAGTCACCGAATCGTGGAGCGATCGACGGCACGGAAATCAATAAATACCTTTTAGGGGGAATTTAGGTTTTACTAAAAACAAAAAGCCTCTTATGTGTCTGTGACGCTGTTAGAAATTGTAGCTGTAACCTAAATCCTAGAACACGGACACCATCGGGTTATGCAATTGCCCCTTTAGGTAGGTAGCTGGTAGCAGCTGCCATTACAGTGCCCATAGAGATCTTCATCCCACCAGTTGTTACACTCGTTGTTCTGCCTGTGTGTCAGTCCACACTGTGGTTGTAGCATGCTATTCATCTGGTGTAGACAGAGCTGTACGTTCTTCCCTGGGCCCAGAAAATCCACAACAGCACCAAAAAAAACACTGCATATTCAGGAGTGGAAATGCAATGGTGATTTTGCAGAATTCACCTTTTGCATTGCACGGGGTGATATCCACAGTGATATCAGGCCGTGGTCAGACACTCAGGATTTGCTGTGTGGATATCACCCCATGCAATGCATCGTAGTGACAGAATCACTACACGTGTGTGGATTTTCTTGCAGATTTGTCACCAAATCCGCAGCAGAAATTTTTCCGCCTATGGCCTTAATTGACTTCCAGATTCCCCATCTCAAACTGTGTCCACCTTGCTTTACACTGCAGGTTGATTCTATAAGTGCTGCACATCTACTGATAACTTGAAAGGGGTCTCCCACCTACCATGTGTCATTCATGATTTTGGTGTCTTTAGGGCTACCCACCCCTCTATAGTTACACCCATGATGAAAGTTTGTCTCAATATGTAAGAGGGGGCCTGGTGTTGTGCTCCGTGCTAATGGGATATTCCCTGCTCCAGTAGGAGTTCCCCTTTAAACTGCAGGAGTATAAGCTGCTAAAAATGGAAGCACTTCAGAGCGACTCCTCCGCTTGCTGTCAGCGGCACTTCTCGTTCCCATCAGCCGTTCATTGCATCAGTAGATACATCTAGGAAAGGAGAGGAAAAAAAAGAGAAGAAGAAGCAGCGGCGTAATTAGCAGAAATCATTGAAAGCCTCTTTGTTAAGCTGCGGGGGTTTGCTGGAGATCTTCAGAACGGATTAGCGGCAGCGGAGGGTGCCAGCGATTTGTACATATGCAGAGCCCGTTAATCCTTCGATGATCAGCCTCTCGCTTTTCAATTGCGCTTAATGAGAGAACATTTTCTTCGGAGCCGTCGTTAATGATGGCAGAGTCGACGTGCCTTACGTTTTTTTTACCCTTCAGTATTAGGATGAAATTACATGCACTTATAGATAGGAAGCCGCTTCATCTACTGTATAAAGGTATTAGGTGGGGGATTTGGCGCTGCCGCTCCCGCTGTACGCCGCCTCTGCTGTATCTGGCGCTCACAGAAGTATCGCTAAACGACCCGCGGTGATTTGAGGCGCAATAATGGTGTAAATTCCTTGGCTTCAAGTGTTTGGCTTGTATTATGAATTACTAAAGAGTAAGCGTTTGACTTGAGGAATGGCGACGAGCTTATCGGACCCCGCGTTTCCTGCAGATCCACTGATGGTTACATATTTAGGACCCAGACTCTTAAATTCTGAGCCTTCTCAAGCCCTAAATTATCAGACCCCAGGCAAGGACCCTATATTGGGGGCCTGAGATCTCATAATTAAGGTTTTATGATTAAGGGGTCTGGTCTTGGGTCTGATAATTTAGGCATCGGGACTAAGATCGCATCAGACCCCAGACCAGGCCCCTTTTTCAGACACATTTGGAAACCGCCATGTGAACTACGTGGTTAGTATTTTATTTTAAGCTTCCAAAATGTGATTTTAAAGGGTTTTGATCCAGGTTGTGAGTTCCCTTGATTTTTGTAGTAATAGGAAATGTCTAGGTTCTGCCCTGCCGGGACCTTCCTCCTCACATGTGAAAGTCAAGGCAATTAACAGCCAGGTACTAAATTCATCAGAAGTGATCTAAATTAACTAAATTATCAGACCTAGCGCCAGACCCCTAGATTACAGGTTTGAGGACTTCTAATGACAGGGTCTTGGGTCATATCATTTAGGGGTTGAGAATAAGATCTGATCAGTCCCCCTTAATAATAAGACCTCAAACCAGACAACTTGTCAGATGCAAGACCAGACCCACTAAATATTGCCTCCACTGACTAAATCACTAAAATTTTAGAACCCAGAATTATGAGACTCCCCATCCCCTAAATTAGTAGACCCCAGGTGAGATCTTACGTTGTAGGTCTGAGGTCTCATAATTAAGGGGTTTGGTTTAAGGTCTTATTATTAAGGGGGCTGGTCTTGAGTCAGGCAGTTTAAGGGTCTGGTCTAATCCAGACCCCTTAATTTTTCCTTATCAGACCTCCCAAATTTATCAGATCCCATACCTGATCCCTTAAATATCAGACCCCAAACTGACCGCTTAATTATTAGACACCAGACTCTTAAAATAATCAGACCTCCAAACTTGTAATCTATCAGAGCCCAGACCAGAACCCTAAGTTATCAGACGGCCAGCTAACACTAAACCGCATATGCAACCATGCAAATCACCCTGTGCAGATGTCCGCCTATTATGTCCTGGTTTATAATCATTCCTGCTCTTCACATGTAACATTCCCACTGAGCATCACTAAATCTATGCAAGAAAAACTGCAGTGTAAAGCATGGGGGAAAAAAGCAGATCTCAGACTGCTAATGACTCCAGTAGACAATGCAGCTGAGTCAGGGTCACTGAATATAGCGGTACCCTAATGGGGCACCGCTAAAAAGTCAGGTGACCAGGGACCTGAAAATGTGTTGTATAGCACTGATCAACACTTGCACGTTACAACAAACCCTCAGCTGTGTGACCGAGCAGAATGAAAACAAAAATGCATTCACTGACAGCATGCAGAGATCCTAAAAATGGCGAGGAACAATTGGACATGTTTTCACGCGTTACCTACATTGCGGGGGTCACCGACGCTATAGTCACATGACACAAATGTAGATGAGTATGGCGCGGCGCATGGATGTAACCCTTGTAGTGACAGGTGAGGATGACATGACTTGTGAGGCCCCTTCACACCCGCACAGCTCACTTCATCTTCATGGTGATGCCGTGTAGCACGGACCCCCCGGTAGACGCTAGTCTGGTTTGACATGACACATCAAAGGGGCGCACTAGACACCAACCCGGCCCGCGAGCAGCAGGAAATACCTCTGGAAGGAAGAGCACTCAAAGCTGCAGATTTGCTCTCCTGCAGCGAGAGGCTCTGACACATGCCACCCACCGGGACGTGTGACTGGAGCAGAGACCCCCAGCTCTCCTGCCTATCCCCTCTACCCCCGCACCTCCTCTCTGCCAGGGAAAGTGAAGCGGCAGATGCTCTGGTCTGGTGGTCATCACTTATGCACTAATGTACATCTCCTCTTCTTGTAGGAAATCCCTGACACTCTGTGGACCCGGCTCATCCAGGAACGGCTGGCAGAGGTGGACTGCGTCAAGAGGGTGAGTGGTCCAAGCCTGCAGCCGAGCAATGGGCTGATCGTAAAACCTACACGCCGTCCTCTCTCCATGTGTCATGCAGCGGACTACTGTCTTTTGCTCCCTGTTATCAGCCATTTGAGGCTGAATTTTTTTTGGGGGATGCTCTGTTTTCCACTATGCAACGTGTGGGGGAGGGGGGTTGTCAGCAGCAGGTATGCCCAGGATGTGTATAGCAGGCAGCGGCGGGCAGACACCGTTTCACTAGGATAGAAGATGATGGTGAATGCTGGCATATGCTAACTGCAGAGAACAAAGCCACGGCAAGCAAAGCGTTGCTGATCGCCCCGGGCAGGTGGCACACATGAGAGGTCGATCTGCCAACACATCGGCCGCGTTCTCCAGCATGTGCACCCGGATTTACTGCCTCGTCGCTTTCTAGTACAGTATTTCAGGATATACTGGGGGCATGTCAGCTTCCATACCCCCAAGACAACCGGGCCGTAAGATTAGAAACGCCGGCATGTTGTCGCCTTGAGGACCCATATCTGGCACGAGTAATGGGCGCATCATGAGATATGGCGCAAATAACAGGCGCATCATGAGATATGGCGCGAATAACGGGCGCATCATTAGATATGGCGCGAATAACAGGCACATCATGAGATATGGCGCAAATAACAGGCGCATCATGAGATATGGCGCAAATAACAGGCGCATCGTGAGATATGGCGTTAATAACGGGCGCATCATGAGATATGGCGCAAATAACAGGCGCTTCTTGAGATATGGCGTTAATAACGGGCGCATCATGAGATATGGCGCGAATAACGGGCGCATCATGAGATATGGCGCGAATAACGGGCGCATCATGAGATATGGCGCGAATAACGGGCACATCATGAGATATGGCGCGAATAACGGGCGCATCATTAGATATGGCGCGAATAACGGGCACATCATGAGATATGGGACGAATAACGGGCGCATCATGAGATATGGCGCGAATAACAGGCGCATCATGAGATATGGGACGAATAACGGGCGCATCATGAGATATGGCGCGAATAACGGGCGCATCATTAGATGTGCGAATAACGGGTGCATCATGAGATATGGCGCGAATAACAGGCGCATCATGAGATATGGCGCAAATAACAGGCGCATCGTGAGATATGGCGTTAATAACGGGCGCATCATGAGATATGGCGCGAATAGTGGGCGCATCATGAGATATGGCGCGAATAACAGGCGCATCATGAGATATGGCGCGAATAACAGGAGCATCGTGAGATATGGCGTTAATAACGGGCGCATCATGAGATATGGCGCGAATAGCGGGCGCATCATGAGATATGGCGCGAATAGCGGGTGCATCATGAGATATGGCGCAAATAACAGGCGCATCGTGAGATATGGCGTTAATAACGGGCGCATCATGAGATATGGTGCGAATAGCGGGCGCATCATGAGATATGGCGCGAATAACGGGCGCATCATTAGATATGGCGCGAATAAAGGACGCATCATGAGATATGGCGCGAATAACGGGCGAATCATGAGATATGGCGCGAATAAAGGACGCATTATGAGATATGGCGCGAATAACGGGCGCATCATGAGATATGGGACGAATAACTGACGCATCATGAGATATGGCGCGAATAACGGGCGCATCATTAGATATGGCGCGAATAAAGGACGCATCATGAGATATGGTGCGAATAACGGGCGCATCATGAGATATGGCGCGAATAAAGGACGCATCATGAGATATGGTGCGAATAACGGGCGCATCATGAGATATGGCGCGAATAAAGGACGCATCATGAGATATGGCGCGAATAACGGGCGCATCATGAGATATGGCGCGAATAACAGGCGCATCATGAGATATGGCGCGAATAACAGGCGCATCATGAGATATGGCGCGAATAACATTCATCATGAGATATGGCGCGAATAAAGGACGCATCATGAGATATGGCGTGAATAACAGATGCATCATGAGATATGGCGTGAATAACAGGTGCATCATGAGATATGGCGTGAATAACTGCCGCATTATGAGATATGGCGTGAATAACTGCCGCATCATGAGATATGGCGTGAATAACTGCCGCATCATGAGATATGGCGTGAATAACTGCCGCATCATGAGATATGGCGTGAATAACAGGTGCATCATGAGATATGGCGTGAATAACATTCATCATGAGATATGGCGCGAATAACAGGCGCATCATGAGATATGGCGCGAATAACAGGCGCATCATGAGATATGGCGTGAATAACAGGCGCATCATGAGATATGGCGTGAATAACAGGTGCATCATGAGATATGGGACGAATAAAGGATGCATCATGAGATATGGCGCGAATAACATTCATCATGAGATATGGCGCGAATAACAGGTGCATCATGAGATATGGCGCGAATAACATTCATCATGAGATATGGCGCGAATAACAGGTGCATCATGAGATATGGCGCGAATAACATTCATCATGAGATATGGCGCGAATAACAGGCGCATCATGAGATATGGCGCGAATAACAGGTACATCATGAGATATGGCGCGAATAACATTCATCATGAGATATGGCGCGAATAACAGGCGCATCATGAGATATGGCGCGAATAACAGGTGCATCATGAGATATAGCGCGAATAACAGGTGCATCATGAGATATGGCGCGAATAACATTCATCATGAGATATGGCGCGAATAACGGGCGCATCATGAGATATGGCGTGAATAACATTCATCATGAGATATGGCGTGAATAACAGGTGCATCATGAGATATGGCGCGAATAACAGGTGCATCATGAGATATGGCGCGAATAACAGGTGCATCATGAGATATGGTGTGAATAACATTCATCATGAGATATGGCGTGAATAACAGGCGCATCATGAGATATGGCGCGAATAACAGGTGCATCATGAGATATGGCGTGAATAACATTCATCATGAGATATGGCGCGAATAACAGGTGCATCATGAGATATGGCGTGAATAACATTCATCATGAGATATGGCGCGAATAACAGGCGCATCATGAGATATGGCGCGAATAACAGGCGCATCATGAGATATGGCGTGAATAACAGGCGCATCATGAGATATGGCGTGAATAACAGGTGCATCATGAGATATGGGACGAATAACAGGCGCATCATGAGATATGGCGCGAATAACATTCATCATGAGATATGGCGCGAATAACAGGCGCATCATGAGATATGGCGCGAATAACAGGTGCATCATGAGATGGCGCGAATAACATTCATCATGAGATATGGCGCGAATAACAGGTGCATCATGAGATATGGCGTGAATAACATTCATCATGAGATACGGCGCGAATAACAGGTGCATCATGAGATATGGCGCGAATAACATTCATCATGAGATATGGCGCGAATAAAGGACGCATCATGAGATATGGCGTGAATAACAGGTGCATCATGAGATATGGCGTGAATAACAGGTGCATCATGAGATATGGCGTGAATAACTGCCGCATCATGAGATATGGCGTGAATAACTGCCGCATCATGAGATATGGCGTGAATAACTGCCGCATCATGAGATATGGCGTGAATAACATTCATCATGAGATATGGCGCGAATAACAGGTGCATCATGAGATATGGCGTGAATAACAGGCGCATCATGAGATATGGCGCGAATAACAGGCGCATCATGAGATATGGCGTGAATAACAGGCGCATCATGAGATATGGCGTGAATAACAGGTGCATCATGAGATATGGGACGAATAACAGGTGCATCATGAGATATGGCGCGAATAACATTCATCATGAGATATGGCACGAATAACAGGTGCATCATGAGATATGGCGCGAATAACATTCATAATGAGATATGGCGCGAATAACAGGTGCATCATGAGATATGGCGCGAATAACATTCATCATGAGATATGGCGCGAATAACAGGCGCATCATGAGATATGGCGCGAATAACAGGTACATCATGAGATATGGCGTGAATAACAGGTGCATCATGAGATATGGCGCGAATAACAGGCGCATCATGAGATATGGCGTGAATAACAGGTGCATCATGAGATATGGCGTGAATAACAGGTGCATCATGAGATATGGCGCGAATAACATTCATCATGAGATATGGCGTGAATAACAGGCGCATCATGAGATATGGCGCGAATAACAGGTGCATCAGATATGGCGTGAATAACAGGTGCATCATGAGATATGGCGTGAATAACATTCATCATGAGATATGGCGCGAATAACAGGTGCATCATGAGATATGGCGTGAATAACATTCATCATGAGATATGGCACGAATAACAGGCGCATCATGAGATATGGCACGAATAACAGGCGCATCATGAGATATGGCGTGAATAACATTCATCATGAGATATGGCGCGAATAACAGGCGCATCATGAGATATGGCGCGAATAACAGGTGCATCATGAGATATGGCGCGAATAACATTCATCATGAGATATGGCGCGAATAAAGGACGCATCATGAGATATGGCGTGAATAACAGGTGCATCATGAGATATGGCGTGAATAACAGGTGCATCATGAGATATGGCGTGAATAACAGGTGCATCATGAGATATGGCGTGAATAACTGCCGCATCATGAGATATGGCGTGAATAACTGCCGCATCATGAGATATGGCGTGAATAACTGCCGCATCATGAGATATGGCATGAATAACTGCCGCATCATGAGATATGGCGTGAATAACAGGTGCATCATGAGATATGGCGTGAATAACATTCATCATGAGATATGGCGCGAATAACAGGTGCATCATGAGATATGGCGTGAATAACATTCATCATGAGATATGGCGCGAATAACAGGCGCATCATGAGATATGGCGCGAATAACAGGCGCATCATGAGATATGGCGCGAATAACAGGCGCATCATGAGATATGGCGTGAATAACAGGTGCATCATGAGATATGGGACGAATAACAGGTGCATCATGAGATATGGCGCGAATAACATTCATCATGAGATATGGCGCGAATAAGAGGTGCATCATGAGATATGGCGCGAATAACATTCATCATGAGATATGGCGCGAATAACAGGTGCATCATGAGATATGGCGCGAATAACATTCATCATGAGATATGGCGCGAATAACAGGCGCATCATGAGATATGGCGCGAATAACAGGTACATCATGAGATATGGCGTGAATAACAGGTGCATCATGAGATATGGCGCGAATAACATTCATCATGAGATATGGCGCGAATAACAGGCGCATCATGAGATATGGCGCGAATAACAGGTGCATCATGAGATATGGCGCGAATAACATTCATCATGAGATATGGCGCGAATAACATTCATCATGAGATATGGCGCGAATAACAGGTGCATCATGAGATATGGCGCGAATAACATTCATCATGAGATATGGCGCGAATAACAGGCGCATCATGAGATATGGCGCGAATAACAGGTGCATCATGAGATATGGCACGAATAACATTCATCATGAGATATGGCGCGAATAAAGGACGCATCATGAGATATGGCGTGAATAACAGGTGCATCATGAGATATGGCGTGAATAACAGGTGCATCATGAGATATGGCGCGAATAACATTCATAATGAGATATGGCGCGAATAACAGGTGCATCATGAGATATGGCGCGAATAACATTCATCATGAGATATGGCGCGAATAACAGGCGCATCATGAGATATGGCGCGAATAACAGGTACATCATGAGATATGGCGTGAATAACAGGTGCATCATGAGATATGGCGCGAATAACAGGCGCATCATGAGATATGGCGTGAATAACAGGTGCATCATGAGATATGGCGTGAATAACAGGTGCATCATGAGATATGGCGCGAATAACATTCATCATGAGATATGGCGTGAATAACAGGTGCATCATGAGATATGGCGCGAATAACAGGTGCATCATGAGATATGGCGCGAATAACAGGTGCATCATGAGATATGGTGTGAATAACATTCATCATGAGATATGGCGTGAATAACAGGCGCATCATGAGATATGGCGCGAATAACAGGTGCATCAGATATGGCGTGAATAACATTCATCATGAGATATGGCGCGAATAACAGGTGCATCATGAGATATGGCGTGAATAACATTCATCATGAGATATGGCGCGAATAACAGGCGCATCATGAGATATGGCACGAATAACAGGCGCATCATGAGTTATGGCGTGAATAACATTCATCATGAGATATGGCGCGAATAACAGGCGCATCATGAGATATGGCGCGAATAACATTCATCATGAGATATGGCGCGAATAAAGGACGCATCATGAGATATGGCGTGAATAACAGGTGCATCATGAGATATGGCGTGAATAACATTCATCATGAGATATGGCGCGAATAACAGGTGCATCATCAGATATGGCGCGAATAACATTCATCATGAGATATGGCGCGAATAAAGGACGCATCATGAGATATGGCGTGAATAACATTCATCATGAGATATGGCGCGAATAACAGGTGCATCATGAGATATGGCGCGAATAACATTCATCATGAGATATGGCGCGAATAAAGGACGCATCATGAGATATGGCGTGAATAACAGGTGCATCATGAGATATGGCGTGAATAACAGGTGCATCATGAGATATGGCGTGAATAACAGGTGCATCATGAGATATGGCGTGAATAACTGCCGCATCATGAGATATGGCGTGAATAACTGCCGCATCATGAGATATGGCATGAATAACTGCCGCATCATGAGATATGGCATGAATAACTGCCGCATCATGAGATATGGCGTGAATAACAGGTGCATCATGAGATATGGCGTGAATAACATTCATCATGAGATATGGCGCGAATAACAGGTGCATCATGAGATATGGCGTGAATAACATTCATCATGAGATATGGCGCGAATAACAGGCGCATCATGAGATATGGCGCGAATAACAGGCGCATCATGAGATATGGCGCGAATAACAGGCGCATCATGAGATATGGCGTGAATAACAGGTGCATCATGAGATATGGGACGAATAACAGGTGCATCATGAGATATGGCGCGAATAACATTCATCATGAGATATGGCGCGAATAAGAGGTGCATCATGAGATATGGCGCGAATAACATTCATCATGAGATATGGCGCGAATAACAGGTGCATCATGAGATATGGCGCGAATAACATTCATCATGAGATATGGCGCGAATAACAGGCGCATCATGAGATATGGCGCGAATAACAGGTACATCATGAGATATGGCGTGAATAACAGGTGCATCATGAGATATGGCGCGAATAACATTCATCATGAGATATGGCGCGAATAACAGGCGCATCATGAGATATGGCGCGAATAACAGGTGCATCATGAGATATGGCGCGAATAACATTCATCATGAGATATGGCGCGAATAACATTCATCATGAGATATGGCGCGAATAACAGGTGCATCATGAGATATGGCGCGAATAACATTCATCATGAGATATGGCGCGAATAACAGGCGCATCATGAGATATGGCGCGAATAACAGGTGCATCATGAGATATGGCACGAATAACATTCATCATGAGATATGGCGCGAATAAAGGACGCATCATGAGATATGGCGTGAATAACAGGTGCATCATGAGATATGGCGTGAATAACAGGCGCATCATGAGATATGGCGCGAACAACAGGCGCATCATGAGATATGGCGTGAATAACAGGCGCATCATGAGATATGGCGTGAATAACAGGTGCATCATGAGATATGGGACGAATAACAGGTGCATCATGAGATATGGGACGAATAACAGGCGCATCATGAGATATGGCGCGAATAACATTCATCATGAGATATGGCGCGAATAACATTCATCATGAGATATGGCGCGAATAACAGGCGCATCACGAGATATGGCGCGAATAACAGGTACATCATGAGATATGGCGTGAATGACAGGTGCATCATGAGATATGGCGCGAATAACATTCATCATGAGATATGGCGCGAATAACAGGCGCATCATGAGATATGGCGCGAATAACAGGTGCATCATGAGATATGGCGCGAATAACATTCATCATGAGATGTGGCGCGAATAAAGGACGCATCATGAGATATGGCGTGAATAACAGGTGCATCATGAGATATGGCGTGAATAACAGGCGCATCATGAGATATGGCGTGAATAACAGGAGCATCATGAGATATGGCGTGAATAACTGCCGCATCATGAGATATGGGACGAATAACGGGCGCATCATGAGATATGGCGTGAATAACATTCATCATGAGATATGGCGTGAATAACAGGTGCATCATGAGATATGGCGCGAATAACAGGTGCATCATGAGATATGGCGCGAATAACAGGTGCATCATGAGATATGGTGTGAATAACATTCATCATGAGATATGGCGTGAATAACAGGCGCATCATGAGATATGGCGCGAATAACAGGTGCATCATGAGATATGGCGTGAATAACATTCATCATGAGATATGACGCGAATAACAGGCGCATCATGAGATATGGCGCGAATAACAGGCGCATCATGAGATATGGCGTGAATAACAGGCGCATCATGAGATATGGCGTGAATAACAGGTGCATCATGAGATATGGGACGAATAACAGGCGCATCATGAGATATGGCGCGAATAACATTCAACATGAGATATGGCGCGAATAACAGGCGCATCATGAGATATGGCGCGAATAACAGGTGCATCATGAGATATGGCGCGAATAACATTCATCATGAGATATGGCGCGAATAAAGGACGCATCATGAGATATGGCGTGAATAACAGGTGCATCATGAGATATGGCGTGAATAACAGGCGCATCATGAGATATGGCGTGAATAACAGGAGCATCATGAGATATGGCGTGAATAACTGCCGCATCATGAGATATGGGACGAATAACGGGCGCATCATGAGATATGGCGTGAATAACATTCATCATGAGATATGGCGTGAATAACAGGTGCATCATGAGATTTGGCGCGAATAACAGGTGCATCATGAGATATGGCGCGAATAACAGGTGCATCATGAGATATGGTGTGAATAACATTCATCATGAGATATGGCGTGAATAACAGGCGCATCATGAGATATGGCGCGAATAACAGGTGCATCATGAGATATGGCGTGAATAACATTCATCATGAGATATGGCGCGAATAACAGGTGCATCATGAGATATGGCGTGAATAACATTCATCATGAGATATGGCGCGAATAACAGGCGCATCATGAGATATGGCGCGAATAACAGGCGCATCATGAGATATGGCGTGAATAACAGGCGCATCATGAGATATGGCGTGAATAACAGGTGCATCATGAAATATGGGACGAATAACAGGCGCATCATGAGATATGGCGCGAATAACATTCATCATGAGATATGGCGCGAATAACAGGCGCATCATGAGATATGGCGCGAATAACAGGTGCATCATGAGATATGGCGCGAATAACATTCATCATGAGATATGGCGCGAATAAAGGACGCATCATGAGATATGGCGTGAATAACAGGTGCATCATGAGATATGGCGTGAATAACAGGTGCATCATGAGATATGGCGTGAATAACTGCCGCATCATGAGATATGGCGTGAATAACTGCCGCATCATGAGATATGGCGTGAATAACAGGTGCATCATGAGATATGGCGTGAATAACATTCATCATGAGATATGGCGCGAATAACAGGTGCATCATGAGATATGGCGTGAATAACATTCATCATGAGATATGGCGTGAATAACAGGTGCATCATGAGATTTGGCGCGAATAACAGGTGCATCATGAGATATGGCGCGAATAACAGGTGCATCATGAGATATGGCGTGAATAACAGGTGCATCATGAAATATGGGACGAATAACAGGCGCATCATGAGATATGGCGCGAATAACATTCATCATGAGATATGGCGCGAATAACAGGCGCATCATGAGATATGGCGCGAATAACAGGTGCATCATGAGATATGGCGTGAATAACAGGTGCATCATGAGATATGGCGTGAATAACTGCCGCATCATGAGATATGGCGTGAATAACTGCCGCATCATGAGATATGGCGTGAATAACAGGTGCATCATGAGATATGGCGTGAATAACATTCATCATGAGATATGGCGCGAATAACAGGTGCATCATGAGATATGGCGTGAATAACATTCATCATGAGATATGGCGCGAATAACAGGCGCATCATGAGATATGGCGCGAATAACAGGCGCATCATGAGATATGGCGTGAATAACAGGCGCATCATGAGATATGGCGTGAATAACAGGTGCATCATGAGATATGGGACGAATAACAGGTGCATCATGAAATATGGCGCGAATAACATTCATCATGAGATATGGCGCGAATAACAGGTGCATCATGAGATATGGCGCGAATAACATTCATCATGAGATATGGCGCGAATAACAGGTGCATCATGAGATATGGCGCGAATAACATTCATCATGAGATATGGCGCGAATAACAGGCGCATCATGAGATATGGCGCGAATAACAGGTACATCATGAGATATGGCGTGAATAACAGGTGCATCATGAGATATGGCGCGAATAACATTCATCATGAGATATGGCGCGAATAACAGGCGCATCATGAGATATGGGACGAATAACATTCATCATGAGATATGGCGCGAATAACATTCATCATGAGATATGGCGCGAATAACAGGTGCATCATGAGATATGGCGCTAATAACATTCATCATGAGATATGGCGCGAATAACAAGCGCATCATGAGATATGGCGCGAATAACAGGTGCATCATGAGATATGGCACGAATAACATTCATCATGAGATATGACGCGAATAAAGGACGCATCATGAGATATGGCGTGAATAATAGGTGCATCATGAGATATGGCGTGAATAACATTCATCATGAGATATGGCGCGAATAACATTCATCATGAGATATGGCGTGAATAACAGGTGCATCATGAGATATGGCGTGAATAACAGGCGCATCATGAGATATGGCGCGAACAACAGGCGCATCATGAGATATGGCGTGAATAACAGGCGCATCATGAGATATGGCGTGAATAACAGGTGCATCATGAGATATGGGACGAATAACAGGTGCATCATGAGATATGGGACGAATAACAGGCGCATCATGAGATATGGCGCGAAAAACATTCATCATGAGATATGGCGCGAATACCATTCATCATGAGATATGGCGCGAATAACAGGCGCATCATGAGATATGGCGCGAATAACAGGTACATCATGAGATATGGCGTGAATGACAGGTGCATCATGAGATATGACGCGAATAACATTCATCATGAGATATGGCGCGAATAACAGGCGCATCATGAGATATGGCGCGAATAACAGGTGCATCATGAGATATGGCGTGAATAACAGGTGCATCATGAGATATGGCGCGAATAACATTCATCGTGAGATATGGCGCGAATAACATTCATCATGAGATATGGCGCGAATAACAGGTACATCATGAGATATGGCGTGAATAACAGGTGCATCATGAGATATGGCGCGAATAACATTCATCATGAGATATGGCGCGAATAACAGGCGCATCATGAGATATGGCGCGAATAACAGGTGCATCATGAGATATGGAGTGAATAACAGGTGCATCATGAGATATGGCGCGAATAACATTCATCGTGAGATATGGCGCGAATAGCATTAATCATGAGATATGGCGCGAATAACAGGCCCATCATGAGATATGGCGCGAATAACAGGTGCATCATGAGATATGGCGCGAATAACATTCATCATGAGATATGGCGCGAATAAAGGACGCATCATGAGATATGGCGTGAATAACAGGTGCATCATGAGATATGGCGTGAATAACAGGCGCATCATGAGATATGGCGTGAATAACAGGTGCATCATGAGATATGGCGTGAATAACTGCCGCATCATGAGATATGGGACGAATAACGGGCGCATCATGAGATATGGCGTGAATAACGGGTGCATCATGAGATATGGCGCGAATAACAGGCGCATCATGAGATATGGCGCGAATAACATTCATCATGAGATATGGCGCGAATAAAGGACGCATCATGAGATATGGCGTGAATAACAGGTGCATCATGAGATATGGCGTGAATAACAGGCGCATCATGAGATATGGCGCAAATAACAGGCGCATCATGAGATATGGCGTGAATAACAGGCGCATCATGAGATATGGCGCGAATAACAGGCGCATCATGAGATATGGCGCGAATAACAGGCGCATCATGAGATATGGCGCGAATAACAGGTGCATCATGAGATATGGTGTGAATAACGGGTGCATCATAAGATATGGCGCGAATAACATTCATCATGAGATATGGCGCGAATAAAGGACGCATCATGAGATATGGCGTGAATAACAGGCGCATCATGAGATATGGCGTGAATAACAGGTGCATCATGAGATATGGCGTGAATAACATTCATCATGAGATATGGCGCGAATAACAGGTGCATCATGAGATATGGCGCGAATAACATTCATCATGAGATATGGCGCGAATAACAGGCGCATCATGAGATATGGCGCGAATAACAGGTACATCATGAAATATGGCGTGAATAACAGGTGCATCATAAGATATGGCGCGAATAACATTCATCATGAGATATGGCGCGAATAACAGGCGCATCATGAGATATGGCGCGAATAACAGGTGCATCATGAGATATGGAGTGAATAACAGGTGCATCATGAGATATGGCGCGAATAACATTCATCATGAGATATGGCGCGAATAACATTAATCATGAGATATGGCGCGAATAACAGGCGCATCATGAGATATGGCGCGAGTAACATTCATCATGAGATATGGCGTGAATAAAGGACGCATCATGAGATATGGCGTGAATAACAGGTGCATCATGAGATATGGCGTGAATAACAGGCGCATCATGAGATATGGCGTGAATAACAGGTGCATCATGAGATATGGCGTGAATAACTGCCGCATCATGAGATATGGGACGAATAACGGGCGCATCATGAGATATGGCGTGAATAACGGATGCATCATGAGATATGGCGCGAATAACAGGCGCATCATGAGATATGGCGCGAATAACATTCATCATGAGATATGGCGCGAATAAAGGACGCATCATGAGATATGGCGTGAATAACAGGTGCATCATGAGATATGGCGTGAATAACAGGCGCATCATGAGATATGGCGCGAATAACAGGCGCATCATGAGATATGGCGCGAATAACAGGTGCATCATGAGATATGGCGCGAATAACAGGTGCATCATGAGATATGGCGCGAATAACAGGTGCATCATGAGATATGGTGTGAATAACGGGTGCATCATAAGATATGGCGCGAATAACATTCATCATGAGATATGGCGCGAATAAAGGACGCATCATGAGATATGGCGTGAATAACAGGCGCATCATGAGATATGGCCTGAATAACAGGTGCATCATGAGATATGGCGTGAATAACTGCCGCATCATGAGATATGGCGTGAATAACATTCATCATGAGATATGGTGCGAATAACTGCCGCATCATGAGATATGGCGTGAATAACAGGTGCATCATGAGATATGGCGTGAATAACTGCCGCATCATGAGATATGGCGTGAATAACAGGCGCATCATGAGATATGGCGTGAATAACATTCATCATGAGATATGGCGTGAATAACATTCATCCTGAGATATGGCGCGAATAAAGGACGCGTCATGAGATATGGCGTGAATAACTGGCGCATCATGAGATATGGCGTGAATAACGGGTGCATCATAAGATATGGCATGAATAACGGGCGCATCATGGTTTGTGGCTTTAACATTTTTCATTACGAGCTGTAAGGGCCGCTCAGAGCCTGACGGGTGCAGAGCCTTCCCAGGCGTGGGTGCAGAGCCTTCCCAGGCGTGGGTTCAGCTGCTCACAGGCCCGCCAAGCTTTCCTGCTATGTTTCTAGCAGGTTCCAACACTGAACAACACTAATCCTTAGTGCAGGGTTTTTAAAGGACCTGTGGCAAGAGCCACTGGAAAACCCGGGTTGGAGGGAGGAGGCCGCCCCACTGCCTCCTGTGACCTCCTCCAAGAAATGAAGGCCCTGCCGGGTTTTACTAATCTGCCTTAGCCAGATAGTCTGACCAGGTCAATGCTCACCTTCATTCCTGCATTGCAGCCGCAGGTGAGTTTGTGACTGCAATGCACTCCAATGGATTTAATAGGTCTCTGTACACATTCTGGGGGATATATAACGTCCCTATACGATCCCGGTCACTGTCTCACATATCCCCCACCTCTGTTCAAACTTGTGGGGTTGAACATTTGCCACCATACAGGGTGCCCGGGACAGGGCATCCGCGTTTCCCTGCGACTTCCCAGGGCGATGTTCTACAGAGAAACTGAAATTTTGCAGTGACAGGAACCACCTGGTGACTCGCGCATCCCTCTCCTTGGCATTTCTCATCCATATCAAGGGTGAGTGGTCCGTCACCAAGCGGAACTGACGCCCTAGTAAATAATAACGTAGCGATTCCAAGGACCACTTAATAGCCAAACACTCTTTCTCTACCACGCTATAGTTTTTCTCTGCCGGGACAAGTTTTCTACTCAAGTAGGTGATCGGGTGCTCTTCATCATTCACTTTTTGTGACAATACTGCCCCTAGGCCTACCTCAGAGGCATCTGTCTGTACAATGAAGGTTTCCTTGAAGTTAGGGCTGATGAGGACCGTCTGTCCACACAGGGCCAACTTCATGGACTGAAAGACTTCTTCTGCCTGAGGGTTCCACCGAACCATTACCGATTTTTTTTTTCTTTCAAGAGATCGGTCAGGGCCGCCGTTCTCCCAGCAAAATTAGGTATAAGCCGGCGGTAATACCCAAGGATACCGAGGAACGCCCTCACCTGCTTTGTACTTGACGGTTTAGGCCAGTTTTTTTATGGCCTCAACTTTATTGATTTGGAGCTTGATAACTCCTCGGCCAATCACATACCCCAAATATCGGGATTCCTCTAGCCCCATCGCACACTTTTTTGGGTTTGCCGTTAACCCCGCGGCTCTGAGAGAATCCAGCACTGCTTGTACCTAGGATAGATGCGTATGCCAGTCGGTGCTAAAGATGATAATATCATCTAGATACGCAGACGCGTACTCCTGATGAGGCTTGAGCACTATGTTCATCAACCTCTGGAATGTAGCCGGGGCCCCATGTAACCCAAAAGGTAAGACCACATAGTGATATAGACCCTCCGGAGTGATGAAGGCGGTCTTTTCCTTCGCCGATTTCGTGAGAGGTACCTGCCAGTAACCCTTGGTGAGATCGAGCGTGATAAAGTACTGGGCCTGCCCCAGTCTCTCAATCAGCTCATCCACCCTGGGCATTGGATAAAGGTCAAACTTCGACACGTCATTTAATTTCCGGAAATCGTTACAGAAGCGTAACGATCCTTCTGGTTTTGGAATCAGTACGATGGGGCTAGCCCACTCACTCCGTGATTCCTCGATGACGCCTAACTGGAGCATTTGTTTTACCTCGGCCGTGATGGCTTGCCTCCGGGCCTCGGGTACCCCGGTATGGTCTCATTCGCACCCTTACCCCAGGTTCGGTGGCAATGTCATGTTGGAGAACCGTAGTCCTACCCGGTAGCTCTGAGAACATGTCGGTATTCTGCTGCACCAGTGAGCGAGCCTCCCGTCGCTGCTGTTTAGTGAGGGCATCACTTAACCTGACCTCCCCCTCGGACGCTTCCCTGGCTGAAGGTAGCGTACTCTCTCGTGATATGCCTGGAGTGACGTCTGTAACTAAACATTCTCGATCTTTCCAAGGTGGTTTCTGTTATGATCTGCTACAAGCACTAAGGAAAGACAGGAGATCTGTCCCTACAATAGAACTAAGCTGGATCCCTACAATGTAACGGGGAACCTGATCCTGCGATCAGACCCGCTAAAGTCCTCGGCTAGTCTGAACGAAGACCTATAGATGTGAGGAAGGGATCTCTACAAGAACTAGGGACTGGGAGAAAGATGGACATCTCCTAGCAGAAATTGTAGCAGAAATAAGACAAACAAACAACATAGAACATAGAGGTCCGAAGACCTAGCTAAACTGACTGAGAAAGGTAACAGAGCCCCAAGCTAGCTCAAGAGTAGAAATTACAATGAAGTCCAGCAAGGCCAGGAGGGCGGAGCAGGATTAAATAGGCAAAAAAGGTCATGTGACCAGCAAACTAGAAAAAAACTAACAGGAGAGTTCTAACAGTACCCCCTCTTCTATAAGGATCCTCCGGATCCCCTAGGCCCAGGCTTATCAGGAAACCTCCTGTGAAACGCTCTGACAAGTCTGGAAGCAGAAACATCATCCACCCTCACCCATGAGTTATCCTCGGGTCCGAAACCCTTCCAAGCGACGAGATACTGCAAACTCCCTCTATACCGTCTAGAATTTAGGATGCGGGAAATTTCATATTCCCCGTCCTCCACCACCGAAGAACAGTGGCAGAGGTGTCACCATCCGACACATCAGCTCTTTTCAACAGAGAAACATGAAACACCGGATTAATCTTCCAGGAGGTAGGAACCTCCAACCTAACAGCAGATTGGTTAACTATCTGAAGCACCTTAAAGGGCCCTACAAACTTGGGACCCAATTTTTTAGAAGGAATCCTCAATCGCAGATTCTTAGAGGACAACCAAACCATGTCACCAATAGCAAACAAAACCTCTTGCCGTTTCCTATCAAAGTACCTCTTAGATTTTTTGTTAGCCTCCTGAAGATTACCACGCACATCCGTCCAAACTCTCTCCAAATCACCGGAAAAACTCTCCTCCTCAGGCACAGCCGATACCAATTTGGAGAATGACCCAAAAGACGGATGTCTCCCAGAACAACAAAAAAAAGGCGAACACCCAGCAGAAGAGGATGTATGGTTGTTAAGAGCAAATTCAGCAAGTGGCAGAAACTCAGACCACCCCTCTTGATTGTCTGCCACAAAACTACGCAAGAACTGCTCAACATCCTGGTTCTTTCTTTCTGTCTGGCCATTAGACTCAGGATGATATCCGGATGAAAACGACAAATGAACTCCCAACCTGTCACAAAAAGCACGCCAAAAACGAGCCACGAACTGAGGTCCCCTATCCGAAACAATGTCAGTAGGAACGCCATGTAGTCTGACAATTTCCTTGACAAAGGCCTTAGCGAGTGTCTTAGCGCAGGGCAGTTTGATGAAGGGAACCAAGTGACACATCTTGCTAAAACGGTCCACGACCACCCAGATGACCGTGAAACCCTCAGAGGGGGGAAGGTCAGTAATAAAGTCCATAGCCAGATGTGTCCAAGGTGCACTAGGAACCTCCAGAGGGCAAAGCAACCCCGCAGCAGGAGCATGCGAAGACTTAGATCTAGCACACACAGTACATTGACGCACCCACTTAATGACTTCCTTCTGCCATCCAGGCCACCAAAAACTGCGACCCACAAGTCTCTTGGTCTCAGAAATTCCTGGATGACCTTCCAACCGAGACTCATGACACTCAACAAACAAATCTCTCCTAAAGGTCCTAGGCACAAACAACCTCCCATGGGGAGTGTTAGATGGGGCATTCTCCTGAGCTTTAAGAATCTCCAAAACGGAGTCCAAAGCAGCAATCACAACACCTTCTTGTAAAATGCTCTCCTCCTCCTCAGCACCGACCATGGGAGAAAAGCTGCGAGACAAAGCATCAGCTTTAACATTCTTGGTACCCGGGATGTAAGTAACGGAAAAATTAAACCGCGAGAAAAAAAGTGCCCACCTAGCCTGACGGGCATTCAAGCTCTTGGCAGCATCAAGATAGATCAGATTTTTATGATCAGTGAAAACCTGAATGGGAAATTCAGCACCTTCCAAGAGATGACGCCAGTGTTCAAATGCGAGTTTAATAGCCAGCAATTCCCGATTACCAATATCGTAATTAAGTTCAGTCTCAGAAAATTTTTTTGAAAAAAAGGCACAGGGATGTACTCCATCCTTGTTTTCCTGAGACAACACCGCACCGACCCCCACCGAAGAAGCATCAACCTCAACCAAAAACGGCTTAGTCACATCAGGCTGCATAAGGATGGGAGCAGAGGTGAACCTCTCCTTTAGAAACACAAAAGCTTCAATGGCCTCAGAAGTCCACTGAACCGCATTAGCACCTTTCCTGGTGAGATCGGTCAGCGGTTTGACAATAATAGAAATTTTTTTAATGAATTTTCTGTGATAATTGGCGAAACCCAAAAACCTCTGTATCGATTTCAAACCTAGGCCATTCCTGAACCGCCTGAACCTTCACAGGGTCCATCTCAAAGCCCTCACTGGAGATAATGTAACCCAAAAAACTAATTCTCTGTACAGCGAACTCACATTTCTCCAGCTTAGCAAAAAGCGAATTGTCAATCAATAACTGTAATACCTCACGTACGCTCCGCCAATGAGACTCCAGATCAGGCGAATAAATCAGAATGTCATCCAAATACACAACCACATTTTTGCCGATCAAAGGTCTAAGGATGTCATTAATAAGATTCTGAAAAAATGCTGGAGCATTAGTAAGACCAAAAGGCATCACCAGATTCTCAAAATGACCCACAGGAGTGTTAAAAGCAGTCTTCCATTCATCACCCTCCTTCATACGCAACAAATTGTATGCCCCCCCGGAGATCAATTTTAGAGAACCACTTGGCCCCCACTAACTGGTTAAACAAATCAGGAATCAATGGCAGTGGGTAAGGATTGCGTACAGTAATTTTATTAATCTCACGAAAGTCCAGACAAGGACGTAAACCGCCGTCCTTTTTTTTTAACAAAAAAAAATCCAACAGCCACAGGAGACTTGGAAGGCCTAATGTGACCAGCGGCCAAGCTTGTCTGTATGTATTCCTCCAAAGCCTTTCTCTCAGGAATAGTAAGATTAAATAAACGACTTTTAGGAAGAGTCGCTCCAGGGACAAATTCAATGGTACAATCATAGTTTCTATGGGGAGGCAAAATTTGCGATTCCTTCTCAGAAAAAACTTTCCAAAAATCCTGAATAGGTACAGGTAATTCCCCTTTATCCACAGCAGCAATGCGACCGTTACAACACTTGTCATAACACTTAGGGCTCCAGGACTTAATTTCATTGGTAGACCAATCCAGTACAGGATTGTGCAATTTTAACCAGGGTAACCCCAACACTACTGGAGAAGGCAAATTATTTAATACTACCAAATCCAAATTCTCTTGGTGAATACCATTAATAGTGAGGGGAAATTCACAGACCTTGTGAGTAACACTCTTTAAGGGAGAGCCATCGACAGAAACCACGGCAATAGGGGATGACAAAGGTTTGGGTTTTAATTTAAGTTTTTCCAAGAATCCCCCATCAATCACATTCAGAGTAGAACCACAATCCACAAATACCCGAAATTCAATTAATTCTTCCTGAGCAGTGGTAGTAGCAGAAAGAAGTACACCCTTAGTATTTAAACAGGCTATACGAGCGTAACTGACCTTTTTTTTTTTCTTTGTTCATACGAAGCACACAGTTCTTAATGAAATGGTCAGATCCACCGCAATAAAAGCACAAACCTTCAGAAAATCTGCGGTCTTTTTCCCCGAGAGCGGGGTGACATCGCCCCAATCTCCATCGGCTCTCCAATGTCAGTACAGACCCTCTCAAGACTCGGAGCTGACATGGCAGAGGATTTACTCTCATTAACCCTTGCACGCAGTCTCCTGTCCACCCGTATAGCTAATTGCATTGCCTCCTGCAAGTTTCCAGGTGAAGGATAAGCAATCAGCAGATCCTTAACCCTTTCACCTAGCCCCGCAAGAAACAAACTTTTCAAAGCTGAATCGTTCCACTCCACCTGAGCAGACCACCGACGGAAGTGAGTACAATAATTTTCCACATTACCTAATCCCTGCCTCAAACGTCTTAATTCAGACTCAGCAGATGAGACACGATCAGGATCATCATACAACAACCCTAAAGCAGAAAAAAAACTATCCACTGATCTAAAGCACGGATCA
Source organism: Phyllobates terribilis (assembly GCF_046119375.1). Lineage (NCBI taxonomy): Eukaryota > Metazoa > Chordata > Amphibia > Anura > Dendrobatidae > Phyllobates > Phyllobates terribilis. The sequence continues at coordinate 266,492,962 of NW_027362767.1, forward strand.
CTAGGTTGGAGAGAAAAGGCCCATCCCTGAGGTTCTTTGCGCAAAAGTGACATTATGAACCCTATGCGCTGTGATTCATCACCAGAGGATCTGGGCCTCAAACGAAAATACAGCAAACAAGCATTTTTAAAGGAAAAAAAATCTTGTTGTTCACCAAAAAATAGATCAGGCAGACGTACCTTTGGCTCCACAAAATGCGCTCCAGAACAGCTACTCACGTGTTGTTGGAGTTCGGCCACCTCCAGAGAGAGTCCCTGCAAGCGTTGAGCCAAATCCTGAACCGAGACCATGATGGAAACTGGAGGTCTTTCCTTAGAGAAATTTTTTGGGCTGGAAATAAGACAAACAAACAACATAGAACATAGAGGTCCGAAGACCTAGCAAAACTGACTGAGAAAGGTAACAGAGCACCAAGCTAGCTCAAGAGTAGAAATTACAATGAAGTCCAGCAAGGCCAGGAGGGCGGAGCCGGATTAAATAGGCAAAAAAGGTCATGTGACCAGCAAACTAGAAAAAACCTAACAGGAGAGTTCTAACAGTTTCCTCCTTCCGGGCTGATGCACCCTTTAATTTACCTCCCCCACCTTTTCTCGAACCTCATATGGCCCTTGCCATTTGGCCATGAGCTTACTCTTGGCTGTGGGTACCAGTACTAACACCTAATCGCCCTTGTTAAAAGACCTGACCGTGGCTCTTTTATTGTATGTGCGCCTCTGGGCTGCCTGGGCATCTAACAGATGTTCTTTCACGATGGGCATGATCGCCGCAATCCAGTCCTGCATACTAGCCACGTGTTCAATTATTCTCCTATGTGGAGTCGGCTCTTGTTCCCACGTCTCTTTGGCTATGTCCAACAGACCCCTAGGGTGTCGTACAATAACTCAAAAGGAGAGAACCCTGTGGAAGCCTGGGGTACCTCACGGACGGCGACCATCAAATAGGGTAGCAACATGTCCCAATCCCTTCCGTCCTTAGAAACCACCTTTTTTAACATGGACTTGAGGGTTTTATTGAACCTTTCTACTAGCCCGTCGGTTTGAGGGTGGTACACTGAGGTGCGCAATTGTTTAATTTTTAGCAGTTTGCACAGTTCCCTTGTCACCTTGGACATAAAAGGGGTCCCTTGATCCATCAGGATCTCCTTAGGTAGCCCAAGGCGACAGAACATGGCAAACAGCTCCCGTGCAATCAGTTTTGCCAAGGTGTGGCGTAGCGGTATAGCCTCCGGGTACCGGGTGGCATAGTCGACGACCACCAGTATATGTTGGTGGCCACGAGCGGATTTTACAATGGGCCCTACCAAGTCCATTGCAATCCATTCAAAAGGTACCTCTATCACTGGCAGGGGTACTAGTGGGCTACAGAAATTTGCGGTGGGTGTGGTCAGTTGATATTCGGGGCAGGATTCGCAGTACTTTTGGACCTCCGCGTAAATCCCCGGCTAAAAGAACTGCTGCAAGATGCGCTCTTGCGTCTTTTTAACCCCTAAGTGTCCACCCAGCAGGTGTATATGTGCCAACTCCAGAACTGCCCGACGATACGACTGAAGTACCACTAACTGTTCCACGACCTCGTCCCTGATTTTGTCTACCCTATAGAGCAACTCACCGTTGACCACCATGCGTGGAAATACAGTATCTGCACCGGGCTGTTGAGCTACGCCATTTACCTCTAACTCGCTTTCCCGCTCCCGAGTCAGAGTGGGATCCTGTAGCTGAGCTGTCCCAAACGTGCCCCGGGACACTTCCAGCTCGGGGATCGATGGGGTCTCCTCGACCTCTCCTGCCAGCACCTCTAGGGGATATAAAAAATAAAAACTACCGCACTCCTGGAGTGGTGGTGGTGCCCAGGTAGGGTTACAAGCCCGTATAGATATAGAAAAACAACCTGGCACTCAGAAGACTCATGGGTTCTTTAAGTAATTTTTAATAAAGTAATGTAGTAAACAACAAACAGACGTTTCGGTCACAATAGACCTTCATCGGTGTACTACAAAAGCAAAAAAATGATAGTGAGTATCACATAGAGACATGCAATTCATATAACATAGATTTGACATAATGAGATCGAAAATCAATTGGTCATGGGTAATGTACATAAAGAAAATACAACATCGGGAAAAAAAATAGAAGATCAGGGGAGAGGGGATGGGAAGGAGGATCAGGTAAGGAGAGAAAGGAAAAATATAAAGTGACATACCGGTTTTTTAAAAAAGCGTGATGCATTTGGGCCGTAGTATGTATAAATTTGTAAACTAAGGGAACACATAAAAGAATATCATGGATGTGGTCCAGAACAATATAGGATGTGTGATGACAATGAGGTAGGCCATTGCCTTTAAATACCTACCGCAAGCGACAGGTACGTTTTTTTATCCCCTGCCCTCACACACTATGTGCTCCTCCTTTTTCCTCAACCCACAGCACCTACCGGGGTATTTCCTACCTCATTACTCACTATCATTTTTTTGCTTTTGTAGTACACTGATGAAGGTCTATTGTGACCGAAACGTCTGTTTGTTGTTTACTACATTACTTTATTAAAAATTACTTAAAGAACCCATGAGTCTTCTGAGTGCCAGGTTGTTTTTCTATAGCACCTCTAGGGGAGACCTATCGGGGTCACACTATGTCCCTAGGTTGGACACCCCTATGGCAGGTACCCCTGACTCGGGTTCGTCGGGTGCAGCGCCTGTAACAAATTTTACCAGGGGAGAGTGGATTTTGTTTTTCCACAGAGTCCAGAACAGGGGCAAGTCTCTTGCCAACACAGTCCCATAGGGAAACGTTTTTACCACCCCCACCACATGTTTTATGTCGCCTCATGGCGTGGACAAAACTACCTCTGCGGTTGGGTACTCTCTGAGATCCCCATGGATACACACAACCCCAACTGTCTGTCCACTGGGGTTGTCTCCTGCTACCAGCGACCCATGTACCAAAGTCACTAGGCTCCCAGAGTCTAAGAGGGCCTCCGTGGGGTACCCATTAACCAGTACCTGGCACAGTTGGGGTTCACTGTCCGGGGGGGTCGGCGCCCCCAGTGCAGACGGTCTGGGCTTACATTGAGACACGGCGGTTATACCTGCAGTCCATGGGCTCTGTAGTCAGGGGGCAGTTAGCAACCACATGTCCCGGCCCTTGACACCGCCAGCACCTAATGGTGGAGGCACTGTTAGGTCTTATGGCCGTTTGGGAGGTAACCGGTCTCCTGCCACTCTCACTCCGGGGTACCCCTTCAGCACGGGTACGGTGCTGACTGTCCTCAGCAGAGGGACGCGACCCCTTTCCCGGTTCGTGGGTTTGCAGGGATCGGCGTGACAGCCGCGAGGGGGCAGAGTCTCGGGCGAAGTCCTGAGTGGCCGAGTTGCGCTCGATCAGGCTGGCCACCTGGTCGAGTGTGCTGGGGTCCCCTTGCCCCACCCAACGTTGGATAGCGGCTGGCAGAGTCCTCAGCAGCCAGTCGACCACCACCCTCTCCACCATCGGGGCTGGAGTGAAAGACTCAGGCTGGAGCCACCTCTTTACCAGCTGCAAAAGGTCATAAGCCTGAGACCGGGCGGGTCGAGTCTCCACATAGGCCCATAAAAATACGCGCTAATCCCTCACGTATGTATTGACCCCCAGTCGGGCAAGGATCTCACCTTTGAGCCTCTGGTAGTCCTGGGCGTCCTCCCGACTGAGATCGAAGTAGGCCTTTTGGGCATCGCCGACCAGAAACGGAGCCACCACTTCTGCCCATTGGCCGTCTGGTAGGTTTTCCCGCTCTGCTGTGCGCTCATAAATGGTCAGGAAGGCTTCCACGTCATCCTCCGGTCCCATCTTCCTCAACGCTGAGCGAATCTTGTCCCAGGACTCTCGACGTTCCGGGGCTGGTGCCGTCAGCGTCTCGTTTGTTTTTTGCTGCTGCTGGTAAAGTAGCTGCTTCTGCTGATTATGCTGCTGCTCCCGCTCCTGCTGTTGCCGTTGGAGACTCAAGTGCTGCTGTTCCCGCTCCTGCTGTTGCCGTTGGAGACTCTGATGCTGCTCCTGCTGTTGCCGCTGAGACTGCAGCTGCTGCTGCTGGGTGAGTACCAGCTGCTTTAACAGCTCCTCCATTTTGTCCACGGGGTGGGGCTGAAAGGTGGCAGGCCGGATTGTAGTCATGCAGCTGCCGGTGGGGTATGCCTCAGTCACAATGCCCGCATTCTCCACCAAGCTGTAAGGCGGCGGTGTTCACACCGTGCAGTAACTGAGGCAGTGACCCAAGTAAGTCCAACATAAACAGCTTTATTCAGCAATTCACGGGAAAACAGAAAAGTCCCCCGGTTCGCAGCCGGGTTAACATGAGTCCTTAAACAACGGTTGCCGGGGGCAACGGCCACGCCGGGCAGCTCAGAGCCTGACAGGTGCAGAGCCTTCCCAGGCGTGGGTTCAGCCACACTCAATCCTGCTGAGCTTTCCTGCTATGTTTCTAGCAGGTTCCAACACTGAACAACACTAATCCTTAGTGCAGGGATTTTAAAGGACCTGTGGCAAGAGCCACTGGAAAACCCGGGTTGGAGGGAGGAGGCCGCCCCACTGCCTCCTGTGACCTCCTCCAAGAAATGAAGGCCCTGCCGGGTTTTACTAATCTGCCTTAGCCAGATAGCCTGACCAGGTCAATGCTCACCTTCATTCCTGCATTGCAGCCGCAGGTGTGTCCGTGACTGCAATGCACTCCAATGGATTTAATAGGTCTCTGTACACATTCTGGGGGATATATAATGTCCCTTGTATATGATCCCGGTCACTGCCTCACAGTACCCTGTAAAGGGAAACAAGAGGCTGGAAAGTCCATCCAGCAGCTGAGAAAGCCAAGTGGCCACCAATATTTGTAGAGACAGACACGGCAGCCCTGCCTCGTTATATAATGACAGGAGAAAATGACATATAGCTACTTAAAGGGGTTGTCTACGATTGTATAGTGGTGGTTTCAGCTGATTCTGCATCAATGACATGGCGCACATCACTCACATGATCGCTGCACCTCATCAGTGACCCCAGTTTGTCTTGTACATGCAAACATCACCCTTTTTTTCCTTTGATTGGCTGTAGCAGTCACATGAATGATCAACGGTGACCATCATATCGGCTTGTGAGCACTGCAGCCAATCAGTAGATCGTTTTCTGTATTACTGGCATCACAGAGACCATCACTGTGTAGCACCACCAGCAGTGCGGCACCACTGAGATGGGTGTGCCGCCATTGGTGCAGGAGCTGACTCTGCTGTTCTTTAGCGGGGCAGTTTACCATCCTGGAGAATGGCGGCCATATTGGCGTTACCCAGTTTTCCCATATATAAGCTGTAGGGTCAGAATCCAATACTCATTGTGGATTTTTCTCTCCACAGAGACCTGGCCGTACTGTGTGCGGAGACGGAGGAAGGTTGTGTCCGATCCCCTTCCTGTTACTTTTCTCAGTTATCTCCCGTCCAGCGCTCATACGGTTAAACTTGATCTGACTTTTTTTCTCCTTTTCCTCTCCAGTCCTAATCTCTTGTAATCAGCATGTTGTGATCCAGAACTAAAAAGCCTGGACAGGAAGAAATAAATGAGGAAAGGGATTAGTTGCGCTCCGCTGACGAAACTTGTAGTCTGTAATCAATAATGCAGCTCCCCACTTTGAACCTTCATGGCAGAATTAAGGTTTTTGCAATGCAAACCGCCGCACTTCAATTATTTGTGTGCGCCGGGCCCCCCCGGCCCCTCCACCACTGCGTCAGCCTGGCATGGTTCAGTCACTTACCACTATGACCATAATAATAATAATATAGCGCAATCATCCACCACCAGAATATAGGAGCTACAGTAAAGGACCAGAAGTGTAGTATACAGCAAACTGTAAGGATAAAGTCCACCATACACCTTACATAACAGGGAACTTAAAGGGATTCTCCACTTATAACAACATGGTTTTAGTAGTTTTTAATTTCGGTGCCTTGAAGAAGTATTCATACCCTGTTAATTTTTTCACGTTACACCCACAAACTTAAATGTATGTAATGGGATTTTATGTGATATACCAACACAAAGTAGCAAGTATTTGTGAAGTGTAAGTGATAGAAGGTTTTCTAGATATTTTAAAAATATAAATCTAAAAATGGTGTCGCGCATTTGTATTCAGCCCCCCGGAGTCAATACTTTGTAGGACCACCTTTCACTGCAATTCCTGCTACAGTCTTTTGGGGTCGGTCACCTGCAGCTTTGCACATCTAGAGGTGACATTTTTGCCCCTTCTTTTTGCACACTCGCTCTCGCTCAGTGAGATTGGATGGAGACGTCTGTGAACAGTAAATTTCAAGTCTTACCACAGATTCTCACTGGGATTTAGGTCTGAAATGTGACTGGGCCATTCACACACATGAATATGCTTTGATATAAACCATCCATTGAAACTCTGGCAGGATGTTTAGGGTCGTTGTCCTGCTGGAAGATGAACCTACGCTCCAGTCTCAAGTTGTTTGCAGCCTCCAACAGGTTTTCCTCCAGGATTGCTCTATCCATCTTCCCATCAACTCTGACCAGCTTCCCTGCCCCTGCTGAAGAAAAGCCTCCCCACAGCATGATGCTGTCACCACCATGTGTGACAGTGGGGATGATGTTTTCAGGGTGATGTGCACTGTTAGTTTTCTGCCACACATAGCGTTTTGCATTTAGCCAAAAAAATTCTACTTTGTTCTCATCTGCCAGAGCCCCTTCTTCCACATGCTCACTGTGTCCCCTACTTGGAGCTGAACAGAGGTGTGTTTGTCTGGTGAACTCATTTAATACTACTTGTGCTGATTCTGCTTGAAATACCAATACTGCTGAGCCTGCTACATTTACTTTGTTAATTGTACCTGAAGAAATGACTACTTATGTTAATCATTTGTACTGAAGGAAGGGACTGTTTTCATTTTGGAGCTATAAAGTTTATGATGGCCAATAAACCATATGCTGTTTTGATATAAAAACCCTCTGCATGTGTGTATCCAAGCCGCTACCAGAGAGCTGAAATCCTACTGGAGATACATAATAGGATTCTGTCTGCAGGCACCACTAGGGGGAGCTCTCTGTATATAGAGATACATGTTAAAATTCAGCCTGCAGCCACCACTAGGGGGAGCTCTCTGTATACAGCGATACATGATAAGGTTCTGTCTGCAGCCACCACTAGGGGTAGCTCCCTGCATACAGAGATACATGATAAGATTCTGTCTGCAGCCACCACTAGGGGGAGCTCCCTGCATACAGAGATACATGATAAGATTCTGTCTGCAGCCACCACTAGGGGGAGGTCCCTGTATACAGCGATACATGATAAGGTTCTGTCTGCAGCCACCACTAGGGGTAGCTCCCTGTATACAGAGATACATGATAAGATTCTGTCTGCAGTCCCCACTAGGGGGAGCTCCCTGCATACAGAGATACATGATAAGATTCTGTCTGCAGCCACCACTAGGGGGGGGTGTCCTTGTATATAGAGATACATGATAAGATTCTGTCTGCAGCCACCACTAGGGGGAGCTCCCTGTATACAGAGATACATGATAAGATTCTGTCTGCAGCCACCACTAGGGGGAGCTCCCTGTATACAGAGATACATGATAAGATCCTGTCTGCAGCCACCACTAAGGGAGCTCCCTGTATACAGAGATACATGATAAGATTCTGTCTGCCGCCACCACTAGGGGGGGCTCCCTGTATACAGAGATACATAATAAGATTCTGTCTGCAGCCACCACTAGGGGGAGCTCCCTGTATACAGAGATACATGATAAGGTTCTGTCTGGAGCCACCACTAGGGGGAGCTCCCTGTCTTCAGGGATACATGATAAGATTCTGTCTGGAGCCACCACTAGGGGGAGCTCCCTGTATACAGAGATACATGATAAGATTTTGTCTGCAGCCACCACTAGGGGGAGCTCCCTGTATACAGAGATACATGATAAGATTCTGTCTGCAGCCTCCACTAGGGGGAGCTTACTGTATATAGAGATACATGATAAGATACTGTCTGCAGCCACCACTAGGGGGAGCTCCCTGTATACAGAGATACATGATAAGATTCTGTCTGGAGCCTTCACTAGGGGGAGCTCCCTGTATACAGAGATACATGATAAGATTCTGTCTGCAGCCACCACTAGGGGGAGCTCCCTGTATATAGAGATACATGATAAGATTCAGCCTGCAGCCACCACTAGGGGGAGCTCCCTGTATACAGAGATACATGATAAGATTCTGTCTGCAGCCACCACTAGGAGGAGCTCCCTGTATACAGAGATACATGATAAGATTCTGTCTGAAGCCACCACTAGGGGGAGCTCCCTGTATACAGAGATACATGATAAGATTCTGTCTGCAGCCACCACTAGGAGGAGCTCCCTGTATACAGAGATACATGATAAGATTCTGTCTGAAGCCACCACTAGGAGGAGCTCCCTGTATACAGAGATACGTGATAAGATTCTGTCTGGATCCACCACTAAGGGGAGCTCCCTGTATACAGAGATACATGATAATATTCTGTCTGCAGCCACCACTAGGGGGAGCTCCCTGTATACAGAGATACATGGTTTGATTCTGTCTGGAGCCACCACTAGGGGGAGCTCCCTGTATACAGAGATACATGATAAGATTCTGTCTGGAGCCACCACTAGGGGGCGCTCCCTGTATACAGAGATACATGATAAGATTCTGTCTGCAGCCTCCACTAGGGGGAGCTCCCCTTATACAAAGATACATGATAAAATTCTGTCTGCAGCCTCTACCAGGGGGTGCTCCCTGTATATAGAGATACATGATAAGATTCTGTCTGGATCTACCACTAGGGGGAGCTCCCTGTATACAGAGATACATGATAAGATTCTGTCTGCAGCCTCCACTAGGGGGAGCTCCCTGTATATAGAGATACATGATAAGATACTGTCTGCAGCCACCACTAGGTGGAGCTCCCTGTATACAGAGATACATGATAAGATTCTGTCTGCAGCCTCCACTAGGGGGAGCTCCCTGTATACAGAGATACATGATAAGATACTGTCTGCAGCCACCACTAGGTGGAGCACCCTGTATACAGAGATACATGATAAGATTCTGTCTGGAGCCTCCACTAGGGGGAGCTCCCTGTATACAGAGATACATGATAAGATTCTGTCTGCAGCCTCCACTAGTGGGAGCTCCCTGTATACAGAGATACATGATAAGATTCTGTCTGCAGCCTCCACTAGGGGGTGCTCCCTGTATATAGAGATACATGATAAGATACTGTCTGCAGCCACCACTAGGGGCAGCTCCCTGTATATAGAGATACATGATAAGATTCTGTCTGCAGCCTCCTCTAGGGGGAGCTCCCTTGATACTGAGATACATGATAAGATTCTGTCTGCAGCCTCCACTAGGGGGAGCTCCCTGTATACAGAGATACATGATAAGATTCTGTCTGCAGCCTCCACTAGGGGTGCTCCCTGTATATAGAGACACATGATAAGATACTGTCTGCAGCCACCACTAGGGGGAGCTCCCTGTATACAGAGATACATGATAAGATTCTGTCTGGATCTACCACTAGGGGGAGCTCCCTGTATGCAGAGATACATGATACGATTCTGTCTGGAGCCACCACTAGGGGGAGCTCCCTGTATACAGAGATACAGTACAGACCAAAAGTTTGGACACACCTTCTCATTTAAAGATTTTTCTGTATTTTCTTGAGTATGAAAATTGTACATTCACACTGAAGGCATCAAAACTATGGATTAACACATGTGGAATTATATACTTAACAAAAAAGTGTGAAACAACTGAAAATATGTGTTATATTCTAGGTTCTTCAAAGTAGCCACCTTTTGCTTTGATGACTGCTTTGCACACTCTTGGCATTCTCTTGATGAGCTTCAAGAGGTAGTCACCGGAAATGGTCTTCCAACAATCTTGAAGGAGTTCCCAGAGATGCTTAGCACTTGTTGGCCCTTTTGCCTTCACTCTGCGGTCCAGCTCACCCCAAACCATCTCGATTCGGTTCAGGTCTGGTGACTGTGGAGGCCAGGTCATCTGGCGTAGCACCCCATCACTCTCCCTCTTGGTCAAATAGCCCTTACACAGCCTGGAGGTGTGTTTGGGGTCATTGTCCTGTTGAAAAATAAATGATGGTCCAACTAAACGCAAATCAGATGGAATAGCATGCCGCTGCAAGATGCTGTGGTAGCCATGCTGGTTCAGTATGCCTTCAATTTTGAATAAATCCCCAACAGTGTCACCACCAAAGTACCCCCACACCATCACACCTCCTCCTCCATGCTTCTCGGTGGGAACCAGGCATGTAGAGTCCATCCGTTCACCTTTTCTGCGTCGCACAAAGACACGGTGGTTGGAACCAAAGATGTCAAATTTGGACTCATCAGACCAAAGCACAGATTTCCACTGGTTTAATGTCCATTCCTTGTGTTCTTTAGCCCAAACAAGTCTCTTCTGCTTGTTGCCTGTCCTTAGCAGTGGTTTCCTAGCAGCTATTTTACCATGAAGGCCTGCTGCACAAAGTCTCCTCTTAACAGTTGTTGAAGAGATGTGTGTGTAATCTGAGCTGCTGTTAACCTACCATTTCTGAGGCTGGTGACTCGGTTAAACTTATCCTCAGAAGCAGAGGTGACTCTTGGTCTTCCTTTCCTGGGGCGGTCCTCATGTGAGCCAGTTTCTTTGTAGCGCTTGATGTTTTTTGCAACTGCACTTGGGGACACTTTCAAAGTTTGCCCAATTTTTTGGACTGACTGACCTTCATTTCTTAAAGTAATGATGGCCACTCGTTTTTCTTTACTTAGCTGCTTTTTTCTTGCCATAATACAAATTCTAACAGTCTATTCAGTAGGACTGTCAGCTGTGTATCCACCAGACTTCTGCACAACACAACTGATGGTCCCAACCCCATTTATAAGGCAAGAAATCCCACTTATTAAACCTGACAGGGCACACCTGTGAAGTGAAGACCATTTCCGGTGACTACCTCTTGAAGCTCCTCAAGAGAATGTCAAGAGTGTGCAAAGCAGTCATCAAAGCTGTAACATACCTGGCGGCGTCCTTGCATAGTGGTCCATCTCCCACTGTGCAAGAGCGCGCACTTGATCTCCAGTCCAGTCTGCTAGCCTGGCTTCCCTCCATGCTGTTTGCTTGGCTCTGTTTCTGCTGCTTAAGGGCGGCGCCCGATCACTTCCTGTTTCTTGTACCTGCTGCGGGCACACCCCTTGTGCGTCCTCAGCCTATTGCTGTCTGTCACCTGGTATTTAACCCAGCTCCTCCCAAGAAACCCTGCCTGAGCATTGTGTTTCATTCAGTGTGCTCTTTCACTCTGAATGTGCCAGGTCCCTTTCTGTGTTTGCTTGCCTGCCTTTCCTGGAGGCTGTATTTCCAGGCCTGTCTGAACTCGCTCCTTGCCTGTTCGTTCCGCCTTCTAGGGGCCGCATACCTAGACCCGCTCCTGTATCTTGTCTGTCCTGTCTGAACACGTTCCTATCCTGTTCCTTCCGCCTTCTAGGGGCTGCATACCTAGACCCGCTCCTGTATCTTGTCTGTCTGTCTTGTCTGAACACGCTCCTAGCCTGTTCCTTCCGCCTTCTAGGGGCTGCATACCTAGACCCGCTCCTGTATCTTGCTACTGTGTCTGTTCTTGTCTGAATACTCTTCTAGCCTGTTTCCTGTTTTTCTCTATGTCCGTACCTTTCCTTTTTCTGCAGAGTCTGAACTCGTACCTAACTCCTGTTCGTTGTCACTGTACTTCCGTTTGTGAGTTTGTGGTCAACTCGCTACTTCACTGCAAGTACCTTGTGGGTATCTGGCTCTGCCTTTCCCTTCCTGTCTGTTCCGTGTGAACAGAGCCCTGTCCCCTCTGCCCTGCCTCGCTCTCCGCTCCTGCGGTTCTCGCTCTGCTCTGACCCTTTGCTCGCTGCTCCGGCAGTCTCGCTCTGCTCTGACCCTTTGCTCGCTGCTCCGACAGTCTCGCTCTGCTCTGACCCTTTGCTCGCTGCTCCGACAGTCTCGCTCTTCTCTGACCCTTTGCTCGCTGCTCCGGCAGTCTCGCTCTGCTCTGACCCTTTGCTCGCTGCTCCAGCAGTCTCGCTCTGCTCTGACCCTTTGCTCGCTGCTCCGGCAGTCTCGCTCTGCTCTGACCCTTTGCTCGCTGCTCCGGCAGTCTCGCTCTGCTCTGACCCTTTGCTCGCTGATCCGGCAGTCTCGCTCTGCTCTGACCCTTTGCTTGCTGCTTCGGCAGTCTCGCTCTGCTCTGACCCTTTGCTCGCTGCTCCGGCGGCCTCGTCCTGCTCTACTCTCGCTCACCTCTCCAGGCGGCCTCGTCCTGCTCTACTCTCGCTCACCGCTCCAGACGGCCTCGTCCTGCTCTACTCTCGCTCACCGCTCCAGGCGGCCTCGTCCTGCTCTACTCTCGCTCACCGCTCCAGGCGGCCTCGTCCTGCTCTACTCTCGCTCACCGCTCCAAGCGGCCTCGTCCTGCTCTACTCTCGCTCACCGCTCCAGACGGCCTCGTCCTGCTCTACTCTTGCTCACCGCTCCAGACGGCCTCGTCCTGCTCTACTCTCGCTCACCGCTCCAGGCGGCCTCGTCCTGCTCTACTCTTGCTCACCGCTCCAGACGGCCTCGTCCTGCTCTACTCTTGCTCACCGCTCCAGACGGCCTCGTCCTGCTCTACTCTTGCTCACCGCTCCAGGCGGCCTCGTCCTGCTCTACTCTTGCTCACCGCTCCAGGTGGCCTCGTCCTGCTGTACTCTTGCTCACCGCTCCAGGTGGCCTCGTCCTGCTGTACTCTTGCTCACCGCTCCAGACGGCCTCGTCCTGCTCTACTCTTGCTCACCGCTCCAGGCGGCCTCGTCCTGCTCTACTCTCGCTCACCGCTCCAGGCGGCCTCGTCCTGCTCTACTCTCGCTCACCGCTCCAGGCGGCCTCGTCCTGCTCTACTCTCGCTCACCGCTCCAGGCGGCCTCGTCCTGCTCTACTCTCGCTCACCGCTCCAGGCGGCCTCGTCCTGCTCTACTCTTGCTCACCGCTCCAGGTGGCCTCGTCCTGCTCTACTCTTGCTCACCGCTCCAGGCGGCCTCGTCCTGCTCTACTCTTGCTCACTGCTCCAGGCGGCCTCGTCCTGCTCTACTCTCGCTCACCTCTCCAGGCGGCCTCGTCCTGCTCTACTCTCGCTCACCGCTCCAGACGGCCTCGTCCTGCTCTACTCTCGCTCACCGCTCCAGGCGGCCTCGTCCTGCTCTACTCTCGCTCACCGCTCCAGGCGGCCTCGTCCTGCTCTACTCTCGCTCACCGCTCCAAGCGGCCTCGTCCTGCTCTACTCTCGCTCACCGCTCCAGACGGCCTCGTCCTGCTCTACTCTCGCTCACCGCTCCAGACGGCCTCGTCCTGCTCTACTCTCGCTCACCGCTTCAGGCGGCCTCGTCCTGCTCTACTCTCGCTCACCGCTCCAGGCGGCCTCGTCCTGCTCTACTCTTGCTCACCGCTCCAGACGGCCTCGTCCTGCTCTACTCTTGCTCACCGCTCCAGGCGGCCTCGTCCTGCTCTACTCTTGCTCACCGCTCCAGGTGGCCTCGTCCTGCTGTACTCTTGCTCACCGCTCCAGACGGCCTCGTCCTGCTCTACTCTTGCTCACCGCTCCAGGCGGCCTCGTCCTGCTCTACTCTCGCTCACCGCTCCAGGCGGCCTCGTCCTGCTCTACTCTCGCTCACCGCTCCAGGCGGCCTCGTCCTGCTCTACTCTCGCTCACCGCTCCAGGCGGCCTCGTCCTGCTCTACTCTCGCTCACCGCTCCAGGCGGCCTCGTCCTGCTCTACTCTCGCTCACCGCTCCAGGCGGCCTCGTCCTGCTCTACTCTTGCTCACCGCTCCAGGTGGCCTCGTCCTGCTCTACTCTTGCTCACCGCTCCAGGCGGCCTCGTCCTGCTCTACTCTTGCTCACTGCTCCAGGCGGCCTCGTCCTGCTCTACTCTTGCTCACCGCTCCAGGCGGCCTCGTCCTGCTCTACTCTTGCTCACCGCTCCAGGCGGCCTCGTCCTGCTCTACTCTCGCTCACCGCTCCAGGCGGCCTCGTCCTGCTCTACTCTTGCTCACCGCTCCAGGCGGCCTCGTCCTGCTCTACTCTCGCTCACCGCTCTAGGCGGTCTCGTCTTGCCCTGCTCTCGCTCACCACTCTGGGCGGCCTCACTCTGCTGTGTTTGTCCGCCACATCTGTGGTTCTGGTCCTGAGTCCCAGTGTGTACTGGGTCCTATCCCGCCTGTGTTCCTACCTGCTAGTGCCTCCCTGTCTGCACTCTAGCCGTGCTTGCCTGTACCCCCCTGCCTGCATACCCGCCTGCCTGCATACCAGTCGTGCTCGCCAGCATCCACCCGTCTGTATTCCAGCCGTGTCTGCCTATACCCACCAGTCGGTGTGCCAGCCTAACCTGCCTGTTCCAGTATTCCCCTGTGTGGGTCAACAGCCGTGTCCGGGGTCTGACCTGGCGTAGCACCTGGTCCCTCTGCCCGGTTCCTCCCTGGTGCACTGGCGTCGTATGCCGTCGTGCGACCTTAGTCGGATCGGGCAGATATTTAGTTACGTCCTTCCAGGCACTCTCCGGTTCATGGCACAGTGGAATCACTACATATACACGCACACGCCGCTCAGCCCGGGCGTGTGCATTACAAAAGCAAAAGGTGGCTACTTTGAAGAACCTAGAATATAAGACATATTTTCAGTTGTTTCACACTTTTTTGTTAAGTATATAATTCCACATGTGTTAATTCATAGTTTTGATGCCTTCAGTGTGAATGTACAATTTTCATAGTCATGAAAATACAGAAAAATCTTTAAATGAGAAGGTGTGTCCAAACTTTTGGTCTGTACTGTACATGATAAGATTCTGTCTGCAGCCACCACTAGGGGGAGCTCCCTGTATATTGAGATACATGATAAGATTCAGCCTGCAGCCACCACTAGGGGGAGCTCCCTGTATACAGAGATACATGATAAGATTCAGCCTGCAGCCACCACTAGGGGGAGCTCCCTGTATACAGAGATACATGATAAGATTCTGTCTGCAGCCACCTCTAGGGGGAGCTCCCTGTATATAGAGATACATGATAAGATTCAGCCTGCAGCCACCACTAGGGGGAGCTCCCTGTATACAGAGATACAAAAGTGCTTGTTAAGTTGTATTAATCGGAAATCATCAGGACAGTTTTTCAGGATTTAAACAATACCCATTCACTGACTGCAAGCAGAGATTTTGAAAATGATGGGACACTAACAGACAAAGTCATTAAGTTTTATTTACAGAAACGTCACAAGAATGAGTTCCCCTTTAATCTCAGCTGTCACTGCTCTGCCCCTCCTGCTCTGCAGTAATCGTGCAGTAAATTCAGTGCATGATGAGTGGCGGTCTCGCTGCTGCCCCTCACGTTGCCCCCGGTTGTATTTTCAGTCGCCGTAGTCACTTTTTTCCTGACAGTTTCTTCTTATTTCCTCTATGCCACAGTGATTCTTCATCAGACTCAGGCACGGGAAGCGTCACTCTTGTTTCCATATTCTTTCGGCGAGTGGCAAACATATCAGCAGTATTGTGTCCGATGGTTGGAGGGGAGATGTATGAGGATGATGGGGGCCATGGCGTGCTATACGTCCCTGCCTTGGCCTTAGTTGCTGGCGCTGACAGAGAGTAGAATTACTTTTCTGTTTCCTGACACTCCCAGGTTTAAAGATGTCAAGCGCAGCCTCGGAGGAGAAGGCATTGTATTGATCAAGAGGCCTGCGGAGACCGCCCACCGAGCGTTAAATCTCTGCGAAATGTGCCGAGGTGCGCACAAACACCGCCGTCAGGTATCATGGCACCGCGCGAAAACAAGAAACATATCGCAGCCATTGGCAGATCCGATGACTAGTCTGTCTACAGGGGCTCGTACAGACCCCGCATGCCCGTCCTATCGCTGGAGAAGGAGCACTGGGATGTACAGCTCCGCTAAGAATAAACCTGGCTATAGGTGGATGATGGGAATTATTGCCATTACCTTGTCACCACTTGACGGATCTTCATTACCATCGGACATGACTTACGGCGAGTGTTAAACATTAAGTGACCCCTGGCGAGTTCTGAGTATCAGTTTAAAAAGTTTTGCCAAAAAGTTTTATTACTGAAAAGGGAACTCCGCTTTTATACATATTTCCTGTCCAGGACTCTTTACTTGTTCATCATTAACCCCGTGATGTCTGCAACCTATGCCGACAAATTGCTTACAATCCACTTGGGTCTTAAAGGGACGCTCCGGTTTTAATAAACTATCCCCTAACCTCCATATGTAGGAGATGTAAGTGCCTTCAAAGGGGGCCTCCAGGGAAGTGACAGTCCAGGGAAATCTATTTTAATTGCAGGGTTCGGGGTCAGCCGCACATAGCATCCAGGACGCGCGTTAAACATGCGTAAAAAAATGCGGCAACATACAGTTTTATGGCAAATCAGCGCGCGGGTAAACATCAGTCAGCTGCAGGTAAAACAACAAACTCGTGCTGCTATTACTACTCCATTTTGAAGCCGCGCCGTAAATACGTACTTAAATGCATATTGAGGCCCAATCCTGTGCTCCTTATCCCAGAAGGGATGAGGATACGTTTTTAGCCTGTGGGTGGGAAGTTACTATAACGCCAGTCACTGACAGCTTGCAGAGATCTTGAAAATAGTGAAAAATCTGGAATGCTATAAACTTTTTTAAAAAGGTTAGGGTCTCCTGAGTTAATCGCGTCCGACAGGCAACTTCGAAGAGAGCACGGCGCGGTTGCCAGCATAAGATTATGCCATGCTCATTACCGCCGGCACATAAGGCAGTCTGTTTGTGAGTCAGGTTGTGGCCTTTCAGTGTTCCGGCGCAGTTCCCCAGCCTCCAGTAACCTGCGACTGTCCATACATATATATTTATAAGGCTGGATTTCATCTTATGTGTGACATCTGCTCGCAGCGCGTCCCTCCTGTGATCGCCGGCTCGCTGCAGCTGTTGAGACCTCCAGCTTGGAGTTTAGGGCGCCCCCAGCATACGGTTTTTTGATGTGGGATGAAACAGAACCAAACCACTGGGGGTCTGGAGCCAGCGCCAGCAAGAGGAGCGAAGCACATCAGAATATCAATTAACCTGTAGTGAACAAAGCGCGGCGGCGCGGTGGTGGAGGAGACGCTGCGCTGTGATGTGTCAAGGCGCCACATAATATATTCTAATTAAAGGATTGATTGATTTTTTTCTCTTTATTTACGACCGTGCGCACCCCCAGACCCCGGGAAATATCTAAAATATACACAAAATAATCACCGGCTACCACCGCCATCACCATGCCATTTAATATGCATGAAGCCTCAGGTTGTGATTCCTGAAAGCAAATTGCAGAGAGGTTTCTCCATAATTGTTGTAGTGCAAACACCTCCTGGCTTGGAGTATAGCGGAAGCATGCAGAGGAGGGGGGTATTTATATTTTTTCTTCTAACTGGAAAAGTTTAACTCCGTCTTCCTCTATAAGTATTCATCGCTCGCATTCATTTTATTCCCTCTCCCTCCTCCAACCCAAGGCTTTCTACAGGTGGAGGGAAGCAAATCACAAGTTTCAGCATGTCTGATGTAGTCAGATCCTGAGTTACAGTCTGGAAACAGTCAGCAAGCAACATACTTGTAAAGCATAAGTAATGTAATGTATGTAGACAGTGACTGCACCAGCAGAATAGTGAGTGCAGCTCTGGAGTATAATACAGGATGTAACTCAGGATCAGTACAGGATAAGTAATGTAATGTATGTACACAGTGACTGCACCAGCAGAATAGTGAGTGCAGCTCTGGAGTATAATACAGGAGGTAACTCAGGATCAGTACAGGATAAGTAATGTAATGTATGTACACAGTGACTGCACCAGCAGAATAGTGAGTGCAGCTCTGGAGTATAATACAGGAGGTAACTCAGGATCAGTACAGGATAAGTAATGTAATGTATGTACACAGTGACTGCACCAGCAGAATAGTGAGTGCAGCTCTGGAGTATAATACAGGAGGTAACTCAGGATCAGTACAGGATAAATAATGTAATCTATGTACACAGTGACTGCACCAGCAGAATAGTGAGTGCAGCTCTGGAGTATAATACAGGATGTAACTCAGGATCAGTACAGGATAAGTAATGTAATGTATGTACACAGTGACTGCACCAGCAGAATAGTGAGTGCAGCTCTGGAGTATAATACAGGAGGTAACTCAGGATCAGTACAGGATAAGTAATGTAATGTATGTACACAGTGACTGCACCAGCAGAATAGTGAGTGCAGCTCTGGAGTATAATACAGGAGGTAACTCAGGATCAGTACAGGATAAGTAATGTAATGTATGTACACAGTGACTGCACCAGCAGAATAGTGAGTGCAGCTCTGGAGTATAATACAGGATGTAACTCAGGATCACTACAGGATAAATAATGTAATCTATGTACACAGTGACTGCACCAGCAGAATAGTGAGTGCAGCTCTGGAGTATAATACAGGATGTAACTCAGGATCAGTACAGGATAAGTAATGTAATGTATGTACACAGTGACTGCACCAGCAGAATAGTGAGTGCAGCTCTGGAGTATAATACAGGAGGTAACTCAGGATCAGTACAGGATAAGTAATGTAATGTATGTACACAGTGAATGCACCAGCAGAATAGTGAGTGCAGCTCTGGAGTATAATACAGGAGGTAACTCAGGATCAGTACAGGATCAGTAATGTAATGTATGTAGACAGTGACTGCACCAGCAGAATAGTGAGTGCTGCTCTGGAGTATAATACAGGATGTAACTCAGGATCAGTACAGGATAAGTAATGTAATGTATGTACACAGTGACTGCACCAGCAGAATAGTGAGTGCAGCTCTGGAGTATAATACAGGAGGTAACTCAGGATCAGTACAGGATAAGTAATGTAATGTATGTACACAGTGACTGCACCAGCAGAATAGTGAGTGCAGCTCTGGAGTATAATACAGGATGTAACTCAGGATCAGTACAGGATAAGTAATGTAATGTATGTACACAGTGACTGCACAAGCAGAATAGTGAGTGCAGCTCTGCAGTATAATACAGGCTGTAATTCAGGATCAGTACAGGATAAGTAATGTAATGTATGCACACAGTGACTGTACCAGCAGAATAGTGAGTGCAGCTCTGGAGTATAATACCCGGATGTAACTCAGGATCAGTACAGGATCAGTAATGCATGTACACAGTGACTGCAGCAGCAGAATAGTGAGTGCAGGTCTGGAGTATAATGCAGGATGTAACTCAGGATCAGTAACGAAAAGTATGTACACAGTGACTGCACCAGCAGAATAGAGAGTGCAGCTCTGGAGTATAATACAGGAGGTAACTCAGGATCCGTACAGGATAAGTAATGTAATGTATGTGCACAGTAACTGCAACCGCAGAATAGTGAGTACAGCTCTGGAGTATAATACAGGATGTAACTCAGGATCAGTACAGGATAAGTAATGTAATGTATGTACACAGTGACTGCACCAGCAGAATAGTGAGTGCAGTTCTGGAGTATAATACAGGATGTAACTCAGGATCAGTACAGGATAAGTAATGTAATGTATGTACACAGTGACTGCACCAGCAGCATACTGGGTGCAGCTCTGATCAGCTGCTAGTCAGTGTGGTGATTGCGGGTGTGGTGGCTGCAGATCCTGCTGTGAGCTCCTGATCTCTGAGAAACCAACACCTCTCCACCTGGGGACCTGCTCTCTCTCTTTCCCAGGGAGGGAGCTGGTTTCTGGGATGAGTGATGGAGCCAAGTCCCAGGCTTCTGCTTCCTGAACCAGGCCGGCGGGGGGCAGAAGAAACCAGCAACCGGCCTGCACATCAGAGGACTCGAGGGTGAGACGCTGCACCAGGAGTCGCAGCAATGTGGCTCCTACTCCCCCCGGGATTGTGGAGACCCCCAGAAACGGCAAGGCTTCCAGCATGGAGGAAAAGCCTGACAGCGGCGTGCAAGATGGCGCTCCTTCCGGAGGAAAGCTGAGTGCTCACGGAGGTGAGGCCGACCTCCCTGAGGGGGAATGGGCGCTGCAGGGACCCCGGGAGTCTGTGTCCACCTATGCCTCCCGGGTCATGATCCGCCTCCGTGAGTATGAAGATGCCAGTAAGCTCATCAGGAGGCTCCGGGAGGAGCTGCGCTGCACAAGCGCCAAAGCTGCGGGGGCCTCCAAACCAAGGAAGGCAAAACTCCAAGCTGAGGTAAAAAGACTGAGCAGTGAAATTCAACGCCTGGAACTTAGGAAAGCCACCATCAGGGAGCAGAGTGGTCCTTTCAAAGAAAAACTTATAAATGAAGACCGCTACAGAGAAATGGCTGATACCAGAGAGCAAAGGCAGATGGGGCTGCAGCCTGAGAGCCAGGTGGATGATGAGAGTGATGATGACCAGCAGCAAGCCCCACCTGGCAGCCTGCAAAGTCACCCGCAGGCCACGTGCAGCGAGCTCCCTGCAGGACAGGCGACAGTGACATCCGGTCGCAGTTCTGCCGGCTCTGGGGAGGACAGTGACAGCAGCGGCCAGGGAGGGGCGCTAATGGCGGAGATTAAGCTCCTGGAGTCCCCAGTGTGCCTCCAAAACTTCCATCTTGGTGACGATCTACCAGAAGAGGCACCAGGGGGCCACAAAAAGGCAAAGAAGACCAAGCCAAAGCTGCAGGAAGCGGTAAGATACGTATATGCCCCCCTCCCTGTACCCCCTGAGTTGGCGGCAGGCTCAGCTCGCTGTATAAGCCCCGTTGCCCAGCCCAGCCCGGGTTCTGCTGTGGATCCGGTGCAAAGGCGCGGGGAGATTACAGAGCGCGGTAGTGAGGCGCAGAGCTCCGTCTCTGCTTGTAGTAGTGGGGACTTAGCAGGAGGTGCATCAGCCGAGAGGCTGGACAGTGAGGGCGGCCCGGCGGCGGGCTTTCCATCAGGCCACGATGCTGTGGTGCGCTCCTCAGTGGGAGGGGGGAGCAGCCCGGTGTCGGGGGCAGCTCCGGTAGCCTCGGCGCCTCTGAATGCTGTTGCCGCTGATCACTTAGTTGAGAAGCGGCGGCAGTATGAGGGGGCAGTTGGGGCTGAGCGTTCCGGTCCTCCCACCAAAGTGCTATTTTGTGTTGGCGTCGCTGGTCCGGAAGATCCTGATGCTAAAGATCAGCGGCGCCTAACTGCAGCTAGAGATCAGCGGCACTTTATACCAAATGCCAAACAGCGGAAATTACCGACCGATGATGTGGAGGGCACACATAAGACCGGGGGTGAGGTCGCCTCCAGTTCTATGGAGGTGACTGAGCCCCTTGTGCCTGATGCGGAGGTCAAAAGGTCATCCACCATTGTTATTGGTCCAGCAGGAATGAATGTGGTGGTGGAGGTGAATGAGTATAATTCATTGTCTAGTGGTGTGGTTGCTGGTTTGGTGGAGGGTGAGATGGAGGTGGGTAATGGTGATACTGTTGGGGCTGATGTGGTCACTGGTCCGGTTGCCCCCCCGGGGGTGGCAACACCTGTCCAGAGTTATGCCAGTATCACCTCCGGGGCAAATAGGGCATCCTCCTCGTCTCCGGGGTTTTGGGGACGGCATGTTGCAACGGCGCCTTCTGGAGGCTCTAAAGAAGGGGGAGAGATCACTAATGGTAGAGGGTCGAGAGGTTGATCTATCCTTCTGGATAGAGAGGCATGGCCTCGGGGCCTTCCGAGAGCAAAAAGGGGGAGATACATTGTGGTCCCTCCCAACAGCCGGGCCAGGCAGTGTGCGTAGGAATGTGGTCCGTCTTCGGTGGAGGGGCAGTGATGCATGTCCGCCAAGGTCTAAAGTTGTGGAGCTCCTGCTGAGGATGGGCTTCAAGGCGATTGACATCTACGCCTTGATACATCCCTATTCCACGCCTGAGTTTGATGTCAGCTTTGTTCGGCCGGAGGGGCTTGAGCTCTTCTGGGCGAATTATGAGTTGGCAAAAAATGAGCCCGGCTGGCGAGACTTTGCCGTTCAGGCAGTGTCTCGCCAAAACCAGATCAAGAAAGTGACCGTGATGACTCGTAACGAGTCTCTTTCTTGTTATGACATCATGACGTGGCTTGGTCGGTATGTAGAGGTGGTGGAGATGCCAAAGAAAAACCGCGACGAGTTTGGTATCTGGTCAGGGGCCTGGACGTTTATGGTAAAACTTAAGCGTTCAGGTGGTACGGTTGCCCACATTCCATCGTCTGCCTTCCTGGGTAGGGATCGTATCCTGGTCTTCTACCAGGGGCAACCGAAGCTCTGTCACAGGTGCGGCGACCCCACACACTTCAGTGCAAACTGCACCGTGCAGAAATGCGCGTTGTGTGGGGGTGTCGGCCATCTTGCCGCCTCTTGTGTGGAGATTAGGTGCCACCTGTGTGGTGAGTTAGGTCACCCATTCAGCCGTTGTCCTCGCTCCTTTGCTAATGCAGTCGAGACCCCGGTGGGAGTAAGCCGTGAGGCCGATTCTGCTGGAGAGGGGACTAGCAGGGGTGGGGGAGCTGAGGGGCCAGGGAAGAAAAGCAATAAAAAGACGCCTGCCCAGCTGAGGCATCTAGACAAGCGCAGACAGGAGAGGGAGCGGGGCGAGCCCCAGACTACCGGGGCAGCCCCTGTCCTGGATGGCAGTGTTGCTGCTGAGGCCCCGAGGGATGATGAGTTGGATGAGGAGGTCAGGAGGATCCACAGGGAGGAAACTGCCTCTGCTTCAGAATCCTCCCATTATGAAAGTATGGATGAGGATAATAAGCGGTGGCTAGAACACAAGCGTAAGCTCGGCACCAAAAAGAAGAGAAAGAAGGGAGATAAAACATCTTCTCCCGCTCTGACCAAGGTACCTAAGGAAGGTAAAACCGACTCCCCTCTAGTTGGTCTTTCTAACCGGTTCCAAGCCCTTGATAACATCTCTTCCTCTGAGGAGGAGGCTGAGGGTGAGGTTCCGGCTTCAGCGGAGCTTACAGGGGGCGCCGAGTCTCCTTCTCCTGGGGATGCAAGGTCCTTGGGGGGAGGGACTGGCCCAGAGTCCGGAGACGAGGACGAAAAAAGAAGGAAAAATGTGGGAATGGACACCTCTGTGTCATTAAAGAGGGGGAAGGATTCCTCCTCTGAGGCAGAGGATAAGGGGAGTGGGAAGAAGAAAGCCATCTAACTCAATCACCAATGATGGCGGTACCCACTCCGTTGTCGCCAGCATTAAGTCAAACATGGCTAGATTTGCTGCCTTTGATTTTCTCAGCCGGGTTGAAGCTGACATTTTCTTTTTGCAAGAGACCAGGCTGCCAAATATGGCAGAGGTGTTTATAGCTAAGAGGGAGTGGAGACTCGGGCCCTCCTATTGGTCTCTTGCGGCCGAGCCGTATAGCGGAGTGGCGGTCCTTTTTACCGCACCGGTAGAATGCCGACGGGTTATTGAGTTAGAAATGGGGAGGTGCCTGATATTAGATGTCCTCATGAAGGGACAAGAGCTCCGGCTCATTAACATCTATGGTCCCCAATCTAAGTGGGACCGGAAGTGTCTCTTTATGAGGATCAAGCCCTACCTTTTTACGAGTCGGCAGGTCGTCTTTGGAGGGGACTTCAACACTGTCACGAGGCAACGGGATAGAGGAGGTTCCAGAGACAAGCTGACTTATGATAGCGTCGTCCTTCATAGTATAGCTAGTGAGGCTCGCCTGGTGGATGTCCACATCCGGCACACCGCAGGCCACGAGGGGTTCACCTATCATAGAGGTAACTGTAGGTCCAGGATAGACAGGTTTTATTTAAAGGAGGAAGCCGTCTCTTCAGCATTATCTGTTGTTGAGGTGGAGTTCTCCGATCACTGTTTGATTTTGTTTTCCCTGAATGTTACAGAGACCCCCCGGATGGGAAGAGGCTTTTGGAGGCTCAATTCGTCTCTCTTGGAAGAAGCGGAGATAAGACAGTCCTTTGAGGATTTTCTTCAGAGCCAGGTACCCTTACTGGATCTTTGTAGTAGTAAGTCAGAGTGGTGGGAGATGTTTAAGAAAAGGGTGGCAAGATTCTTCCGCCAGCTCTCGAGCCTCAGGAGCCTGGACAGGTACCGCCTGTATCAGGGCCTGAGGAGGAAACTCGAGCATCTTGTCTCAACTGGAGGTAGCCGCGAGGAGATCTCCAGAGTGAAATCTTTGCTAATGAGGTATCAGTATGATAGACACGCATCTTTGGTTTTTGAGAGGGATTACGGGAAGTACCGCTCGCCCGACCCTTATAGAAACTGCAAGATGTCAGTGAATAGTAAAGTTGTTACAGGACTGGTTGACACTGCGGGGTCCCTGAAAAGATCCAGATCAGGGATCCTGGAGGTCGTCAGATCCTTCTACTCGCACCTCTTGGGGAAGAGGGATCTGGATTGGGATGAGATGTCGGCTTTTCTGGCTGAAGCCGTCCCCGAACCAGGGGTAGACCCCTCTCTTGGCGTTTTGACAAAGATGATCAGGGAAGAGGAAGTTAAGTTGGCGATTGAAGGGCTTGCCCTGAAGAAATCTCCCGGTCCGGATGGCTTAACATCTGAATTCTATAAGACCTTTAAGGACGCCTTGGTTCCCCTCTTGACTGAGGTATTCAATGAGTGTCTTTCCTCGGGCACTCTGCCAAAGTCAATGAGGAGGTCTGCCCTGATCATCTTGTCAAAGGGTAAGGACCCATCTTGCATTGAGAATTGGCGTCCCATAGCGCTTCTCAATGCAGACAGGAAGGTTTTGGCAAAGGTGCTGTTTAATCGGCTGGTGAAATTTGCACCCCAGCTCCTTTCGGGGGCCCAGCATTGCTCTGTTCCGGGCCGCAGTACAATTAGTGCTGTACTCTGTGTCCGAGAGGCGGTGGAGCAGGGTAGGGCTGGCCACTGGAAGGGGTACATGCTGTCATTGGACCAGGCAAAAGCGTTTGATCGGGTTAATCATGAGTACCTCTGGTCTGTCCTTCTGAGGTATGGCCTGCCGGGGGGGTTTGTTGATTGGCTTAAGACCTTGTACTCTGGGGCAGAGAGTTTCCCGCTTGTGAACGGTTGGATTAGCAGCTCTTTTGAGGCTGGGTGTGGTGTTCGCCAGGGTTGTCCCTTGAGCCCGCTACTGTACGTGTTTGCGATTGACCCACTTCTTAGGAGGGTGGAGCGTGGACCGTTGGCTGGGATCGGGATGGACCGGGCAGCACCGGAAGCCACTCTGAGAGTGGTGGCGTATGCCGATGACGTCACCGTTTTTGTTTCCTCTGATGGGGAGGCAGAATGGCTGATGTCAGAGGTAAATCGCTACTCGGAGGCATCCGGGTCTAAGATCAGCCGGGATAAGTGTGAGAGTCTCTGGCTGGGAGGAGGAGATCCTGGTTTTGATCTCCCGGACACCCTTCCAGAACCCAAAGTCTCTGCAAAAGTTCTTGGCATCGAATTTGGCCAGGGGGATTACCCAAAACAAAATTGGGACAGCAGGCTAGAGATCACCACTCAGAAGGTGAACCAATGGAAGGGTTGGTCTTTGACCCTAAGGGAAAGGGTAAACCTGATCAAAACTTACCTGCTCCCTTTGCTGATCTATCTGGGCAGTGTGTGCATCTTGCCAGAGCCTCTCTGGACTCGGGTCTACAGTTTGTTCTTTCAACTGTTATGGAGGAATAGACTGAACCTGGTCAAGAGGGAGGTTACTTACCGTACGAGGAGACTAGGAGGGTTGGGTATGGTCAACCCTGTGGTATTCCTTGTGAATACCTTCATTAAGATCAATATTGCAAACCTCTGGAAAGAGAGGGCTCCTCCGTGGGTATTCTCCTGTAAGGGATGGTTTCAGCCTTTCTTCCAGGAATGGGAGACAGGAGGGCAAGTGAAGGATCTCCGCACACCGCATGGACATCTCCCGGCTTACGCTACCGTGGTTCTGAAGGTAATTCGCCGGTGGGGTCTGGGAATGTGGGAGGTCAGGACTCTGCCAAGGAAGCTCCTTGACAAAAGGGTTCTGTTGACCCATTTTCAGAGGCCTCTGGCGCTCAGGGATTGCCCAAGTCGTGATCTTGGGGTGGGTCTGCATCTTTTGAATTCTATCAGGATCCCCTTGAAGGTTTGGGACTTGGCTTGGCGCTGCTTCCATGGGAAACTGTGTGTGAGGGACAATCTGAAGTGTAGGAGCTCTGAGGACAGGAACTGTCCTCGGGAGCATTGTGGTACCATGCTTGAAAGCATGGACCACTTCCTGCTTCGTTGTCCCTTTAACACAGAGGTGTACAACAGGGTGGGCGCCTCCATTGGCTGGCCCCGGCTGGCCGGTCTCTCTTATGCGGAATGGGCCTATGGAGCATTCGGGGACCTGGGTGGTCGGGACCGCTGCACCTTATTTCTAGTTAGCGCAGTGGTTAGGTATCACACGTGGAACGCACGGTGCTTAGTATCGACACAGCGGAAAATCCTCCCAGTGGACGATGTGTTTAGGACCATACTCGGTGACCTGGTGAAGGGGCGTTCTCTGGAGTATGAGAGACTGGGTACACGGAGGGCCGCTCTCCTCTGGAGGGGCTTTTCTTTTAATGTGCCCTAGTCTGGTCATCTCCTCTCCTGGTGGTGGGCTGCTGCTGACACCATAGATTTTTGTTTTATTGATCAGTAGACAGTGATGTAGGGCTGCAGGTGCCGAACTTGGGCTTTGTCAGTTGTGGTTATTGTATTGTTTGTTTCTGTATATATTGTATATATGGGTATGGGTGTAGGTGTTAGGTTGGGTGGAGGGAAAAGGGGGGAGGTGGGTTCATCTTGTGGGACACTGGTTATTTGGGTGAATAACTGGCACTGCCTGATCTGTCCTATGGACGTTGGACATGGACTGAGGCATGAGGCGCAGGACCAGCTCTCAGGTCAGTGCCGGGGAGGGACTGGTGGGCTTGAGTGTGGGGTGTTTTGTTTTGTCTTGTATATATTTGTATAGTTAGTATTTATTTTATTTAAAAAAAAAAAAAAAGAATGTATATATTAGTTTGTATATAATTTGTCGGTTATTGTTTATTATATTGTTATTATTTGTTTGGTAACCGGACCAGATGTCATGGTGTAGGTAGTTATTATTGTGTATATATGTATAATATGTGTGTGAGGAGAGGGGGAGCGGCTGGACCAGTTCATTACATTGTTTATTTTCTGGTTATTAATTTTGTTATGTTTCTGTTATTATTATTGTTATGTTTTTCATTTTTATAATAAAAGATCTACAGGATGTAACTCAGGATCAGTAATGTAATGTATGTACACAGTGACTCCACCAGCAGAATAGTGAGTGCAGCTCTGGAGTATAATACAGGATGTAACTCAGAATCAGTAATGTAATGTATGTACACAGTGACTCCAGCAGCAGAATAGTGAGTGCAGCTCTGGAGTATAATACAGGATGTAACTGAGGATCAGTACAGGATAAGTAATTTAATGCATGTACACAGTGACTGCACCAGCAGAATAGTGAGTGCAGCTCTGGAGTATAATACAGGAGGTAACTCAGGATCAGTACAGGATCAGTAATGTAATGTATGTACACAGTGACTCCACCAGCAGAATAGTGAGTGCAGCTCTGGAGTATAATACAGGTGGTAACTCAGGATCAATACAGGATGAGTAATGTAATGTATGTACACAGTGACTGCACCAGCAGAATAGTGAGTGCAGCTCTGGGGTATAATACAGAATGTAACTCAGGATCAGTAATGTAATGTATGTACACAGCGACTGCACCAGCAGAATAGTGAGTGCAGCTCTGGAGTATAATACAGGATGTAACTCAGGATCAGTACAGAATAAGTAATGTAATGCATGTACACAGTGACTGCACCAGCAGAATAGTGAGTGCAGCTCTGGAGTATAATACAGGAGGTAACTCAGGATCAGTACAGGATCTGTAATGTAATGTATGTACACAGTGACTCCACCAATAGTGAGTGCAGCTCTGGAGTATAGTACAGGAGGTAACTCAGGATCAGTATAGGATAAGTAATGTAATGTATGTACACAGTGACTGCACCTGCAGAATAGTGAGTGCAGCTCTGGAGTATAATACAGGATGTAACTCAGGATCAGTACAGGATAAGTAATGTAATGTATGTACACAGTGACTGCACCAGCAGAATAGTGAGTGTAGCTCTGGAGTATAATACAGGATGTAACTCAGGATCAGTAACGAAATGTATGTACACAGTGACTGCACCAGCAGAATAGAGAGTGCAGCTCTGGAGTATAATACAGGAGGTAACTCCGGATCAGTACAGGATAAGTAATGCAATGTATGTACACAGTGACTGCACCAGCAGAATAGAGAGTGCAGCTCTGGAGTATAATACAGGAGGTAACTCCGGATCAGTACAGGATAAGTAATGTAATGTATGTACACAGTGACTGCACCAGCAGAATAGAGAGTGCAGCTCTGGAGTATAATACAGGAGGTAACTTTAGGATCAGTACAGGATAAGTAATGTAATGTATGTACACAGTGACTGCAGCAGAACAGTGAGTGCAGCTCTGAGGTGTAATACAGGATGTAACTCAGGATCAGTACAGGATCAGTAATGTAATGTATGTACACAGTGACTGCACCAGCAGAATAGTGAGTGCAGCTCTGGAGTATAATACAGGATGTAACTGAGGATCAGTACAGGATAAGTAATTTAATGCATGTACACAGTGACTGCACCAGCAGAATAGTGAGTGCAGCTCTGGAGTATAATACAGGAGGTAAGTCAGGATCAGTACAGGATCAGTAATGTAATGTATGTACACAGTGACTCCACCAGCAAAATAGTGAGTGCAGCTCTGGAGTATAGTACAGGAGGTAACTCAGGATCAGTATAGGATAAGTAATGTAATGTATGTACACAGTGACTCCACCAGCAGAATAGTGAGTGCAGCTCTGGAGTATAATACAGGAGGTAACTCAGGATCAGTACAGGATGAGTAATGTAATGTATGTACACAGTGACTGCACCAGCAGAATAGTGAGTGCAGCTCTGGGGTATAATACAGCATGTAGCTCAGGATCAGTAATGTAATGTATGTCCACAGCGACTGCACCAGCAGAATAGTGAGTGCAGCTCTGGAGTATAATACAGGATGTAACTCAGGATCAGTACAGGATAAGTAATGTAATGCATGTACACAGTGACTGCACCAGCAGAATAGTGAGTGCAGCTCTGGAGTATAATACAGGAGGTAACTCAGGATCAGTAATGTAATGTATGTACACAGTGACTCCACCAGCAAAATAGTGAGTGCAGCTCTGGAGTATAGTACAGGAGGTAACTCAGGATCAGTATAGGATAAGTAATGTAATGTATGTACACAGTGACTGCACCAGCAGAATAGTGAGTGTAGCTCTGGAGTATAATACAGGATGTAACTCAGGATCAGTAACGAAATATATGTACACAGTGACTGCACCAGCAGAATAGAGAGTGCAGCTCTGGAGTATAATACAGGATGTAACTCAGGATCAGTACAGGATAAGTAATGTAATGTATGTACACAGTGACTGCAGCAGAACAGTGAGTGCAGCTCTGAGGTATAATACAGGATGTAACTCAGGATCAGTACAGGATCAGTAATGTAATGTATGTACACAGTGACTGCACCAGCAGAATAGTGAGTGCAGCTCTGGAGTATAATACAGGATGTAACTCAGGATCAGTAACGAAATGTATGTACACAGTGACTGCACCAGCAGAATAGAGAGTGCAGCTCTGGAGTATAATACAGGAGGTAACTCCGGATCAGTACAGGATAAGTAATGTAATGTATGTACACAGCGACTGCACCAGCAGAATAGTGAGTGCAGCTCTGGAGTATAATACAGGATGTAACTCAGGATCAGTACAGGATAAGTAATGTAATGTATGTACACAGTGACTGCACCA
This sequence comes from Phyllobates terribilis, assembly GCF_046119375.1. Classification (NCBI taxonomy): domain Eukaryota; kingdom Metazoa; phylum Chordata; class Amphibia; order Anura; family Dendrobatidae; genus Phyllobates; species Phyllobates terribilis. The sequence continues at coordinate 266,522,897 of NW_027362767.1, forward strand.
GCAGAATAGTGAGTGCGGCTCTGGAGTATATTACAGGATTTAACTCAGGATCAGTTCAGGATAAGTAATGTAATGTATGTACGCAGTGACTGCACCAGCAGAATAGTGAGTGCAGCTCTGGAGTATAATACAGGATGTAACTCAGGATCAGTACAGGATAAGTAATGTAGTGTATGTACACAGTGACTGCACCAGCAGAATAGTGAGTGTAGCTCTGGAGTATAATACAGGATGTAACTCAGGATCAGTAACGAAATGTATGTACACAGTGACTGCACCAGCAGAATAGAGAGTGCAGCTCTGGAGTATAATACAGGAGGTAACTCCGGATCAGTACAGGATAAGTAATGTAATGTATGTACACAGTGACTGCACCAGCAGAATAGAGAGTGCAGCTCTGGAGTATAATACAGGAGGTAACTCCGGATCAGTACAGGATAAGTAATGTAATGTATGTACACAGCGACTGCACCAGCAGAATAGTGAGTGCAGCTCTGGAGTATAATACAGGATGTAACTCAGGATCAGTACAGGATAAGTAATGTAATGTATGTACACAGTGACTGCAGCAGAACAGTGAGTGCAGCTCTGAGGTATAATACAGGATGTAACTCAGGATCAGTACAGGATAAGTAATGTAATGTATGTACACAGTGACTGCACCAGCAGAATAGTGAGTGCAGCTCTGGAGTATAATACAGGAGGTAACTCCGGATCAGTAACGAAATGTATGTACACAGTGACTGCACCAGCAGAATAGAGAGTGCAGCTCTGGAGTATAATACAGGATGTAACTCAGGATCAGTACAGGATAAGTAATGTAATGTATGTACACAGTGACTGCAGCAGAACAGTGAGTGCAGCTCTGAGGTATAATACAGGATGTAACTCAGGATCAGTACAGGATCAGTAATGTAATGTATGTACACAGTGACTGCACCAGCAGAATAGTGAGTGCAGCTCTGGAGTATAATACAGGATGTAACTCAGGATCAGTAACGAAATGTATGTACACAGTGACTGCACCAGCAGAATAGAGAGTGCAGCTCTGGAGTATAATACAGGAGGTAACTCCGGATCAGTACAGGATAAGTAATGTAATGTATGTACACAGCGACTGCACCAGCAGAATAGTGAGTGCAGCTCTGGAGTATAATACAGGATGTAACTCAGGATCAGTACAGGATAAGTAATGTAATGTATGTACACAGTGACTGCACCAGCAGAATAGTGAGTGCGGCTCTGGAGTATATTACAGGATTTAACTCAGGATCAGTTCAGGATAAGTAATGTAATGTATGTACGCAGTGACTGCACCAGTAGAATAGTGAGTGCAGCTCTGGAGTATAATACAGGATGTAACTCAGGATCAGTAACGAAATGTATGTACACAGTGACTGCACCAGCAGAATAGAGAGTGCAGCTCTGGAGTATAATACAGGAGGTAACTCCGGATCAGTACAGGATAAGTAATGTAATGTATGTACACAGCGACTGCACCAGCAGAATAGTGAGTGCAGCTCTGGAGTATAATACAGGATGTAACTCAGGATCAGTACAGGATAAGTAATGTAATGTATGTACACAGTGACTGCACCAGCAGAATAGTGAGTGCGGCTCTGGAGTATATTACAGGATTTAACTCAGGATCAGTTCAGGATAAGTAATGTAATGTATGTACGCAGTGACTGCACCAGTAGAATAGTGAGTGCAGCTCTGGAGTATAATACAGGATGTAACTCAGGATCAGTACAGGATAAGTAATGTAATGTATGTACACAGTGACTGCACCAGCAGAATAGTGAGTGTAGCTCTGGAGTATAATACAGGATGTAACTCAGGATCAGTAACGAAATGTATGTACACAGTGACTGCACCAGCAGAATAGAGAGTGCAGCTCTGGAGTATAATACAGGAGGTAACTCCGGATCAGTACAGGATAAGTAATGTAATGTATGTACACAGTGACTGCACCAGCAGAATAGAGAGTGCAGCTCTGGAGTATAATACAGGAGGTAACTCCGGATCAGTACAGGATAAGTAATGTAATGTATGTACACAGTGACTGCAGCAGAACAGTGAGTGCAGCTCTGAGGTATAATACAGGATGTAACTCAGGATCAGTACAGGACCAGTAATGTAATGTATGTACACAGTGACTGCACCAGCAGAATAGTGAGTGTAGCTCTGGGGTATAATACAGGATGTAACTCAGGATCAGTACAGGATCAGTAATGTAATGTATGTACACAGTGACTGCACCAGCAGAATAGTGAGTGCAGCTCTGGAGTATAATACAGGATGTAACTCAGGATCAGTACAGGATAAGTAATGTAATGTATGTACACAGTGACTGCACCAGCAGAATAGTGAGTGCAGCTCTGGTGTATAGTACCACAGGTAACTCAGGATTGGCGTATCTTCATGTTTCTACATCTGACTTCTTTATTGTTCAGTGCGAGGTTTTGTTACTAGACATACCATACGTCTTGTTAGTTTTGCTTCTGGTCTCTGACTCTGGGGCTGCTGCTTTCAGGGCTGGGTCATTGAAGGATTTCCCTGGACCAGAGAACAGGGATTACTTCTACAGATGAACGGGACGTCTCCGGATCACATTGGTGAGTAGGAACTGTGTAATGACATACAACCAGAAAATGTTCAATACAATATAATCATTTTACTTTTATATCAAGTTTTTTGATCTATACAGTTTAGGGGAGAAAACATGACACAAGTTAAAATTCATAATATTGGATGTACAAAAAGTTATTATATATGATATCATGCCAAAATTACATTGATCTAATATTCACATAAGTATATTGAGTATTGAATATTTATCGTTTGGATAAATTAGGGTGATTCAGACTCCATAAGCTAATTGATGAAGTGACTAGTGCTTGAATAATAAATATAAATTTAAAGACTATATAAGCTATAAAATCTAAGAAAAAAGAGGAATGAAGGAGACAGAAGCAAAATAAAATGAAAATGTATTGAAGATACATTATACAGAATGAGAAATAAGTTAAAAAGAGATGTTGAAACAGAGGAAGTCTCCACTAGGGGTGTCTAAATAGAAAGGAAATATTTGGCAACTGCTAAAATACTATCATCCATACTCTTTATGCAAATCCAATGGACAAATAGTGAGGCAAAACAATGCAGAGAAAGAAATGTCAGAACATTTCACAATCAGATGGAAGTACTGTGAAAAAGACCTAGATGGCTCAAACAAAACAATCCATTGGATAGATGATATAGCATTATATGGATAGTTATAGACCAAATATTACAAAAGGGTCTTATGGGAATGATCAGACCTGCATAGATCCAATATAGATTCAAACATTCACCAATTAGCAATGTCAAGACCTATTTAATAAACATCCAGAACATAGTGTCCTAGTGGAGATAGGTCTATAGGATAAGTTCTGTAGTATTTGTAATGGACATATAGGAGACACCCATGGATGTGAATCTAAGCCATCATGTGAAATTGATTGTCAATCAGTGTTGCTTCCTAAGTGGACAGTTTGATTTCACAGAAGTTTCATTTACTTGGAGTTATATTCTGTTGTTTAAAGGGGTATTCCATCTCTCAGATCCTATCCCAATATGTAGTAGGTGTAATAATAATAATATTAGCAAATACCTCTAATTAGAGATGTAGTATAGTTCTTCTGATTCGCTATGTCTCTTTCCTCATGTGCAGGCATTGCAGGACCTTAGGTATCCATGGTTACGTCCACTGATAATATCACAGTTAGTTAGCTAGTTGCTAGTGGTCGTAACCATGGATACCTAAGGTCCTGGAATGCCTGCACATGTGGAAAGAGACATAGCGAATCAGAAATACTATACTATATTTCTAGTTGGAGATATTTGTCAATATTATTATTATTACACCTACTACATTTTGGGATAGGATCTTGGAGATGGGAATACCCCTTTAAGTGTTCCCTTTACTTTTTTGAGCAGTGTATATACATATATATATATATATTATAAATATGTCAATTCAATATCACAGTATAAAAGGTTATATAAGCTAATAATTAAATTAAGAAAATATCTGCCCCGTTACAGTGGGGAAAATAAGTATCTGATACACTGCTGATTTTGCAGGTTTGCCCACCTACAAAGAATAGAGAGGTCTGTAATTTTTATCGTAGGTACACTTCACCTGTGAGAGACAGAATCTAAAAATAAAAACCAGAAAAATCACTTTGTATGATTGTTACATAATTAATTTGCATTTTATTGCATGAAATAAGTATTTGATACAATAGAGAAACAGACCTTAATATTTGGTCCAGAAACCTTTGTTTGCAGTTACAGAGGTCAGACGTTTCCTGTAGTTCTTCACCAGGTTTGCACACACTGCAGCAGGGATTTTGACTCCTCCATACAGATCTTCTCCCGATCTTTCAGGTTACGGGGCTGTCGCTGGGCAACATTGAGTTTCAGCTCCCTCCAAAGATTTTCTATTGGGTTCAGGTGTGGAGACTGGCTAGGCCACTCCAGGACCTTGAAATGCTTGTTACGGAGCCACTCCTTAGTTGCCCTTGCTGTGGGTTTCGGGTCATTGTCATGCTGGAAGACCCAGCCACGACCCATCTTCAATGCTCTTACTGAGGGAAGGAGGTTGTTGGCCAAAATCTCGCTATACATGACCCCATTCATCCTCCCTTTAATACTGTGCAATCGTACGGTCGCCTTTGCAGAAAAGCACCCCTAAAGTATGAGGTTTCCCCCACCATGCTTCTCGGTTGGGACAGTGTTCTTTGGGTTTTACTTACCCTTCTTCTTCCACCAAACACGCCGAGTGGAGTTGATACCAGAAAGTTCTATTTTGATCTCATCTGACCACATGACCTTCTCACATGCCTCCTCTGGACCATCCAGATGGTCATTGGTGAACCTCAAACAGACCTGGACATGTGCTGGCGTGAGCAGGGGGACCTTGCGTGCCCTGCAGGATGACGGCGTAGTGTGTTACTAACGGTAATGTTTGAGACTGTGGTCCCAGCTCTCTTCTGGTCATTCACCATGTCCTCCCATGTAGTTCTGGTCTGATTCATGACCTTTCTCAGAATCATCCTTACCCCACGAGGTGAGATTTTGCATGGAGCCCCAGACCGTTGAAGATTGACAGTCATCTTGTGTTTCTTCCATTTTCTAATAATTGCGCCAACAGTTGTTGCCTTCTCACCAAGCTGCTTGCCTATTGTCCTGTAGCCCATCCCAGCCTTGTGCAGGTCTACAATTTTGTCCCTGGTGTCCTTAGACAGCTCTTTGGTCTTGGCCATGGTGGAGAGGTTAGAGTGTGATTGAGTGTGTGGACAGTTGTCTTTTGTACAGGTAACGAGTTCATACAGGTGCAATTAATACAGGTAATGAGTGCAGAGTAGGAGGGCTTCTTAAAGAAAAACTAACAGGTCTGTGATAGCCAGAATTCTTGCTGGTTGTTTGGTGATCAAATACTTATTTCATGCAATAAAATGCAATTTAATTATGTAAAAATCATACAATGTGATTTTCTGGATTTTTTTTTTCGATTCTTTCCTTCACAGTTGAAGTGTACCTACGGTAAAAATTACAGATCTCCATTCTTTGTAGGTGGGAAAACTTGCAAAATCAGCAGTGTATCAGATACTTATTTTCCCCACTGTATATAAACAGTGGGTTAAAGATCCTAGGTCCAGATGATGACGGTATATAGGCTGTATGTTCTGATGAGTCCTCAGATGGTCGTATGTGTAATGTGAGACAGAAAATTCTATAAACCGGCAAAAGGTCTATAAACAAAAGATAACACAAAAACAAGAATTAAAACCATGTAAAAAAACTGTCAATCCTCATAAAACCCTATAGAAAAGGAGAGACGCTTATTGAATCATTCAAACCATTTGGGGACATTGTATCGAGGAAGGTCATCTATTTCACTTCTTTCTGAGCCAGGTGTTTCTTCCAGTTCCCCCTCTCTCAACAATTAATATTCTATCAGTTCCACTTACCTTTAATAAAGATAAATTGTATAAAATAAAACTTTATCAGTTTTTACTGTATGGTTGATGTAATAGATTAGATCTTCTGGAAACTTTGGCTTTCCGATAACTTCTCTGAATAGCTTTATCGTTATGTCCTCTATTCGAGGCTCTTAAATTTGCCATTCATTGTCCACGTCCCTAGAGCAGATTCTCCTAATTCGCAGGATCTGACCCATGGGTATGCCATTTCTAAGTTTTTTTGGATGTAATAAAGTATTCACAGTGTTTGGTTTTCTATATACATCTGTTTGAATGCATCCTGATTCATCTACATTAAGAAGAATATCCAAAAATTCCATATCCGATCTTCCTGATTTACAGGGGAGTTAATCTCATTGACTTTTAGAGTGTGCATAAATGTCTGCAGTTTTTTGGTCTATCCCTGCCATAAGAATAACACATTGTCAGTGTAACAACCCAAAAATGAGACTTTCTCATTTTGGGGTGTTGGATGAGATGAAAAAATATCCTTCTCCCACAGCCCCAGGAGGCTCTGCAATAAAAAAAGATCTCTTGCTGCGGGATTCCCTCTTCTGACTCCTGAGATCAGCTCATATTTGAGGCACCCTTCTATCCATAAAGGACTGTCTGAAGTGGGCACCCCTGTCAGATTATTTATGTGTATGGCCTTCTAATCCATGGCACTCATCTGTCATTCTCTGCAGTGGTCCTGGATGCTCCGGACATTGTCCTGATCGAGAGGAATATGGGAAAGCGGATTGACCCCAGCACTGGAGGTAGACGCCATGGTTTCTATATCTTTTAAATATTGAGATACAGCCGCAAGGTTTCAGAAAAGAATCTGCAACCAATCGGACTACAAGTCTCATCATATCCTGTGCTGTGTGGCATTCTGACTATACAGGACACAGTGAGAGAAGGGCCCACTTAACCCTTCAGTGCAAGATGTCTTTGGAAACCTTAGGGAGTCTATAAGAATAGGCGGAGATGCTGATTAAATTACAGTCCATATAGTACAAGCGATACCTGTCAGTGAATGAAATGCAATCTGACCTATGTCCGGTTTTATCTTTTTGCAGAGATCTACCACACCACGTTTGATTGGCCTGAAGAGCCCGAAGTGCAAAGGAATTTGGTGGAACCGGCAGGGATCTCTGAAGAGGAGACTGGAAAGAGGCTGCTGGAATATCAGCGTAACATCCCAGGGATTTTGCGAGCGTTCCCCAACATATACAAGAAGATCAATGCCGATCAGCCGTGCATGGACGTCTTCTCACAGGGTAAGCGCGGCGCACTGCGTTTGCTGCCGCTGCCAGGAGTGTACGCTCAGGGGGTGTATGCCCGACAGTGGCCATGACATCCTACCACCATAGGCACCCACTGCAATAAGAATGTATACCGCACTGTATACATTTTATGTGGTGATCCTCTGTGTAGGAAAATGCAGTCTGCTGTGCTTTCCTATGCAATATAAAGCAGATATCCCTTTTATAAAAAGCAAACTGTCTTAACTCACCCTCCCCAGGTCCAGCGCTGATTCTCCACTGCTGCTCCTGATGTCTAGAATTGTCCACAGCACTGATGTCAATGTGTCATCAGCACTGTAGCAATATCAGGCACTGAGAGGAGCAGTAGAGAGTTAGCGCTGGACCTGGGGAGGGTGAGTAAAATGTGTTGTTTTTTTTTGTTTTGTTTTTTTTACTATAACAAACTGCTCCCAGGGAACAGGATTTTTTTTTTTTTAAACCAATTATTTTTATTTAGGTTTCAAAAATTTTAACAGCAAACAGTTATCAATATACATATAACAATTCACATAACGTGTAATAATACAGTCAAAACCCTCTCCCCCCTCCCCCCTCCCGCCAAGGGAACAGGATTTACTGAAAGTGGACAACCCCTTTAAATAAATTTTATATGGCTATGTACAGATCAGACTGAGGCTAAAAGAACACCATCTGAAAAATATGGACCTGTGGGGACGTTAAAAGGTATTTTCTCATGTGAAAAAATTGGTAAAATTGCAAAGTGCTTGTAAAAACAAGAAACTTTGCAATTTGCCTCTTATTAAATATCTTTTCCAGATTTTTAATACTGTAGCATTTGTCTCATTACCTAGGTTACTGGCCATCTCTGCAGTCAATCAGTGGTGGCCAGTTTTCTAGTTAAGGAGCAAACACTTTGCTTTTGAGTCTGGAAGTGCTGCTCTGGAGTGTCCCTGTGCTGCAGAGTCCGGCCAGGGGCTCACCCATGTGACTGGTCTGAGCTGTCAATCATCAGGAGCACACTACCGCCGGGAGGCAGAGGAGCGGTGCACCCCTGCACATAGGATCATAAGAAAATCCATTTAAAGTTTAGGACAGCAGTATATACTTTAGTGTTTGCACTTAGTCTTAGCTTCATTACTTGTTATCCACCTGATTAGCGCTGGATGGAAAGGTCAGCTCTATAGGTGCGTTCTGCAGCAAGCATACTGAAAGATTGCACAACCGCTGCTGTCATGTCATGCTGCGCCCCCTGCTGGCAGCAGCATTATAAGACTTTAGCCACACAGGACCCAGTAAGAACAGCTGTGAGGCCAGAGGTCCTGCTTGCTGTCTCACACCTCCATCTTGCACTCTTAATTGCATCCTTCGTTCCTTCTTGACCCCTCACCATAAACTTGTGTCGAACACAGCGCCCCCCAGCCCCAAGAATGAATACAGATGCCTCGCCCCTTCTTAATTAGTTTCCAAATTGCTTAATTACATCTAAAAGTTGATATCAGCTTTCATAAAGAATTCATGGAGAAATCAGTAAATAAAGATGTGGGCGCCTGAATATTAATTACTATTAATTAATAATGGAGGCAAATAAATTAGGGATGGGGAAAGCAGGAAAAAAAAAAAAACAGGCGAGTGCGTCTTCTAGGAAATCCTCAGTAGATGTTTCCCGGGACATCGCGAGCTTCATAGTCCTTCTTTATTCTAGTTAATTAGTCGAGCAGCTCATCTGGGGGATTATTACTCCTAATTAACTTACAGTTATTTACCGAAAATTAGCCCCATTTGTAAGCAGTACTTACTGTCTGCACCCGATCCGAGGATATTAGGGAAAGCCAGGCGGCTGTGGCAGGCTACGATGGGGGGGTTTGATTTAAGTTACCTTTAGCGACAGTTTTGCTGCCCTGATTCCATATCTTAGGTGGAAACAGCGCCACCTTTACCCATGGTTGTTGTATCTGGCATTGCAGCCCTTTGTATGGTCCAGTGACCTGCTGCGCCCAGCTGTTATGAAACTACAACCCCCAGCATGCCTGTCGGCCACCAGGAGGTTTACTAATGAGCTTGTGATTCTTTCCACAGTTCTTACATTTGTATTGAGCAAGCCACGGACTCTGGCCCCTTACACGCCGCGTATACTGCTATACGGACCACCAGGCAGCGGAAGGAGCCTCCAAGCAGCGTTATTGGCACAAAAATATGACATTGTGAATAGTAAGTCTTGCGTTATGAGCTTCTGCTTTTTATTTCCAGAAATGGTGCCACTCCTGTGCAATGGCTGTGTCTGGTATTGCAGCATAGCAATAGTTTTCCTGCACAGCAGATTCTGCTTCTATATATGGGCACAGACATGGTCTAACATCTGTGCTGCCGAGGCTGCGTTGTAGAATCACATTATATCCTACTACGCCGGCGCCATTACTGGATACGAGACGCCAGGAGATAGGACGCTCTCCTTCCTAGTGTACAGATATATGCAGACCGCTCCTGGTCCACGCTGATACTGATTATTACGCACACCCTGGCACGATACCTGGAGGTGCACAGACTCAGACATTACGTACAGCTGCCAGTTATTACGCCCGCAGTCAGTTTTACTCTCAGGAGTACTGGGGTCTGTCCAACACCCACCGACCACCCAGACATACTGTATTTCTGTGTCCTAGACCCAGCATCCTTACCTGTCATTTCTCTGTATTACCAGTTTCCTGTGGTCAGATCCTGAAGGAAGCTGTGGCCGACCAGACGAAATTCGGACTGCTCATTGAGCCATACATCCAGAGCGAACAGCAAGGTTTGTCTGCAGCGAATACACTGGTGGGGTCACATTATTACCCACATCACAAGCAATGTGAAGTTTACACCTCTAGCACCACTGATCTCCTGCAGAAACAAAAGACTGGGCATATGGAAATCCAACATGTCCGGTCCTCATTTCCCTAAGGCAGTGGAGGGTCAGATTCACTTCAGATGGTTAACTGATATCGCCCACATCATCTGGTTTGGATGACCAAAGCTGGTCATACACCTCCTGCCTACCTCCCCACACATGTATGCTCTTTTTGGCTGAGCATGCATGTCTTTTAATTGAGGAAGGGTAGGAAGCTGCTGCCCGACACCTATGGTGGTGGCATATCTTCTGTAAGAGGAAATGATTGGGCATGTTCAGCCTGTGCAATCCTTCCACCCCCTTTATCTTCTATCAGGAGAGTCAGCGTACCCCCTTACATGTTACATAGTCAGCAAGTCCTGCTGGAATGTGAGCGGGGTTCGGACAGCTTTTCTCTTATATATACAAGCACCCTTACATCCGACGTATACAGGTACCCTTACATCTGACGCGTACAGGCATCCTTACATCTGACGCTTACAGGCACCCTTACATCTGACGCGTACAGGCACCCTTACATCCGACGCGTACAGGCACCCTTACATCCGACGCGTACAGGCACCCTTACATCCGACGCGTACAGGCACCCTTACATCCGACGCGTACAGGCACCCTTACATCCGACGCGTACAGGCACCCTTACATCTGACGCGTACAGGCACCCTTACATCTGACGCGTACAGGCACCCTTACATCTGATGCGTACAGGCACCCTTACATTCAACGTATACAGGCACCCTTACATCCGACGTATACAGGCACCCTTACATCTGACGTATAATGGCACCCTTACATTTTATGTATACAGACACTTTTACATCTGATGTGTATTGGCACCTTTATTTGTCTTGTGTACGGAAACCATTACATCTGATATGTACAGGCACCTTCTTTACATCTGATGTGTATGACAAATTTACATCTGATGTGAACAGGCACCTCCTTTACACCTGATATGTATGGGCACCTCCTTTACACCTGATATGTATGGGCACCTCCTTTACATCTGATATGTATGGGCACCTCCTTTACACCTGATATGTATGGGCACCTCCTTTACATCTGATATGTATGGGCACCTCCTTTACACCTGATATGTATGGGCACCTCCTTTACACCTGATATGTATGGGCACCTCCTTTACATCTGATATGTATGGGCACCTCCTTTACATCTGATATGTACGGGCACCTCCATTCTATCTGATGTGTACTGGCACCTCCATTCTATCTGATGTGTACGGGCACCTCCATTCTATCTGATGTGTACGGGCACCTCCATTCTATCTGATGTGTAGTGGCACCTCCATTCTATCTGATGTGTAGTGGCACCTCCATTCTATCTGATGTGTACTGGCACCTCCATTCTATCTGATGTGTACTGGCACCTCCATTCTATCTGATGTGTACGGGCACCTCCATTCTATCTGATGTGTACGGGCACCTCCATTCTATCTGATGTGTACGGGCACCTCCATTCTATCTGATGTGTACGGGCACCTCCATTCTATCTGATGTGTAGTGGCACCTCCATTCTATCTGATGTGTACGGGCACCTCCATTCTATCTGATGTGTACGGGCACCTCCATTCTATCTGATGTGTACGGGCACCTCCATTCTATCTGATGTGTACGGGCACCTCCATTCTATCTGATGTGTACGGGCACCTCCATTCTATCTGATGTGTACGGGCACCTCCATTCTATCTGATGTGTACGGGCACCTCCATTCTATCTGATGTGTAGTGGCACCTCCATTCTATCTGATGTGTACGGGCACCTCCATTCTATCTGATGTGTACGGGCACCTCCATTCTATCTGATGTGTACGGGCACCTCCATTCTATCTGATGTGTACGGGCACCTCCATTCTATCTGATGTGTACGGGCACCTCCATTCTATCTGATGTGTAGTGGCACCTCCATTCTATCTGATGTGTAGTGGCACCTCCATTCTATCTGATGTGTACGGGCACCTCCATTCTATCTGATGTGTAGTGGCACCTCCATTCTATCTGATGTGTACGGGCACCTCCATTCTATCTGATGTGTACGGGCACCTCCATTCTATCTGATGTGTAGTGGCACCTCCATTCTATCTGATGTGTAGTGGCACCTCCATTCTATCTGATGTGTAGTGGCACCTCCATTCTATCTGATGTGTACGGGCACCTCCATTCTATCTGATGTGTACGGGCACCTCCATTCTATCTGATGTGTACGGGCACCTCCATTCTATCTGATGTGTACGGGCACCTCCATTCTATCTGATGTGTACGGGCACCTCCATTCTATCTGACGTGTACGGGCACCTCCATTCTATCTGACGTGTAGTGGCACCTCCATTCTATCTGATGTGTACGGGCACCTCCATTCTATCTGATGTGTAGTGGCACCTCCATTCTATCTGATGTGTACGGGCACCTCCATTCTATCTGATGTGTACGGGCGCCTCCATTCTATCTGATGTGTACGGGCACCTCCATTCTATCTGATGTGTACGGGCACCTCCATTCTATCTGATGTGTACGGGCACCTCCATTCTATCTGACGTGTACGGGCACCTCCATTCTATCTGACGTGTACGGGCACCTCCATTCTATCTGATGTGTACGGGCACCTCCTTTATATCTGATGTGTACGGGCACCTCCTTTATATCTGATGTGTATGGGCACCTCCTTTATATCTGATGTGTAGTACGGGCACCTCCTTTATATCTGATGTGTACGGGCACCTCCTTTATATCTGATGTGTACGGGCACCTCCTATATACCTGATGTGTATGGGCACCTCCTTTATACCTGATGTGTACGGGCACCTTTACATCTGACGGGCACCTCTACTTACCCCGATGTCTGCCAAAGAAGGGTTAAGGTAACGTTGGCTGCAGACTGTGCACTCGGTAATCAGGAAGTCTCTGCAGAAAACTCTCCTATTTCTGGATTTTCCTTCTCGCAGCGTTCGCCCGTGTTTTCCTTCCTAACCCGCTAAGTGCCCCATCCAAGGTCCTGCGCCCGCAGCATGCCCTCTTCCACTTCCCTCATTTTAGCAGCCCTTTTGACCTTGCAGGTTTGCTCTGTGAAGTTTTTTCCCCCAGATGCGTTTGATAGTTGTTGTTGTGGGGGGGGGGGGGGAGCAGAAGGATGAGAAAGAAGAAAGCGTCTGTAGCCAGTGATGGGGGGCTCAGTGGGGACCCTCTCGCGCTCCATACTGCGGGTGTACGAGCTGCAAACAGCACTTGGCTGTGTAAATAATTTACCAGTTGATTAATAGACACACAGGGGTATAATTAGCAGAAGGAGAGACAGCAGCTCCAGTAACGGGTACAGCGCTTGGGGGAACAAGAGACTTTAAAAAAAAGAAAAAAAATTATTTTCCTTTTTTTTTTGGAAACTTTCTAGGGCGCCGGGCGTTTGAAGATGAGTTGGGAAGAGCTCGGTTGCTTCTTGGCTTTTGAAGTGGAAATAGGACACTTTCTATGTGTTGGGTTTAATTTTTCACTAGATTTCAGAGCCCTGCAGTGTAAATCCCTTTATATATAGAGCTGTATATAATTATATATATATATATATATATATATATATATATTATATAAAATATATTTATTATCGGGGAAAGGAGAGAGCGGAAAACAGCTCCTGTTACTCTCACCCCCACCTTTATACAACCCCAGTTCATGGGGAAGACCTACCTATTATGTATTCGGTCGCTGACCGTGCAGCTAAGGAAAGGGTTAAATCTGGAGTAATTCTGGTCCCTAAGGGTCCGCTGCAAAATGGCATCAGAGTCAATAAGAAAGCAAAAAAAAGTGCTTCTGAGACACAATGCACAAGTATTATAAGTCATTCATAGCACTGCATGGACACAGGGGCCCTTGGACACGACCTCCACATTTTTTAAAATGCTGCTGTCTTCTTATATGGACAAACCTAAAAGAAACAAAATGAGCATAAACCCTGCTGTAAATAAATAAGTAAAACGCAAAAGTGCTTTTAAATAACGTAGGGTTTTAGTAAGCACTGTTTTTGATTGAAAAGAGCATTAAAGCCATCCCACCACGGCAAGGTGACCCTATTCGGGACAGTCCTACACTGTCTAATATTAAGACCTTACCATGTGTCAGAAGTGACCTCAGTGTGAATAAGGGCAGACAAAGAACTGGGTCCCGAACTCTGGGCACCTCAGCCTTGGGAAGCTTATTATATGTAATGTATAGCCTGAGGAAGGGAGGTCACACCCTAACGTGCACAAAATGAAAAAATCCAAAGAAAAAACACAAAAATTGAGCTGGTCACCTTGCCGTGGTGGGATGGCTTTTATGCTTTTTTTTTACCAAAAATAGTGTTTACTAAGATCCCTATGTTATTTAAATGCACTTTTACTTTTTACTTATTTAGTTACAGCAGGGTATATGCTTATTTGTTTCTTGTAGGTTTTGTCTGTTTAATGGCCAATGTGAACATGCGTTTATGTGTTGCATGTATACCATCTCAAACTCCAGCTCAATTTTTGTGTTTTGTCCTCTTATATGGCAGAGAGGCCCCTTCAGACACAAGGGTCCTGGCTGGTGTAAAATGTCCACTTCTGCACCCGCTATAGTTATGCCACTTATGAAGGACGATTCTGGCAGCTCCTAGACCCCACAATCCACTGCTGTCCTGTCATGTGCCATTGGGCCCCCCAGGGCTCAGGTAGTAGTGCAGCCTCTGCATACCCTACAAATACATCACTCAGCGGAGGAGTGGCTACCACATCCCATCCTGTCCTATACTGCGGAGGGGTCTTTGGGGCCCCCCAGCACCAGCTCTTGAATTTGGATGCAATTGGCCAATCTCTTATACAAGTGTCTTGTTGCAGCCACTGATGGTCTGTGGATAGAAAATCCGTACATTTATAGCTAAATGTCACCCGTATCCTCCTACGGTAGCTGCAGCGTTACAAGCCGTTTTACGCCAATGGTCACACTGTTATAGGTGCACGTCCCTTTTATAGCGGAGCCGGATTATCAATCAGAGTGTAAACTGTGGCGCTGCAGACATTTTACCGCCATCTGTCCCCCTTTGCTGCGATTACAGTTGCTCTTGAATTGTCTATTGCATTGTTGACCCCTCCAGATGCCGGAGGCTGCAGTTCACAAGTGCAACCTGCAGATGGCAGCACACAATAAACATCGGTTACTGAGGGCATCCAATGCAGTGTGAGCATCTGTAGAGATAGACACCGGGGATTGCTGCAGGGAGATGAGTGCGCCCAGGGGAGGAGAGGAGCGTGCCCCGAAATCCCTGCCCCTCCAACTACACAGTGTACACAGAGAGTGTATCACACAGGAGAAGCTTAGATACACGCCTCAGAAGATGGTGTCACACAAGATAGGATTAGATACCCAGCTCAGCAGGCAGTATCACACAGGATAGGATTAGATTCACAGCTCAGCAGGCAGTATCACACAGGATAGGATTAGATACACGGCTCAGCAGACAGTATCACACAGGATAGGATTAGATACACAGCTCAGCAGACAGTATCACACAGGATAGGATTAGATACACAGCTCAGCAGACATTATCACACAGGATAGGATTAGATACACGGCTCAGCAGACAGTATCACACAGGATAGGATTAGATACACGGCTCAGCAGACAGTATCACACAGGATAGGATTAGATACACAGCTCAGCAGACATTATCACACAGGATAGGATTAGATACACAGCTCAGCAGACAGTATCACACAGGATAGGATTAGATACACGGCTCAGCAGACAGTATCACACAGGATAGGATTAGATACACAGCTCAGCAGACAGTATCACAGAGGATAGGATTAGATACACGGCTCAGCAGACAGTATCACACAGGATAGGATTAGATACACGGCTCAGCAGACAGTATCACACAGGATAGGATTAGATACACGGCTCAGCAGACAGTATCACACAGGATAGGATTAGATACACAGCTCAGCAGACAGTATCACAGAGGATAGGATTAGATACACAGCTCAGCAGAAAGTATCACAGAGAATAGGATTAGATACACAGCTCAGCAGACAGTATCACACAGGATAGGATTAGATACACAGCTCAGCAGACAGTATCACACAGGATAGGATTAGATACACGGCTCAGCAGACAGTATCACACAGGATAGGATTAGATACACATCTCAGCAGAGTATCACACAGGATAGGATTAGATACACAGCTCAGCAGACAGTATCACACAGAATAGGATTAGATACACAGCTCAGCACAGTATCACACAGAATAGGATTAGATACACAGCTCAGCACAGTATCACACAGGATAGGATTAGATACACAGCTCAGCAGACAGTATCACACAGGATAGGATTAGATACACAGCTCAGCACAGTATCACACAGGATAGGATTAGATACACAGCTCAGCAGAGTATCACACAGGATAGGATTAGATACACGACTCAGCAGACAGTATCACACAGGATAGGATTAGATACACAGCTCAGCACACAGTATCACACAGAATAGGATTAGATACACAGCTCAGCACAGTATCACACAGAATAGGATTAGATACACAGCTCAGCACAGTATCACACAGGATAGGATTAGATACACAGCTCAGCAGACAGTATCACACAGGATAGGAATAGATACACAGCTCAGCACAGTATCACACAGGATAGGATTAGATACACAGCTCAGCAGAGTATCACACAGGATAGGATTAGATACACGGCTCAGCAGACAGTATCACACAGGATAGGATTAGATACACAGCTCAGCACACAGTATCACACAGAATAGGATTAGATACACAGCTCAGCACAGTATCACACAGAATAGGATTAGATACACAGCTCAGCACAGTATCACACAGGATAGGATTAGATACACAGCTCAGCAGACAGTATCACACAGGATAGGAATAGATACACAGCTCAGCACAGTATCACACAGGATAGGATTAGATACACAGCTCAGCAGAGTATCACACAGGATAGGATTAGATACACGGCTCAGCAGACAGTATCACACAGGATAGGATTAGATACACAGCTCAGCACACAGTATCACACAGAATAGGATTAGATACACAGCTCAGCACAGTATCACACAGAATAGGATTAGATACACAGCTCAGCAGACAGTATCACACAGGATAGGAATAGATACACAGCTCAGCAGACAGTATCACACAGGATAGGAATAGATACACAGCTCAGCACAGTATCACACAGGATAGGATTAGATACACAGCTCAGCAGACAGTATCACACAGGATAGGAATAGATACACAGCTCAGCACAGTATCACACAGGATAGGATTAGATACACAGCTCAGCACAGTATCACACAGGATAGGATTAGATACACGGATCAGCAGAGTATCACACAGGATAGGATTAGATACACGGCTCAGCACAGTATCGCATAGGATAGGATTAGATTCACAGCTCAGCAGACAGTATCACACAGGATAGGATTAGATACACAGCTCAGCACACAGTATCACACAGGATAGGATTAGATACACAGCTCAGCAGACAGTATCACACAGGATAGGATTAGATACACAGCTCAGCAGACAGTATCACACAGGATAGGATTAGATACACAGCTCAGCAGACAGTATCACACAGGATAGGATTAGATACACGGCTCAGCACAGTATCGCATAGGATAGGATTAGATACACGGCTCAGCAGAGTATCACACAGGATAGGATTAGATACACAGCTCAGCACAGTATCGCATATGATAGGATTAGATTCACAGCTCAGCAGACAGTATCACACAGGATAGGATTAGATACACAGCTCAGCACACAGTATCACACAGGATAGGATTAGATACACAGCTCAGCACAGTATCGCATATGATAGGATTAGATACACAGCTCAGCAGACAGTATCACACAGGATAGGATTAGATACACAGCTCAGCACACAGTATCACACAGGATAGGATTAGATACACAGCTCAGCAGACAGTATCACACAGGATAGGATTAGATACACAGCTCAGCAGACAGTATCACACAGGATAGGATTAGATACACGGCTCAGCAGGCAGTATCACACAGGATAGGATTAGATACACGGCTCAGCAGGCAGTATCACGCAGGATAGGATTAGATACACAGCTCAGAAGACAGTATCACACAGGATAGGATTAGATACACAGCTCAGCAGAGTATCACACAGGATAGGATTAGATACACGGCTCAGCAGACAGTATCACACAGGATAGGATTAGATACACAACTCAGCACACAGTATCACACAGAATAGGATTAGATACACAGCTCAGCACAGTATCACACAGGATAGGATTAGATACACAGCTCAGCAGACAGTATCACACAGGATAGGAATAGATACACAGCTCAGCACAGTATCACACAGGATAGGATTAGATACACAGCTCAGCACAGTATCACACAGGATAGGATTAGATACACGGCTCAGCAGAGTATCACACAGGATAGGATTAGATACACAGCTCAGCACAGTATCGCATAGGATAGGATTAGATTCACAGCTCAGCAGACAGTATCACACAGGATAGGATTAGATACACGGCTCAGCAGAGTATCACACAGGATAGGATTAGATACACAGCTCAGCACAGTATCGCATAGGATAGGATTAGATTCACAGCTCAGCAGACAGTATCACACAGGATAGGATTAGATACACAGCTCAGCACACAGTATCACACAGGATAGGATTAGATACACAGCTCAGCAGACAGTATCACACAGGATAGGATTAGATACACAGCTCAGCACAGTATCACACAGGATAGGATTTGATACACAGCTCAGCAGAGTATCACACAGGATAGGATTAGATACACGGCTCAGCAGACAGTATCACACAGGATAGGATTAGATACACAGCTCAGCACACAGTATCACAGAATAGGATTAGATACACAGCTCAGCACAGTATCACACAGAATAGGATTAGATACACAGCTCAGCACAGTATCACACAGGATAGGATTAGATACACAGCTCAGCAGACAGTATCACACAGGATAGGAATAGATACACAGCTCAGCACAGTATCACACAGGATAGGATTAGATACACAGCTCAGCAGAGTATCACACAGGATAGGATTAGATACACGGCTCAGCAGACAGTATCACACAGGATAGGATTAGATACACAGCTCAGCACACAGTATCACACAGAATAGGATTAGATACACAGCTCAGCACAGTATCACACAGAATAGGATTAGATACACAGCTCAGCAGAGAGTATCACACAGGATAGGATTAGATACACAGCTCAGCACACAGTATCACACAGGATAGGATTAGATACACGGCTCAGCAGACAGTATCACACAGGATAGGAATAGATACACAGCTCAGCAGACAGTATCACACAGGATAGGATTAGATACACAGCTCAGCAGACAGTATCACACAGGATAGGATTAGATACACGGCTCAGCAGACAGTATCACACAGGATAGGAATAGATACACAGCTCAGCACAGTATCACACAGGATAGGATTAGATACACAGCTCAGCACAGTATCACACAGGATAGGATTAGATACACGGCTCAGCAGAGTATCACACAGGATAGGATTAGATACACGGCTCAGCACAGTATCGCATAGGATAGGATTAGATTCACAGCTCAGCAGACAGTATCACACAGGACAGGATTAGATACACAGCTCAGCACACAGTATCACACAGGATAGGATTAGATACACAGCTCAGCAGACAGTATCACACAGGATAGGATTAGATACACAGCTCAGCAGACAGTATCACACAGGATAGGATTAGATACACAGCTCAGCAGACAGTATCACACAGGATAGGATTAGATACACGGCTCAGCACAGTATCGCATAGGATAGGATTAGATACACGGCTCAGCAGAGTATCACACAGGATAGGATTAGATACACAGCTCAGCACAGTATCGCATATGATAGGATTAGATTCACAGCTCAGCAGACAGTATCACACAGGATAGGATTAGATACACAGCTCAGCACACAGTATCACACAGGATAGGATTAGATACACAGCTCAGCAGACAGTATCACACAGGATAGGATTAGATACACAGCTCAGCAGACAGTATCACACAGGATAGGATTAGATACACGGCTCAGCAGGCAGTATCACACATGATAGGATTAGATACACAGCTCAGCAGGCAGTATCACACAGGATAGGATTAGATACACAGCTCAGAAGACAGTATCACACAGGATAGGATTAGATACACAGCTCAGCAGAGTATCACACAGGATAGGATTAGATACACGGCTCAGCAAACAGTATCACACAGGATAGGATTAGATACACAGCTCAGCACACAGTATCACACAGAATAGGATTAGATACACAGCTCAGCACAGTATCACACAGAATAGGATTAGATACACAGCTCAGCACAGTATCACACAGGATAGGATTAGATACACAGCTCAGCACAGTATCACACAGGATAGGATTAGATACACGGCTCAGCAGAGTATCACACAGGATAGGATTAGATACACAGCTCAGCACAGTATCGCATAGGATAGGATTAGATTCACAGCTCAGCAGACAGTATCACACAGGATAGGATTAGATACACAGCTCAGCACACAGTATCACACAGGATAGGATTAGATACACAGCTCAGCAGACAGTATCACACAGGATAGGATTAGATACACAGCTCAGCAGACAGTATCACACAGGATAGGATTAGATACACAGCTCAGCAGACAGTATCACACAGGATAGGATTAGATACACGGCTCAGCACAGTATCGCATAGGATAGGATTAGATACACGGCTCAGCAGAGTATCACACAGGATAGGATTAGATACACAGCTCAGCACAGTATCGCATATGATAGGATTAGATTCACAGCTCAGCAGACAGTATCACACAGGATAGTATTAGATACACAGCTCAGCAGACAGTATCACACAGGATAAGATTAGATACACGGCTCAGCAGGCAGTATCACACATGATAGGATTAGATACACAGCTCAGCAGGCAGTATCACACATGATAGGATTAGATACACAGCTCAGAAGACAGTATCACACAGGATAGGATTAGATACACAGCTCAGCAGACAGTATCACACAGGATAGGATTAGATACACAGCTCAGCAGACAGTATCACACAGGATAGGAATAGATACACAGCTCAGCACAGTATCACACAGGATAGGATTAGATACACAGCTCAGCACAGTATCACACAGGATAGGATTAGATACACGGCTCAGCAGAGTATCACACAGGATAGGATTAGATACACAGCTCAGCACAGTATCGCATAGGATAGGATTAGATTCACAGCTCAGCAGACAGTATCACACAGGATAGGATTAGATACACGGCTCAGCACACAGTATCACACAGGATAGGATTAGATACACAGCTCAGCAGACAGTATCACACAGAATAGGATTAGATACACAGCTCAGCAGACAGTATCACACAGGATAGGATTAGATACACAGCTCAGCAGACAGTATCACACAGGATAGGATTAGATACACGGCTCAGCACAGTATCGCATAGGATAGGATTAGATACACAGCTCAGCAGACAGTATCACACAGGATAGGATTAGATACACAGCTCAGCACAGTATCGCATATGATAGGATTAGATTCACAGCTCAGCAGACAGTATCACACAGGATAGTATTAGATACACAGCTCAGCACACAGTATCACACAGGATAGGATTAGATACACAGCTCAGCAGACAGTATCACACAGGATAGGATTAGATACACGGCTCAGCAGGCAGTATCACACATGATAGGATTAGATACACAGCTCAGCAGGCAGTATCACACAGGATAGGATTAGATACACAGCTCAGCAGACAGTATCACACAGGATAGGATTAGATACACGGCTCAGCAGGCAGTATCACACATGATAGGATTAGATACACAGCTCAGAAGACAGTATCACACAGGATAGGATTAGATACACAGCTCAGCATACAGTATCACACAGGATAGGATTAGATACACAGCTCAGCAGACAGTATCACACAGGAAGACCAAGAGTCACCTCTGCTTCTGAGGATAAGTTTATCCGAGTCACCAGCCTCAGAAATCGCAGGTTAACAGCAGCTCAGATTAGAGACCAGGTCAATGCCGCACAGAGTTCTAGCAGCAGACACATCTCTTCAACAACTGTTAAGAGGAGACTTTGTGCAGCGGGCCTTCATGGTAAAATAGCTGCTAGGAAACCACTGCTAAGGACAGGCAACAAGTAGAAGAGACTGGTTTGGGCTAAAGAACACAAGGAATGGACATTAGACCAGTGGAAATCTGTGCTTTGGTCTGATGAGTCCAAATTTGAGATCTTTGGTTCCAACCACCGTGTCTTTGTGCGACGCAGAAAAGGTGAACGGATGGACTCTACATGCCTGGTTCCCACCGTGAAGCATGGAGGAGGAGGTGTGACGGTGTGGGGGTGCTTTGCTGGTGACACTGTTGGGGATTTATTCAAAATTGAAGGCATACTAAACCAGCATGGCTACCACAGCATCTTGCAGCGGCTAAGCATCTCTGGGAACTCCTTCAAGATTGTTAGAAAACCATTTCCGGTGACTACCTCTTGAAGCTCATCAAGAGAATGCCAAGAGAGTGCAAAGCAGTCATCAAAGCAAAAGGTGGCTACTTTGAAGAACCTAGAATATAAGACATAGTTTCAGTTGTTTCACACTTTTTTGTTAAGTATATAATTCCACATGTGTTAATTCATAGTTTTGATGCCTTCAGTGTGAATGTACAATTTTCATAGTCATGAAAATACAGAAAAATCTTTAAATGAGAAGGTGTGTCCAAACTTTTGGTCTGTACTGTACATCTGGTCACCAGACAGTATCACACAGGATAGGATTAGATACACAGCTCAGCAGTCAGTATCACACAGGATAGGATTAGATACACAGCTCAGCAGTCAGTATCACACAGGATAGGATTAGATACACAGCTCAGCACAGTATCACACAGGATAGGATTAGATACACCGCTCAGCATACAGTATCACACAGAATAGGATTAGATACACGGCTCAGCAGACAGTATCACACAGGATCGGATTAGATACACAGCTTACCAGACAGTATCACACAGAATAGGATTAGATACACAGCTCAGCAGACTGTATCATACAGAATAGGATTAGATACACAGCTCAGCAGACAGTATCACACAGGATAGGATTAGATACACAGCTCAGCAGACAGTGTCACACAGGATAGGATTAGATACATCTGGTCAGCAGACAGAAATCACACAGGATAGGATTAGATACACAGCTCAGCAGACAGTATCACACAGGATAGGATTAGATACACAGCTCAGCAGACAGTATCACACAGTATAGGATTAGATACACAGCTAAGCACAGTATGACAGAGAATAAAACGGTCGGGACATTGTGGGGACTTTTTACTTGAATAATGACACACTCTTTCTCAGTCTTTTTTTTCGCCAGCTTTATTCCTCTTTCTTTTTTCTTTCCTTCTTTTTTTTGTGTCTCTCTCTCCCTTTCTCTGTCTCGCTCTCTCCCTTTCTCTGTCTCGCTCTCTCCCTTTCTCTGTCTCGCTCTCTCCCTTTCTCTGTCTCGCTCTCTCCCTTTCTCTGTCTCTCTCCCTTTCTCTGTCTCTCTCCCTCTTTCTCTGTCTCTCTCCCTCTTTCTCTGTCTCTCTCCCTCTTTCTCTGTCTCTCTCCCTCTTTCTCTGTCTCTCTTTCTCTGTCTCTCTCCCTCTTCCTCTGTCTTTTTTTGTCTCTGTCACTCCCTTTCTCCGTCTCTCTCTCTCTCTCCCTTTCTCTGTCTCTCTCTCCCTTTCTCTGTCTCTCTCCCTCTTTCTCTGTCTTTTTTTGTGTCTCTGTCTCTCCCTTTCTCTGTCTGTCTCTCTCCCTTTCTCTGTCTCTCTCTCCCTTTCTCTGTCTCTCTCTCCCTTTCTCTGTCTCTCTCTCCCTTTCTCTGTCTCTCTCTCCCTCTTTCTCTGTCTCTCTCCCTCTTTCTCTGTCTCTCTCCCTCTTTCTCTGTATTTTTTTGTGTCTCTGTCTCTCCCTTTCTCCATCTCTCTCTCTCTCTCCCCCTTTCTCTGTCTCTCTCTCCCTTTCTCTGTCTCTCTCTTGCTTTCTCTGTCTCTCTCTCCCTTTCTCTGTCTCTCTCTCTCCCTTTCTCTGTCTCGCTCTCTCCCTTTCTCTGTCTCGCTCTCACCCTTTCTCTGTCTCTCTCCCTCTTTCTCTGTCTCTCTCCCTCTTTCTCTGTCTCTCTCCCTCTTTCTCTGTCTCTTTTCCTCTTTCTCTGTCTCTCTCCCTTTCTCTGTCTCTCTCTCTCCCTTTCTCTGTCTCTCTCTCTCCCTTTCTCTGTCTCTCTCCTTTTCTCTGTCTCCCTTTCTCTGTCTCTCTCTTTCTCTGTCTCTCTCCCACTTTCTCTGTCTCTCTCCCTCTTTCTCTGTCTCTCTCTCTCTTTCTCTGTCTCTCTCCCTCTTTCTCTGTCTCTCTCTCTCCCTTTCTCTGTCTCTCTCTCTCCCTTTCTCTGTCTCTCTCTCTCTCCCTTTCTCTGTCTCTCTCTCTCCCTTTCTCTGTCTCTCTCTCCCTTTCTCTGTCTCTCTCTCCCTTTCTCTGTCTCTCTCCCTCTTTCTCTGTCTCTCTCCCTCTTTCTCTGTCTCTCTCCCTCTTTCTCTCTGTCTCGCTCTCCCTTTCTCTGTCTCTCTCTCCCTTTCTCTGTCTCTCTCTCCCTTTCTCTGTCTCTCTCCCTTTCTGTCTCTCTCCCTCTTTCTGTCTCTCTCCCTCTTTCTATGTCTCTCTCTCCCTTTCTCTGTCTCTCTCCCTCTTACTGTCTCTCTCTTTCCCTTTCTCTGACTCTCTCTCCCTTTGTCTCTCTCCCTTTCTCTGTCTCTCTCTCCCTTTCTCTGTCTCTCTTTCTCCCTTTTTCTGTCTCTCTTTCTCCCTTTCTCTGTCTCTTTCTCTGTCTCTTTCTCTATCTCTCTCCCTCTTTCTCTCTCTCTCTTTCTCTCTCCCTCTCCCTCTTTCTCTCTCCCTCTTTCTCTGTCTCTCTCTCCCTTTTTCTGTCTCTCTCCCTTTTTCTGTCTCTCTCTCCCTCTTTCTCTGTCTCTCTCCCTCTTTCTCTGTCTCTCTCCCTCTTTCTCTGTCTCTCTCCCTCTTTCTCTGTCTTTTTTTGTGTCTCTGTCTCTCCCTTTCTCTGTCTGTCTCTCTCCCTTTCTCTGTCTCTCTCTCCCTTTCTCTGTCTCTCTCTCCCTTTCTCTGTCTCTCTCTCCCTTTCTCTGTCTCTCTCTCCCTCTTTCTCTGTCTCTCTCCTTCTTTCTCTGTCTCTCTCCCTCTTTCTCTGTATTTTTTTGTGTCTCTGTCTCTCCCTTTCTCCATCTCTCTCTCTCTCTCCCCCTTTCTCTGTCTCTCTCTCCCTTTCTCTGTCTCTCTCTTGCTTTCTCTGTCTCTCTCTCCCTTTCTCTGTCTCTCTCTCTCCCTTTCTCTGTCTCGCTCTCTCCCTTTCTCTGTCTCGCTCTCACCCTTTCTCTGTCTCTCTCCCTCTTTCTCTGTCTCTCTCCCTCTTTCTCTGTCTCTCTCCCTCTTTCTCTGTCTCTTTTCCTCTTTCTCTGTCTCTCTCCCTTTCTCTGTCTCTCTCTCTCCCTTTCTCTGTCTCTCTCTCTCCCTTTCTCTGTCTCTCTCCTTTTCTCTGTCTCCCTTTCTCTGTCTCTCTCTTTCTCTGTCTCTCTCCCACTTTCTCTGTCTCTCTCCCTCTTTCTCTGTCTCTCTCTCTCTTTCTCTGTCTCTCTCCCTCTTTCTCTGTCTCTCTCTCTCCCTTTCTCTGTCTCTCTCTCTCCCTTTCTCTGTCTCTCTCTCTCTCCCTTTCTCTGTCTCTCTCTCTCCCTTTCTCTGTCTCTCTCTCCCTTTCTCTGTCTCTCTCTCCCTTTCTCTGTCTCTCTCCCTCTTTCTCTGTCTCTCTCCCTCTTTCTCTGTCTCTCTCCCTCTTTCTCTCTGTCTCGCTCTCCCTTTCTCTGTCTCTCTCTCCCTTTCTCTGTCTCTCTCTCCCTTTCTCTGTCTCTCTCCCTTTCTGTCTCTCTCCCTCTTTCTGTCTCTCTCCCTCTTTCTATGTCTCTCTCTCCCTTTCTCTGTCTCTCTCCCTCTTACTGTCTCTCTCTTTCCCTTTCTCTGACTCTCTCTCCCTTTGTCTCTCTCCCTTTCTCTGTCTCTCTCTCCCTTTCTCTGTCTCTCTTTCTCCCTTTTTCTGTCTCTCTTTCTCCCTTTCTCTGTCTCTTTCTCTGTCTCTTTCTCTATCTCTCTCCCTCTTTCTCTCTCTCTCTTTCTCTCTCCCTCTCCCTCTTTCTCTCTCCCTCTTTCTCTGTCTCTCTCTCCCTTTTTCTGTCTCTCTCCCTTTTTCTGTCTCTCTCTCCCTCTTTCTCTGTCTCTCTCCCTCTTTCTCTGTCTCTCTCCCTCTTTCTCTGTCTCTCTCCCTCTTTCTCTGTCTCTCTCCCTCTTTCTCTGTCTCTCTCCCTCTTTCTCTGTCTCTCTCCCTCTTTCTCTGTCTCTCTCCCTTTCTCTGTCTCTCTCTCCCTTTCTCTGTCTCTCTCTCCCTTTCTCTGTCTCTCTCTCCCTTTCTCTGTCTCTCTCTCCCTTTCTCTGTCTCTCTCTCCCTTTCTCTGTCTCTCTCCCTCTTTCTCTGTCTCTCTCCCTCTTTCTCTCTCCCTCTTTCTCTCTGTCTCTCTCTCCCTCTCTCTGTCTCTCTCTCCCTTTCTCTGTCTCTCTCTCCCTCTCTCTGTCTCTCTCTCCCTTTCTCTGTCTCTCTCTCCCTTTCTCTGTCTCTCTCTCCCTTTCTCTGTCTCTCTCTCCCTTTCTCTGTCTCTCTCCCTTTCTGTCTCTCTCCCTCTTTCTGTCTCTCTCCCTCTTTCTATGTCTCTCTCTCCCTTTCTCTGTCTCTCTCCCTCTTACTGTCTCTCTCTTTCCCTTTCTCTGACTCTCTCTCCCTTTCTCTGTCTCTCTCCCTTTTTCTGTCTCTCTTTCTCCCTTTCTCTGTCTCTTTCTCTATCTCTCTCCCTCTTTCTCTCTCCCTCTTTCTCTCTCCCTCTTTCTCTCTCCCTCTCCCTCTTTCTCTCTCCCTCTTTCTCTGTCTCTCTCTCCCTTTTTCTGTCTCTCTCCCTTTTTCTGTCTCTCTCTCCCTCTTTCTCTGTCTCTCTCCCTCTTTCTCTGTCTCTCTCCCTCTTTCTCTCTCTCTCCCTCTTTCTCTCTGTCTCTCTCCCTCTTTCTCTGTCTCTCTCCCTCTTTCTCTGTCTCTTTCTCTGTCTCTCTCCCTTTCTCTGTCTCTCTCTCCCTTTCTCTGTCTCTCTCTCCCTTTCTCTGTCTCTCTCTCCCTTTCTCTGTCTCTCTCTCCCTTTCTCTGTCTCTCTCTCCCTTTCTCTGTCTCTCTCTCCCTTTCTCTGTCTCTCTCTCCCTTTCTCTGTCTCTCTCTCCCTTTCTCTGTCTCTCTCTCCCTTTCTCTGTCTCTCTCTCCCTTTCTCTGTCTCTCTCCCTTTCTCTGTCTCTCTCTCCCTTTCTCTGTCTCTCTCTCCCTTTCTCTGTCTCTCTCCCTCTTTCTATGTCTCTCTCCCTCTTTCTATGTCTCTCTCTCCCTTTCTCTGTCTCTCTCCCTCTTACTGTCTCTCTCTTTCCCTTTCTCTGACTCTCTCTCCCTTTGTCTCTCTCCCTTTCTCTGTCTCTCTCTCCCTTTCTGTCTCTCTCCCTTTCTCTGTCTCTCTCCCTTTCTCTGTCTCTCTCCTTCTCTGTCTCTCTCTCCCTTTCTCTGTCTCTCTCTCCCTTTCTCTGTCTCTCTCTCTCCCTTTCTCTGTCTCTCTCTCTCCCTTTCTCTGTCTCTCTCTCTCCCTTTCTCTGTCTCTCTCTCTCCCTTTCTCTGTCTCTCTCCCTTTCTCTGTCTCTCTCCCTTTCTCTGTCTCTCTCTCTCCCTTTCTCTGTCTCTCTCTCTCCCTTTCTCTGTCTCTCTCTCCCTTTCTCTGTCTCTCTCTCCCTTTCTCTGTCTCTCCCTCTTTCTCTGTCTCTCCCTCTTTCTCTGTCTCTCCCTCTTTCTCTGTCTCTCTCCCTTTCTCTGTCTCTCCCTCTTTCTCTGTCTCTCTCCCTTTCTCTGTCTCTCTCCCTTTCTCTGTCTCTCTCCCTTTCTCTGTTTCTCTCTCCCTCTTTCTGTTTCTCTCTCCCTCTTTCTCTGTTTCTCTCTCCCTCTTTCTCTGTCTCTCTTTCTCTGTCTCTCTCTTTCCCTTTCTCTGTCTCTCTCTCTCCCTTTCTATGTCTCTATCCCCCTTTCTCTGTCTCTTTTTCCCTTTCTCTGTCTCTTTTTCCCTTTCTCTGTCTCTTTCTCCCTTTCTCTGTCTCTCTTTCTCCCTTTCTCTGTCTCTCTTTCTCCCTTTCTCCCTTTCTCTGTCTCTCTCTCCCCCTTTTTCTGTCTCTCTTTCTCTGTCTCTTTCTCTGTCTCTCTCCCTCTTTCTCTCTCCCTCTTTCTCTGTCTCTCTCTCCCTTTTTCTGTCTCTCTCTCTCCCTTTCTCTTTCTCTCTCCCTCTTTCTCTCTCCCTCTTTCTCTGTCTCTCTCTCACCCTCTCTTTTTCTCCCTCTCTAGTGCCGGACAGCCTTGTCCTGCGGATGTTGGGTGATCGCCTCAGCAGACTGGACTGTGCTGCCCGCGGTTGGGTGCTACACGGGTTCCCCAGAGACGCAGAGCAGGCGGCCCTGCTGACCGATGCCGGCTTCATGCCCAACAGGTAACAGTGCAGCCATATAGTGCACAGGACGCTGATCGGAGCCGTCTCATCCTCACCAGCCAATCTGATCGCGGCGGGTTAGTTATCGCTAACACCTGATTGGCTGCTGTGAATTACTGGACCTATTTCTTAAGGTTTATGTTAGAATTTTTCACACAAATGTCACCACCTCTGCTTGCTGTCACTGAATTGGAACAAGGAGTCCTTGTATGTAGGGGCTGGCGCCTTGCCCGGGCCTAATGCTTCTCAGCACGGAGGGTTTGTTACAGGGCATTCTTCGGTAACGAGCGCTCTCGCCCGGCCGCTCTCCTGACTTGCCGCCTGTCTCTTCCAGTCTTGTAAAGCATCGTTTTAATACTGGTTGTGAATCTCATCCGCGTCTCACTTCAGGAACAATCTCGCCCGGCGTTTCAACTCAATTTTGCGAGCGCTCAGATGTTTTATGTATACATTGCCTTCCCCCGCCGTTATTATTCACAGGATCGCGCTCTGCACCGGAGATAATGAAGAGATCACCCCGCCGCCGTTCAGCAGCGAGCGCACCGTTACTGGAGGCCTCCCAGCATCCCATATGCTATGTCCTCATTTGCATATTGAAATTATGAAGGAGGAGCCTGCATTAGCATATGATTATGATGCACCAGGTAGAGTCCACTCCTCATTATTGTCACATTTTGCTTTCCTATAAGCCGATGGGCACTCATGGTTTTTGGAGAGAGCTGAGCGTCTCTCACCTCATAGCTGGTCCCTTCTGTTATTTTTGCTCCAGTTTTTAATATCCCAATCCCATCATGGTGTTATAGGGGCCGTCACATTTAGAGGTTGGTGCCAATAAAAACAAAAATGCAGTCTGATGGCAGCCAGGGAGTGGACTAGTTACAGGTTATTGCGACCCCCAATAATAGACTTGTATTCTCCATGCCAGAGAGCAGGGGTGCGGGAGCAGGCACAGGTAAGTACTGACGGTGCATGGCCATCTCTGGGACCCCAACATATTGGCTGGATAGGGGTCTCCTGTCCCGTGGCAACTCAGAAAGGATTTCATGCAGAGTGTGAATGGGGAGAAGGGGACCCCAATTCTCCTAACAGGTGGGAGCACCTATCAGACCTTCGTGGCATGTCCTTCCCTATTTGTTGTTGCCCTGGGATCAGGTCAGTCTCACAGTGTGAGCCGGTTACAGGCACTTTATATATGAGGCTCTAGCTCTGTGTGCAGTCGGGTCGTAGCCACCCACTAGCCCCTCAGGTAGTGCGGATGACGACGCCCTGCAGAGTTTCTTGAGAGACTTCGCCCTACGGGGCGCACGACTGCCCTGCAGGGTGGCTTGAAAGTGGCCCTTATTACACAGGCTCCGCAAACAGTAGAGATCACAAGGAAGCAATGTTATCCCTCTAGGTTTCCAGGAGTGATATACCAATGGGCACATGACCAGCCGTGGTCTCGGCATGCTGGGAGCATTTAAAGGGCTTCTCCAGACATACAGAGTGCTACTTTAATTGGTGAGAGAGTAGCTCTAAGTATGCAAACATGAAATATATGAACTTTCTTACCTTACCATACACATGCAGACGTTAGTCCTAAGAGAGAAAACACATTGGTCGGTTCCTGGTATCGAGAAACGCCTCATTGTGGCTACCAGGTACACATGAATTGGCCAATTTATGCGCTAAGATTTCTCAATTATTTCTATTTTCTAGAGCAGTAATGCTATTCAAATTTCATATATTTCATGTTTGCATACTAAGTGCTACAGAGTGCTACTTTATTTGTTAGTTTTACATGGAGATGGCTACTCTTAGTAAGCACCTGTACACACCAGTTTTCTGTTTTGCATGTGGCGGTCAGTTTTTTTGTTTATTCTCTCACCAAGACAGATATTAGAAACAGTAGCCGCAGCTGCACCCTGAGCGTTCCAGTCGCCATCAGTTTCCTATGAGAGTTGTGTACAGGCCTATAATTAATAGGCCTTGCTGGGTAACCAGCACTTCCAGCGGCAACAGCTCTACTGCCCAGTGTGCAGCTGCCTTTCTCCATTCTGATAAGTGTGCATGGACATCCCCTTTAAGGCCTTTGGCTAGGAAGACGGCATGCAATGGTAACAAATCCTCAGCTCTAACACTTAAGTAAGGAGGAGTTTCAGCCCTTGGATGTAAACAGGAATGTTCCCATTCATTTAAGCAAGCAACGATCTTGAAAACGATGAGGGATTGAAACACAAAGTGTTTTAACAAGTTGCTGATCTTGTAAGTAAAGTTGACCAAAAAGATTTGCAGAACTATGAGCCAGCGGCCGCGTCGTTAGCCCGTGGCCACCGGACCAGAGCCCAGCAGATCTCCTACCCCCCGCATCCTCTTCTGATTAGTAGGCCTAGCGTCATGACATTAAGGGGTCTACTAATCAGAAGAGGCATTGGCAATACCGGCTAGTAGGTTTGCTGGGCTCTGGACTGGTGGCCACGGACTAATGGTGCGGCCACTGGACCAGGGTCCTACAAATAGTTTTGCTCACCTTTACTTAAAATGAAGCAAATCCAACACAGAATCTGCAGACTTTTGGATGCAGATTTGATGCTGATTTCGGCCTGGCTTCTGCGTTCCTGATAATGTGAACAGACCCCTACAGCCGCCACGTCTGCGTGGCGTCGCCTTCATTGCTGATGCAAATCAACCAGACGCGGCGTGATGTCACACGACTGACCCTATTTTAGAGGAGATTACACCAGTTTTGTGTTTTCGGGGGGCAGAGGAGATGAGAACAGATGTCAGCAGCCACTCTATATTGGGGGCTGAGGCATCTGCTCACTGCACCTCCAGAGCCCGGAGAGCGCGGTATTGACTCTGCTACCTCCGCGACGAGATGCAGGAATTGTTCCCGGGCGGATTAAGCACAATAAACAGCTGATTAATAAAGACTTGAACCGCAGAACGGAGCTGAAATCTGCAGCCAAATCCTGCGCCTGCGAGAGGTTAATAACACCATTACTGGCAGCTCAGTCCCGCCGGCGTGCAGGAGCGCTGTGTAAGCCTTCTCTTACTCCCCGTTAATTGAGCTAATAAAACCTCTCTGACCCGTCCGTGCCGCCATTATCTGCCAGTTTACACAGACTGGACTGGAATATTTATCTTCCGATATGGATTCCACCCGTGTGCCGCGCAGCCTCACGCCGCCGCCGCCATTAATGGGCTGTAATTGGATTCACAGACGGCGGATAATTAACAATCGTGCTGGTTATGGAGCCGACCCACGGACGCCAACTGATTAGTATTTTTGTTTTTTATGCATATTTTAGTATCTTAATTACGATAGGAGCATCTGACCATCTGACCTGACCCTGTAGGAATGCAGCATGGGGGGAGGAGAAGAAATAAATGACCCCCATTGCTCCACTTCCCATATGAAAGGGTCCCCCAAAAATAAGTGCGGTATGAAATGGGGACCATTTGCAGTAATGAAGAGTTTAAAAAACCCTAAACCTTCAATTCTTTTCTCCATTACCATGCAGTGCATTTCAGGCTATTGCTCCCTGTTATCAGCGAGCAGGAGACTGACCGCTGTGTTCGTCAATGGGAACAAGTGAACAGATTTCCTGAAAACGTTTTTGTCACCGGATAATGAGCAGAAATCTTCCCTCCACTTACTGATTTCCTGCAGAGCTGACACTTATCATTGAGCTGCAGTGTAAAGCAGGGGGAAAGGACAGATCAGCTGGTTGTGACAGGAGGCAGTTTCTGACTGTCTCAGGGTTTAACCACTTAGTGACCTGACCTGTTTTAGCTCTAATCTTTGCATCATAGCAGCCATAACATTTATTTTCTTTTTATATTTACATGGTGGGAGAAATTGAATTTTTTACAGCAAATATAAATTACTGTGCTTCAGTTTTTTTTATTTTTTTGCAGAACAAATCTAGAAAAAAGCTAATTTCATCTGTATGATACAGGCTTCTGTTAGGGCCACACTGACATCACTCTCGGATCCTTTCCTGGTCACCAGGATGATTGCACAGGGGTCCCCCAATAAAAAGGTGGACATGCCCTTTAATCATGCCATGGTTACTCTGGAGTGCAGGGATCAGTGGGTTCGAGGGCTGGGATTGGAGGTTAGTCTAAATCTGGGGTGCTAGAGGATGAGATTGGCACCTGTGCCAAGGCGGCACAACACACCCGCGCAGGGGCTCAGGCCGCCATATACATTAGATGGTTCAGCTGGCAACTATTTTGGCTGCCTCTGCCATAATCAGGAGCACTCGATCGGCCGACCGCTCCTGGGATTTCTATGAGAAAGCTGCAGACTGACATCTCTGCAGCGGCTCATCTCCGGGAGAACAATGCGATCAGCAGTCTGTAATCTGACATGCCGGATCGATCTCTGCCCCAACAATCACTTGTCCAGGGCCCCCATACACATTAGACCATTGCCCAAACCTGTTGACTTGTATTGTACAGCGCCATACAATGTGCTGTGAAATAAGACCCCTTAATGACCACCGTAAGAATCCGAAAACCTTTCTGAAATGATAATCAAAATTCATTTGAAACCAAGTGTGCGGGAGGCACAATTATTAGCCACATGTGGCCCCCACACCCATACAATGGCGCACTGGTGGTCTATTGGGCCCATCCCGAGATCACGTACAATCAGTGCCATGCCCCGTCTGTAGGACCAGACTTGTCCCCTGGCTCCAGCAGTGCAGTCCCCGTAAAGGTCAAGGCATTAAACCACGCTGATAGGGAAAGCGTCCTCCGCGGCGTAGCCGGCCGCCGCAATCTCTGAGAAGCAAAAAGCTCCAACTTGTCAGAAAATGAAGCGGGTGGCCGGACGTTTTCCATTCGAGCCGAGCGCTCTCCTCTGACCTCGTAGCATTTCCATCAGCGGCGGAGCTGCTGCCTGCGCTTTGAAGCCCTCACACTCGAGAGCGTCTGCCGAATTACATCTGGAAGAGACAACAGAGGGTCAGCGCCGCCTCCGCGAGGGTTAAAACTTAGTTTATGAAAGTCTGTTACTCGGTTTGCAGTCATTCTCACCGGAGACCAGAAGCAATTACTTTTGAAGCAAGTCCATGGAAGATGATCGCTACCTTTGAACCGCGCGTCCTTATGTGGGCCGCCGTCCGTGTTTGTACAGACACTGCCTCCGAGATCAGGCTTAGGAGCTGTCAGCTTACATCCGTACAGAGGCACCCACCCCCACCCTGCATAAACTTTATTGATTTTTGGAGTTAGTTGTTTCTATGCAGGGAAGGGGTTAATCAGAAAATCAATAACGCATTAGAGAATGCAGAGAGCAGTTGCCAGGCCCCAATCCCGAATGTGGGCCCCTGAACCGCCCAAGAATATGTCCGACGCCCTGATACCGGGGCCCGTCTGCATCAACTGCCACTATATGGTGGTCTCTGGGACTCCACTACTAGCTCTGGTCTCCTAGGGGCATCACAGTCCCATAGAGCAGCATTATACAGGTGCTGTATGTGTGCACTATGTAATTACATGGGCACCGCATGGCACTATCACATTATACAGACATGCTACTACATTATATAGCACTACTGCATCACAAGGGAACACTATAACATACGGGCACCATATGGCACTATTACATTACATGGGCACCACATGGCACTATCACATTATACAGACATGCTACTACATTATATAACACTACTGCATCACAAGGGAACACTAGAACATATGGGCACCATATGGCACTATTACATTACATGGGCACCACATGGCACTATCACATTATACAGACATGCTACTACATTATATAACACTACTGCATCACAAGGGAACACTAGAACATATGGGCACCATATGGCACTATTACATTACATGGACACCACATGGCACTATCACATTATACAGACATGCTACTACATTATATAACACTACTGCATCACAAGGGAACACTAGAACATATGGGCACCATATGGCACTATTACATTTCATGGGCACCACATGGCACTATCACATTATACAGACATGCTACTACATTATATAGCACTACTGCATCACAAGGGAACACTAGAACATATGGGCACTATGTGGTACTATTACATTATATGGGCACCACATGGCACTATCACATTATACAGACATGCTACTACATTATATAGCACTACTGCATCACAAGGGAATACTAGAACATATGGGCACCATATGGCACTATTACATTACATGGGCACCACATGGCACTATCACATTATACAGACATGCTACTACATTATATAACACTACTGCATCACAAGGGAACACTAGAACATATGGGCACCATATGGCACTATTACATTACATGGGCACCACATGGCACTATCACATTATACAGACATGCTACTACATTATATAGCACTACTGCATCACAAGGGAACACTAGAACATATGGGCACTATGTGGTACTATTACATTATATGGGCACCACATGGCACTATCACATTATACAGACATGCTGCTACATTATATAGCACTACTGCATCACAAGGGAACACTAGAACATATGGGCACTATGTGGTACTATTACATTATATGGGCACCACATGGCACTATCACATTATACGGACATGCTACTACATTATATAGCACTACTGCATCACAAGGGAATACTAGAACATATGGGCACTATGTGGTACTATTACATTACATGGGCACCACATGGCACTATCACATTATACAGACATGCTACTACATTATATAGCACTACTGCATCACAAGGGAACACTAGAACATATGGGCACTATGTGGTACTATTACATTATATGGGCACCACATGGCACTATCACATTATACGGACATGCTACTACATTATATAGCACTACTGCATCACAAGGGAACACTAGAACATATGGGCACTATGTGGTACTATTACATTATATGGGCACCGCATAGCACTATCACATTATACAGACATGCTACTACATTATATAGCACTACTGCATCACAAGGGAACACTAGAACATATGGGCACTATGTGGTACTATTACATTATATGGGTACCGCATGGCACTATCACATTATACAGACATGCTACTACATTATATAACACTACTGCATCACAAGGGGACACTAGAACATACGGGCACCATATGGCACTATTACATTATATGGGTACCGCATGGCACTATCACATTATACAGACATGCTACTACATTGTATAACACTACTGCATCACAAGGGGACACTAGAACATACGGGCACCATATGGCACTATTACATTACATGGGCACCGCATGGCACTATCACATTATACAGACATGCTACTACATTATATAACACTACTGCATCACAAGGGAACACTATAACATACGGGCACCATATAGCACTATTACATTACATGGGCTCCGCATGGCACTATCACATTATACAGACATGCTAATACATTATATAGCACTACTGCATCACAAGGGAACACTAACATACGGGCACCATATGGCACTATTACATTATATGGGCACCGCATAGCACTATCACATTATACAGACATGCTACTACATTATATAGCACTACTGCATCTACATTATATAGCACTACTGCATCACAAGGGAACACTATAACATACGGGCACCATATGGCACTATTACATTACATGGGCACCGCATGGCACTATCACATTATACAGACATGCTACTACATTATATAACACTACTGCATCACAAGGGGACACTATAACATACGGGCAGTATATTGCACTATTACATTACATGGGCACCGCATGGCACTATCACATTATACAGACATGCTACTACATTATATAACACTACTGCATCACAAGGGGACACTATAACATACGGGCAGTATATTGCACTATTACATTACATGGGCACCACATGGCACTATCACATTATACAGACATGCTACTACATTATATAACACTACTGCATCACAAGGGAACACTATAACATACGGGCACCATATGGCACTATTACATTACATGGGCTCCGCATGGCACTATCACATTATACAGACATGCTACTACATTATATAGCACTACTGCATCACAAGGGAACACTATAACATACGGGCAGTATATTGCACTATTACATTACATGGGCACCACATGGCACTATCACATTATACGGACATGCTACTACATTAAATAGCACTACTGCATCACAAGGGAACACTAGAACATATGGGCACTATTACAGTTCAAAATAATAGCAGTCCAATATGACTAACCAGATTAATCACTGTATTTGGTATAGATTATATTACCACGTGTCAAACAATTTACCAGTTGGTGCAGTAGATTCTAAGAAAACCACCAGACTCGGCATTCATGATCTGCAGGTTTTTGAGTCTGTGTATTTGAACAATTAATGGAAAGGGGATGTGTTCAAAATAATAGCAGTGTGGAAATCAGTTAGTGAGGTCAATGATTCTGTGAAGAAACCGGTGTGAATCAGGTGGCCCTTATTTAAGGGTGAAGCCGGCACATGTTGTACATGCATTTCTCTTTGAAAGCCTGAGAAATGTGGGTTGTTCGAGACATTGTTCAGAAGAACAGCGGACTTTGATTAAAAAGTTGATTAAAAAGTTGATTAAAGAGGGTAAAATTTATAAAGAAGTGCAGACAATGATCGGCTGTTAAGCAAAATGATCTCCAATGCTTTAAAATGGAAAGCAAAACCAGAGAGACGTGGAAGAAAACAGAAGACTACCATTCAAATGGATCAAAGAATAGACAGAATGGCAAAGGCTCAGCCAATGATCAGCTCCAGGATGATCAAAGCCAGTCTCAAGTTACCTGTGAGGACTGTGACAGTTAGAAGACGCCGGTGTGAAGCTAATCTCTTAGCAAGAAATCCCCGCAAAGTCCAACTGTTAAAAAAAAAAAAGACATGTACTGAAGCGGATACAATTTGCCAAAGAAAACATCAACTGGCCTAAAGAGGAATGGAGAAACATTTTGTGGACTGATGAAAGTAAAATTGTTCTTTTTGGGTCCTAGTAAAATTGTTCTTTTTGGGTCCAAGGGCCGCAGACAGTTCGTCAGACAACCCCCAAATTCTGCATTCAAGCCACAGTACACTCTGAAGACAGTGAAGCATGGTGGTGCAAGCATTATGATATGGGCATGTTTCTCTTACTATGGTGCCGGACCTATTTACCGCATACCAGGGATCATGGACCAGTTTGCATATATTAAAATACTTGAAGAGGTCATGTTGCCTTATGCTGAAGAGGATATGTCCTTGAAATGGGTGTTTCAACAAGACAACGACCCTAAACACACCAGTAAACGAGCAACATCTTGGTTCCAGTCCAACAAAATTGAGGTTATGGAGTGGCCAGCCCAATCCCCGGATATTAATCCAATAGACCACTTGCGGGGTGACATCAAAAATGTCGTTTCTGAGGCAAAGCCAACAAATGCCAAAAAAGTGTGGGATGTAGTCAAAGCATCCTGTGCTGGAATAACAATTGACAGGTGGCAGAAGTTGGTTGACTCTATGCAACATAAATGTGAAGCAGCTCTAAAAAACTGTGGGTATACAACTAAATATTAGGTTAGCGATTCACAGGAATGCTAAATCCTCAAACAAAGAGAACATACTGTGAGTTTGTAAAGACAAAAGCAGACACTACTATTTTTAGAACAGCCCAATGTTAATATTTTGTTATTTTCTGTAAAGTAATTAAAAACTATATACATTTCTCCATCTTTGAATTAGAAAACAATGTGCAATGTTCCCAATGCATGGGAATAAAAACTAGTATAAAGATTTTGTGCTTAACTCTGCAATTATTTTGAACACTACTGTACATTATATGGGCACTGCATGAGTCGCCCCCACCCCCATAACCTCTGAAGCAATGTGTATGGTCTGAGCACTGACAGGCTGACCCCCCCTGTAACCTCTGCAGCAATGTGTGTGGTCTGATCACTGACAGGCAGACCCCCCCCTGTAACCTCTGCAGCAATGTGTATGGTCTGAGGACTGACAGGCTGACCCCCCCCCCCTGTAACCTCTTCAGCAATGTGTATGGTCTGAGCACTGACAGGCTGACCCCCACCCCTGTAACCTCTGCAGCAATGTGTATGGTCTGAGCACTGACAGGCTGACCCCCCCCCCTGTAACCTCTGCAGCAATGTGTATGGTCTGAGCACTGACAGGCTGACCCCTCACCCCTGTAACCTCTGCAGCAATGTGTATGGTCTGAGCACTGACAGGCTGACCCCCCCCCTGTAACCTCTGCAGCAATGTGTATGGTCTGAGCACTGACAGGCTGACCCCTCACCCCTGTAACCTCTGCAGCAATGTGTATGGTCTGAGCACTGACAGGCTGACCCCCCACCCCTGTAACCTCTGCAGCAATGTGTATGGTCTGCGCACTGACAGGCTGACCCCCCCCCCCTGTAACCTCTGCAGCAATGTGTATGGTCTGAGCACTGACAGGCTGACCCCTCACCCCTGTAACCTCTGCAGCAATGTGTATGGTCTGAGCACTGACAGGCTGACCCCCCCCCTGTAACCTCTGCAGCAATGTGTATGGTCTGAGCACTGACAGGCTGACCCCCCCCTGTAACCTCTGCAGCAATGTGTATGGTCTGAGCACTGACAGGCTGACCCCCCCACCCCTGTAACCTCTGAAGCAATGTGTATGGTCTGAGGACTGACAGGCTGACCCCTCACCCCTGTAACCTTTGAAGCAATGTGTATGGTCTGAGGACTGACAGGCTGACCCCCCACCCCTGTAACCTCTGCAGCAATGTGTATGGTCTGAGCACTGACAGGCTGACCCTTCACCCCTGTAACCTCTGCAGCAATGTGTATGGTCTGAGCACTGACAGGCTGACCCCTCACCCCTGTAACCTCTGCAGCAATGTGTATGGTCTGAGGACTGACAGGCTGACCCCTCACCCCTGTAACCTCTGCAGCAATGTGTATGGTCTGAGCACTGACAGGCTGACCCCCCCCCCCTGTAACCTCTGCAGCAATGTGTATGGTCTGAGCACTGACAGGCTGACCCCCCACCCCTGTAACCTCTGAAGCAATGTGTATGGTCTGAGCACTGACAGGCTGACCCCTCACCCCTGTAACCTCTGCAGCAATGTGTATGGTCTGAGCACTGACAGGCTGACCCCCCCCCCCCTGTAACCTCTGCAGCAATGTGTATGGTCTGAGCACTGACAGGCTGACCCCCCACCCCTGTAACCTCTGAAGCAATGTGTATGGTCTGATCACTGACAGGCTGACCCCCCCCCTGTAATCTCTGCAGCAATGTGTATGGTCTGAGCACTGACAGGCTGACCCCCCCCCCCCTGTAACCTCTGCAGCAATGAGTATGGTCTGAGCACTGACAGGCTGACCCCTCACCCCTGTAACCTCTGCAGCAATGTGTATGGTCTGATCACTGACAGGCTGACCCCCCCCCCTGTAACCTCTGCAGCAATGTGTATGGTCTGAGCACTGACAGGCTGACCCCCCCCCTGTAATCTCTGCAGCAATGTGTATGGCCTGAGCACTGACAGGCTGACCCCCCCCATGTAATCTCTGCAGCAATGTGTA
The DNA here is from genome assembly GCF_046119375.1 of Phyllobates terribilis. NCBI lineage: Eukaryota > Metazoa > Chordata > Amphibia > Anura > Dendrobatidae > Phyllobates > Phyllobates terribilis. The sequence continues at coordinate 266,563,353 of NW_027362767.1, forward strand.
TGGTCTGATCACTGACAGGCTGACCCCCCCCCCTCTAACCTCTGCAGCAATGTGTATGGTCTGAGCACTGACAGGCTGACCCCCCCCCACCCCTGTAACCTCTGCAGCAATGTGTATGGTCTGAACACTGACAGGCTGACCTCCCACCCTGTAACCTCTGCAGCAATGTGTATGGTCTGAGCACTGACAGGCTGACCACCCCCCCTGTAACCTCTGCAGCAATGTGTATGGTCTGATCACTGACAGGCTGACCCCCCACCCCTGTAACCTCTGCAGCAATGAGTATGGTCTGAGCACTGACAGGCTGACCACCCCCCCTGTAACCTCTGCAGCAATGCAGCAATGTGTATGGTCTGAGCACTGACAGGCTGACCCCCCCCCTGTAACCTCTGCAGCAATGTGTATGGTCTGAGCACTGACAGGCTGACCCCCACCCCTGTAACCTCTGCAGCAATATGTATGGTCTGAGCACTGACAGGCTGACCCCCCCCCCCTGTAACCTCTGCAGCAATGTGTATGGTCTGAGCACTGACAGGCTGACCCCCCCCCCCCCTGTAACCTCTGCAGCAATGTGTATGATCTGAGCACTGACAGGCTGACCCCCCCATGTAACCTCTGCAGCAATGTGTATGGTCTGAGCACTGACAGGCTGACCCCCCCCCCCTGTAACCTCTGCAGCAATGTGTATGGTCTGAGCACTGACAGGCTGACCCCCACCCCTGTAACCTCTGCAGCAATGTGTATGGTCTGAGCACTGACAGGCTGACCCCCCCCCCTGTAACCTCTGCAGCAATGTGTATGGTCTGAGCACTGACAGGCTGACCCCTCACCCCTGTAACCTCTGCAGCAATGTGTATGGTCTGAGCACTGACAGGCTGACCCCACCCCCCCTGTAACCTCTGCAGCAATGTGTATGATCTGAGCACTGACAGGCTGACCCCCCCATGTAACCTCTGCAGCAATGTGTATGGTCTGAGCACTGACAGGCTGACCCCCCCCCCCTGTAACCTCTGCAGCAATGTGTATGGTCTGAGCACTGACAGGCTGACCCCCCCCCCCCCCTGTAACCTCTGCAGCAATGTGTATGGTCTGAGCACTGACAGGCTGATCCCTCACCCCTGTAACCTCTGCAGCAATGTGTATGGTCTGAGCACTGACAGGCTGACCCCCCCCCCTGTAACCTCTGCAGCAATGTGTTTGGTCTGAGCACTGACAGGCTGACCCCCACCCCTGTAACCTCTGCAGCAATGTGTATGGTCTGAGCACTGACAGGCTGACCCCCCCCCCCTGTAACCTCTGCAGCAATGTGTATGGTCTGAGCACTGACAGGCTGACCCCTCACCCCTGTAACCTCTGCAGCAATGTGTATGGTCTGAGCACTGACAGGCTGACCCCCCCCCCCCTGTAACCTCTGCAGCAATGTGTATGGTCTGAGCACTGACAGGCTGACCCCCCCCTGTAACCTCTGCAGCAATGTGTATGGTCTGATCACTGACAGGCTGACCCCCCACCCCTGTAACCTCTGCAGCAATGTGTATGGTCTGAGCACTGACAGGCTGACCCCCCCCCTGTAACCTCTGCAGCAATGTGTATGGTCTGAGCACTGACAGGCTGCCCCCCCCCTCTAACCTCTGCAGCAATGTGTATGGTCTGAGCACTGACAGGCAGACCCCCCCCCCTGTAACCTCTGCAGCAATGTGTATGGTCTGAGCACTGACAGCCTGACCCCCCACCTTGTAACCTCTGCAGCAATGTGTATGGTCTGAGCACTGACAGCCTGACCCCCCACCTTGTAACCTCTGCAGCAATGTGTATGGTCTGAGCACTGACAGGCTGACCACCCCCCCCTGTAACCTCTGCAGCAATGTGTATGGTCTGATCACTGACAGGCTGACCCTCCACCCCTGTAACCTCTGCAGCAATGTGTATGGTCTGAGCACTGACAGGCTGACCCCCCCAGCCCTGTAACCTCTGCAGCAATGTGTATGGTCTGAGCACTGACAGGCTGACCACCCCCCCCTGTAACCTCTGCAGCAATGTGTATGGTTTGATCACTGACAGGCTGACCCCCCCAGCCCTGTAACCTCTGCAGCAATGTGTATGGTCTGAGCACTGACAGGCTGACCCTCCACCCCTGTAACCTCTGAAGCAATGTATATGGTCTGAGCACTGACAGGCGGACCCCCCCAGCCCTGTAACCTCTGCAGCAATGTGTATGGTCTGAGCACTGACAGGCTGACCCCCCCCCCCCTGTAACCTCTGCATCAATGTGTATGGTCTGAGCACTGACAGGCTGACCCCCCCCCTGTAACCTCTGCATCAATGTGTATGGTCTGAGCACTGACAGGCTGACCACCCCCTCCTGTAACCTCTGCAGCAATGTGTATGGTCTGATCAGTGACAGGCTGACCCCTCACCCCTGTAACCTCTGCAGCAATGTGTATGGTCTGAGCACTGACAGGCTGACCCCCTCACCCCTGTAACCTCTGCAGCAATGTGTATGATCTGAGCACTGACAGGCTGACCCCCTTCCCCCTGTAACCTCTGCAGCAATGTGTATGGTCTGAGCACTGACAGGCTGACCCCTCACCCCTGTAACCTCTGCAGCAATGTGTATGGTCTGAGCACTGACAGGCTGACCCCCACCCCTGTAACCTCTGCAGCAATGTGTATGGTCTGATCACTGACAGGCTGACCTCCCACCCTGTAACCTCTGCAGCAATGTGTATGGCCTGAGCACTGACAGGCTGACCCCTCACCCCTGTAACCTCTGCAGCAATGTGTATGGTCTGAGAACTGACAGGCTGACCCCCCCCCCCTGTAACCTCTGCAGCAATGTGTATGGTCTGAGCACTGACAGGCTGACCCCCCCCCCCCCCCCCGTAACCTCTTCAGCAATGTGTTTGGTCTGAGCACTGACAGGCTGACCCCTCACCCCTGTAACCTCTGCAGCAATGTGTATGGTCTGAGCACTGACAGGCTGACCCCTCATCCCTGTAACCTCTGCAGCAATGTGTATGGTCTGAGCACTGACAGGCTAACCCTCCACCCCTGTAACCTCTGCAGCAATGTGTATGGTCTGAGCACTGACAGGCTGACCCCCCCCCTGTAACCTCTTCAGCAATGTGTATGGTCTGAGCACTGACAGGCTGACCCCTCACCCCTGTAACCTCTGCAGCAATGTGTATGGTCTGAGCACGGACAGGCTGACCCCCCCCCCCTGTAACCTCTGCAGCAATGTGTATGGTCTGAGCACTGAGAGGCTGACCCCCCCCCCGTGTAACCTCTGCAGCAATGTGTATGGTCTGAGCACTGACAGGCTGCCCCCCCCCCCTGTAACCTCTGCAGCAATGTGTATGGTCTGAGCACTGACAGGCTGCCCCCCACCCCTGTAACCTCTGCAGCAATGTGTATGGTCTGATCACTGACAGGCTGCCCCCCACCCCTGTAACCTCTGCAGCAATGTGTATGGTCTGAGCACTGACAGGCTTACCCCCCACCCCTGTAACCTCTGCAGCAATCTGTATGGTCTGATCACTGACAGGCTGACCCCTCACCCCTGTAACCTCTGCAGCAATGTGTATGGTCTGAGCACTGACAGGCTGACCCCCCCCCCTGTAACCTCTTCAGCAATGTGAATGGTCTGAGCACTGACAGGCTGACCCCTCACCCCTGTAACCTCTTCAGCAATGTGTATGGTCTGAGCACTGACAGGCTGACCCCTCACCCCTGTAACCTCTGCAGCAATGTGTATGGTCTGAGCACTGACAGGCTGACCCCCCCCCCCCCTGTAACCTCTGCAGCAATGTGTATGGTCTGAGCACTGACAGGCTGACCCCCCCTCCTGTAACCTCTGCAGCAATATGTATGGTCTGAGGACTGACAGGCTGACCCCCCACCCCTGTAACCTCTGCAGCAATGTGTATGGTCTGATCACTGACAGGCTGCCCCCCACCCCTGTAACCTCTGCAGCAATGTGTATGGTCTGAGCACTGACAGGCTTACCCCCCACCCCTGTAACCTCTGCAGCAATGTGTATGGTCTGATCACTGACAGGCTGACCCCTCACCCCTGTAACATCTGCAGCAATGTGTATGGTCTGATCACTGACAGGCTGACCCCTCACCCCTGTAACCTCTGCAGCAATGTGTATGGTCTGAGCACTGACAGGCTGACCCCCCCTCCTGTAACCTCTGCAGCAATGTGTATGGTCTGATCACTGACAGGCTGCCCCCCACCCCTGTAACCTCTGCAGCAATGTGTATGGTCTGAGTACTGACAGGCTTACCCCCCACCCCTGTAACCTCTGCAGCAATGTGTATGGTCTGATCACTGACAGGCTGACCCCTCACCCCTGTAACCTCTGCAGCAATATGTATGGTCTGAGCACTGACAGGCTGACCCCCACCCCTGTAACCTCTGCAGCAATGTGTATGGTCTGAGCACTGACAGGCTGACCCCTCACCCCTGTAACCTCTGCAGCAATGTGTATGGTCTGAGCACTGACAGGCTGACCCCTCACCCCTGTAACCTCTGCAGCAATGTGTATGGTCTGAGCACTGACAGGCTGCCCCCCACCCCTGTAACCTCTGCAGCAATGTGTATGGTCTGAGCACTGACAGGCTGACCCCCCCCCTGTAATCTCTGCAGCAATGTGTACGGTCTGATCACTGACGGGCTGACCCCCACCCCTGTAACCTCTGCAGCAATGTGTATGGTCTGAGCACTGACAGGCTGACCCCCCCCCTGTAACCTCTGCAGCAATGTGTATGGTCTGAGCACTGACAGGCTGACCCCCCACCCCTGTAACCTCTGCAGCAATGTGTATGGTCTGAGCACTGACCGGCTGACCCCCCACCCCTGTAACCTCTCCAGCAATGTGTATGGTCTGATCACTGACAGGCTGACCCCCCCGCCCTGTAACCTCTGCAGCAATGTGTATGGTCTGAGCACTGACAGGCTGACCCCTCACCCCTGTAAACTCTGCAGCAATGTGTATGGTCTGAGCACTGACAGGCTGACCCCTCACCCCTGTAACCTCTGCAGCAATGTGTATGGTCTGATCACTGACAGGCTGACCCCTCACCCCTGTAACCTCTGCAGCAATGTGTATGGTCTGAGGACTGACAGGCTGACCCCCCCCCCTGTAACCTCTACAGCAATGTGTATGGTCTGAGCACTGACAGGCTGACCCCCCCTGTAACCTCTGCAGCAATGTGTATGGTCTGAGCACTGACAGGCTGACCCCCCCCCCCTGTAACCTCTGCAGCAATGTGTATGGTCTGAGCACTGACAGGCTGACCCCTCACCCCTGTAACCTCTGCAGCAATGTGTATGGTCTGAGCACTGACAGGCTGACCCCCCCCCCCCTGTAACCTCTGCAGCAATGTGTATGGTCTGAGCACTGACAGGCTGACCCCCCCCTGTAACCTCTGCAGCAATGTGTATGGTCTGATCACTGACAGGCTGACCCCCCACCCCTGTAACCTCTGCAGCAATGTGTATGGTCTGAGCACTGACAGGCTGACCCCCCCCCTGTAACCTCTGCAGCAATGTGTATGGTCTGAGCACTGACAGGCTGCCCCCCCCCTCTAACCTCTGCAGCAATGTGTATGGTCTGAGCACTGACAGGCAGACCCCCCCCCCTGTAACCTCTGCAGCAATGTGTATGGTCTGAGCACTGACAGCCTGACCCCCCACCTTGTAACCTCTGCAGCAATGTGTATGGTCTGAGCACTGACAGCCTGACCCCCCACCTTGTAACCTCTGCAGCAATGTGTATGGTCTGAGCACTGACAGGCTGACCACCCCCCCCTGTAACCTCTGCAGCAATGTGTATGGTCTGATCACTGACAGGCTGACCCTCCACCCCTGTAACCTCTGCAGCAATGTGTATGGTCTGAGCACTGACAGGCTGACCCCCCCAGCCCTGTAACCTCTGCAGCAATGTGTATGGTCTGAGCACTGACAGGCTGACCACCCCCCCCTGTAACCTCTGCAGCAATGTGTATGGTTTGATCACTGACAGGCTGACCCCCCCAGCCCTGTAACCTCTGCAGCAATGTGTATGGTCTGAGCACTGACAGGCTGACCCTCCACCCCTGTAACCTCTGAAGCAATGTATATGGTCTGAGCACTGACAGGCGGACCCCCCCAGCCCTGTAACCTCTGCAGCAATGTGTATGGTCTGAGCACTGACAGGCTGACCCCCCCCCCCCTGTAACCTCTGCATCAATGTGTATGGTCTGAGCACTGACAGGCTGACCCCCCCCCTGTAACCTCTGCATCAATGTGTATGGTCTGAGCACTGACAGGCTGACCACCCCCTCCTGTAACCTCTGCAGCAATGTGTATGGTCTGATCAGTGACAGGCTGACCCCTCACCCCTGTAACCTCTGCAGCAATGTGTATGGTCTGAGCACTGACAGGCTGACCCCCTCACCCCTGTAACCTCTGCAGCAATGTGTATGATCTGAGCACTGACAGGCTGACCCCCTTCCCCCTGTAACCTCTGCAGCAATGTGTATGGTCTGAGCACTGACAGGCTGACCCCTCACCCCTGTAACCTCTGCAGCAATGTGTATGGTCTGAGCACTGACAGGCTGACCCCCACCCCTGTAACCTCTGCAGCAATGTGTATGGTCTGATCACTGACAGGCTGACCTCCCACCCTGTAACCTCTGCAGCAATGTGTATGGCCTGAGCACTGACAGGCTGACCCCTCACCCCTGTAACCTCTGCAGCAATGTGTATGGTCTGAGAACTGACAGGCTGACCCCCCCCCCCTGTAACCTCTGCAGCAATGTGTATGGTCTGAGCACTGACAGGCTGACCCCCCCCCCCCCCCGTAACCTCTTCAGCAATGTGTTTGGTCTGAGCACTGACAGGCTGACCCCTCACCCCTGTAACCTCTGCAGCAATGTGTATGGTCTGAGCACTGACAGGCTGACCCCTCATCCCTGTAACCTCTGCAGCAATGTGTATGGTCTGAGCACTGACAGGCTAACCCTCCACCCCTGTAACCTCTGCAGCAATGTGTATGGTCTGAGCACTGACAGGCTGACCCCCCCCCTGTAACCTCTTCAGCAATGTGTATGGTCTGAGCACTGACAGGCTGACCCCTCACCCCTGTAACCTCTGCAGCAATGTGTATGGTCTGAGCACGGACAGGCTGACCCCCCCCCCCTGTAACCTCTGCAGCAATGTGTATGGTCTGAGCACTGAGAGGCTGACCCCCCCCCCGTGTAACCTCTGCAGCAATGTGTATGGTCTGAGCACTGACAGGCTGCCCCCCCCCCCTGTAACCTCTGCAGCAATGTGTATGGTCTGAGCACTGACAGGCTGCCCCCCACCCCTGTAACCTCTGCAGCAATGTGTATGGTCTGATCACTGACAGGCTGCCCCCCACCCCTGTAACCTCTGCAGCAATGTGTATGGTCTGAGCACTGACAGGCTTACCCCCCACCCCTGTAACCTCTGCAGCAATCTGTATGGTCTGATCACTGACAGGCTGACCCCTCACCCCTGTAACCTCTGCAGCAATGTGTATGGTCTGAGCACTGACAGGCTGACCCCCCCCCCTGTAACCTCTTCAGCAATGTGAATGGTCTGAGCACTGACAGGCTGACCCCTCACCCCTGTAACCTCTTCAGCAATGTGTATGGTCTGAGCACTGACAGGCTGACCCCTCACCCCTGTAACCTCTGCAGCAATGTGTATGGTCTGAGCACTGACAGGCTGACCCCCCCCCCCCCTGTAACCTCTGCAGCAATGTGTATGGTCTGAGCACTGACAGGCTGACCCCCCCTCCTGTAACCTCTGCAGCAATATGTATGGTCTGAGGACTGACAGGCTGACCCCCCACCCCTGTAACCTCTGCAGCAATGTGTATGGTCTGATCACTGACAGGCTGCCCCCCACCCCTGTAACCTCTGCAGCAATGTGTATGGTCTGAGCACTGACAGGCTTACCCCCCACCCCTGTAACCTCTGCAGCAATGTGTATGGTCTGATCACTGACAGGCTGACCCCTCACCCCTGTAACATCTGCAGCAATGTGTATGGTCTGATCACTGACAGGCTGACCCCTCACCCCTGTAACCTCTGCAGCAATGTGTATGGTCTGAGCACTGACAGGCTGACCCCCCCTCCTGTAACCTCTGCAGCAATGTGTATGGTCTGATCACTGACAGGCTGCCCCCCACCCCTGTAACCTCTGCAGCAATGTGTATGGTCTGAGTACTGACAGGCTTACCCCCCACCCCTGTAACCTCTGCAGCAATGTGTATGGTCTGATCACTGACAGGCTGACCCCTCACCCCTGTAACCTCTGCAGCAATATGTATGGTCTGAGCACTGACAGGCTGACCCCCACCCCTGTAACCTCTGCAGCAATGTGTATGGTCTGAGCACTGACAGGCTGACCCCTCACCCCTGTAACCTCTGCAGCAATGTGTATGGTCTGAGCACTGACAGGCTGACCCCTCACCCCTGTAACCTCTGCAGCAATGTGTATGGTCTGAGCACTGACAGGCTGCCCCCCACCCCTGTAACCTCTGCAGCAATGTGTATGGTCTGAGCACTGACAGGCTGACCCCCCCCCTGTAATCTCTGCAGCAATGTGTATGGTCTGATCACTGACGGGCTGACCCCCACCCCTGTAACCTCTGCAGCAATGTGTATGGTCTGAGCACTGACAGGCTGACCCCCCCCCTGTAACCTCTGCAGCAATGTGTATGGTCTGAGCACTGACAGGCTGACCCCCCACCCCTGTAACCTCTGCAGCAATGTGTATGGTCTGAGCACTGACCGGCTGACCCCCCACCCCTGTAACCTCTCCAGCAATGTGTATGGTCTGATCACTGACAGGCTGACCCCCCCGCCCTGTAACCTCTGCAGCAATGTGTATGGTCTGAGCACTGACAGGCTGACCCCTCACCCCTGTAAACTCTGCAGCAATGTGTATGGTCTGAGCACTGACAGGCTGACCCCTCACCCCTGTAACCTCTGCAGCAATGTGTATGGTCTGATCACTGACAGGCTGACCCCTCACCCCTGTAACCTCTGCAGCAATGTGTATGGTCTGAGGACTGACAGGCTGACCCCCCCCCCTGTAACCTCTACAGCAATGTGTATGGTCTGAGCACTGACAGGCTGACCCCCCCTGTAACCTCTGCAGCAATGTGTATGGTCTGAGCACTGACAGGCTGACCCCCCACCCCTGTAACCTCTGAAGCAATGTGTATGGTCTGATCACTGACAGGCTGACCCCCCCCCTGTAATCTCTGCAGCAATGTGTATGGTCTGATCACTGACAGGCTGATCCCCCCCCCTGTAATCTCTGCAGCAATGTGTATGGTCTGAGCACTGACAGGCTGACCCCACCCCTGTAACCTCTGCAGCAATGTGTATGGTCTGAGCACTGACAGGCTGACCCTTCACCCCTGTAACCTCTGCAGCAATGTGTATGGTCTGAGCACTGACAGGCTGACCCCACCCCTGTAACCTCTGCAGCAATGTGTATGGTCTGATCACTGACAGGCTGACCTCCCACCCTGTAACCTCTGCAGCAATGTGTATGGCCTGAGCACTGACAGGCTGACCCCTCACCCCTGTAACCTCTGCAGCAATGTGTATGGTCTAAGCACGGACAGGCTGACCCCCCCCCCCCCTGTAACCTCTGCAGCAATGTGTATGGTCTGAGCACTGACAGGCTGACCCCCCCCCCCTGTAACCTCTGCAGCAATGTGTATGGTCTGAGCACTGACAGGCTGACCCCCCCCCCCCCCCCCCCGTAACCTCTTCAGCAATGTGTATGGTCTGAGCACTGACAGGCTGACCCCTCACCCCTGTAACCTCTGCAGCAATGTGTATGGTCTGAGCACTGACAGGCTGACCCCTCATCCCTGTAACCTCTGCAGCAATGTGTATGGTCTGAGCACTGACAGGCTAACCCTCCACCCCTGTAACCTCTGCAGCAATGTGTATGGTCTGAGCACTGACAGGCTGACCCCCCCCCTGTAACCTCTTCAGCAATGTGTATGGTCTGAGCACTGACAGGCTGACCCCTCACCCCTGTAACCTCTGCAGCAATGTGTATGGTCTGAGCACGGACAGGCTGACCCCCCCCCCCCCTGTAACCTCTGCAGCAATGTGTATGGTCTGAGCACTGAGAGGCTGACCCCCCCCCCGTGTAACCTCTGCAGCAATGTGTATGGTCTGAGCACTGACAGGCTGCCCCCCCCCCCTGTAACCTCTGCAGCAATGTGTATGGTCTGAGCACTGACAGGCTGCCCCCCACCCCTGTAACCTCTGCAGCAATGTGTATGGTCTGATCACTGACAGGCTGCCCCCCACCCCTGTAACCTCTGCAGCAATGTGTATGGTCTGAGCACTGACAGGCTTACCCCCCACCCCTGTAACCTCTGCAGCAATCTGTATGGTCTGATCACTGACAGGCTGACCCCTCACCCCTGTAACCTCTGCAGCAATGTGTATGGTCTGAGCACTGACAGGCTGACCCCCCCCCTGTAACCTCTTCAGCAATGTGAATGGTCTGAGCACTGACAGGCTGACCCCTCACCCCTGTAACCTCTTCAGCAATGTGTATGGTCTGAGCACTGACAGGCTGACCCCTCACCCCTGTAACCTCTGCAGCAATGTGTATGGTCTGAGCACTGACAGGCTGACCCCCCCCCCCCCTGTAACCTCTGCAGCAATGTGTATGGTCTGAGCACTGACAGGCTGACCCCCCCTCCTGTAACCTCTGCAGCAATATGTATGGTCTGAGGACTGACAGGCTGACCCCCACCCCTGTAACCTCTGCAGCAATGTGTATGGTCTGATCACTGACAGGCTGCCCCCCACCCCTGTAACCTCTGCAGCAATGTGTATGGTCTGAGCACTGACAGGCTTACCCCCCACCCCTGTAACCTCTGCAGCAATGTGTATGGTCTGATCACTGACAGGCTGACCCCTCACCCCTGTAACATCTGCAGCAATGTGTATGGTCTGAGCACTGACAGGCTGACCCCTCACCCCTGTAACCTCTGCAGCAATGTGTATGGTCTGAGCACTGACAGGCTGACCCTCCCTCCTGTAACCTCTGCAGCAATGTGTATGGTCTGATCACTGACAGGCTGACCCCTCACCCCTGTAACCTCTGCAGCAATGTGTATGGTCTGAGCACTGACAGGCTGACCCCTCACCCCTGTAACCTCTGCAGCAATGTGTATGGTCTGAGCACTGACAGGCTGACCCTCCCTCCTGTAACCTCTGCAGCAATGTGTATGGTCTGAGCACTGACAGGCTGACCCCTCACCCCTGTAACCTCTGCAGCAATGTGTATGGTCTGAGCACTGACAGGCTGACCCTCCCTCCTGTAACCTCTGCAGCAATGTGTATGGTCTGAGCACTGACAGGCTTACCCCCCACCCCTGTAACCTCTGCAGCAATGTGTATGGTCTGATCACTGACAGGCTGACCCCTCATCCCTGTAACCTCTGCAGCAATATGTATGGTCTGAGCACTGACAGGCTGACCCCCACCCCTGTAACCTCTGCAGCAATGTGTATGGTCTGAGCACTGACAGGCTGACCCCTCACCCCTGTAACCTCTGCAGCAATGTGTATGGTCTGAGCACTGACAGGCTGACCCCTCACCCCTGTAACCTCTGCAGCAATGTGTATGGTCTGAGCACTGACAGGCTGCCCCCCACCCCTGTAACCTCTGCAGCAATGTGTATGGTCTGAGCACTGACAGGCTGACCCCCCCCCTGTAATCTCTGCAGCAATGTGTATGGTCTGATCACTGACGGGCTGACCCCCACCCCTGTAACCTCTGCAGCAATGTGTATGGTCTGAGCACTGACAGGCTGACCCCTTCCCTGTAACCTCTGCAGCAATGTGTATGGTCTGAGCACTGACAGGCTGACCCCCCACCCCTGTAACCTCTGCAGCAATGTGTATGGTCTGAGCACTGACCGGCTGACCCCCCACCCCTGTAACCTCTCCAGCAATGTGTATGGTCTGATCACTGACAGGCTGACCCCCCCGCCCTGTAACCTCTGCAGCAATGTGTATGGTCTGAGCACTGACAGGCTGACCCCTCACCCCTGTAAACTCTGCAGCAATGTGTATGGTCTGAGCACTGACAGGCTGACCCCTCACCCCTGTAACCTCTGCAGCAATGTGTATGGTCTGATCACTGACAGGCTGACCCCTCACCCCTGTAACCTCTGCAGCAATGTGTATGGTCTGAGGACTGACAGGCTGACCCCCCCCCCTGTAACCTCTACAGCAATGTGTATGGTCTGAGCACTGACAGGCTGACCCCCCCTGTAACCTCTGCAGCAATGTGTATGGTCTGAGCACTGACAGGCTGACCCCCCACCCCTGTAACCTCTGAAGCAATGTGTATGGTCTGATCACTGACAGGCTGACCCCCCCCCTGTAATCTCTGCAGCAATGTGTATGGTCTGATCACTGACAGGCTGATCCCCCCCCCTGTAATCTCTGCAGCAATGTGTATGGTCTGAGCACTGACAGGCTGACCCCACCCCTGTAACCTTTGCAGCAATGTGTATGGTCTGAGCACTGACAGGCTGACCCTTCACCCCTGTAACCTCTGCAGCAATGTGTATGGTCTGAGCACTGACAGGCTGACCCCTCACCCCTGTAACCTCTGCAGCAATGTGTATGGTCTGAGCACTGACAGGCTGACCCCCCACCTTGTAACCTCTGCAGCAATGTGTATGGTCTGAGCACTGACAGGCTGACCCCCCACCTTGTAACCTCTGCAGCAATGTGTATGGTCTGAGCACTGACAGGCTGACCCCCCCACCCCTGTAACCTCTGAAGCAATGTGTATGGTCTGAGGACTGACAGGCTGACCCCTCACCCCTGTAACCTCTAAAGCAATGTGTATGGTCTGAGCACTGACAGGCTGACCCCCCCCCCTGTAACCTCTGCAGCAATGTGTATGGTCTGAGCACTGACAGGCTGACCCCCCCTGTAACCTCTGCAGCAATGTGTATGGTCTGAGCACTGACAGGCTGACCCCCCACCCCTGTAACCTCTGAAGCAATGTGTATGGTCTGATCACTGACAGGCTGACCCCCCCCCCTGTAATCTCTGCAGCAATGTGTATGGTCTGATCACTGACAGGCTGATCCCCCCCCCTGTAATCTCTGCAGCAATGTGTATGGTCTGAGCACTGACAGGCTGACCCCACCCCTGTAACCTCTGCAGCAATGTGTATGGTCTGATCACTGACAGGCTGACCTCCCACCCCTGAAATCTCTGCAGCAATGTGTATGGTCTGAGCACTGACAGGCTGACCCCCACCCCTGTAACCTCTGCAGCAATGTGTATGGCCTGAGCACTGACAGGCTGCCCCCCCCCCCTGTAACCTCTGCAGCAATGTGTATGGTCTGAGCACTGACAGGCTGACCCCCCCCCCCCTGTAACCTCTGCAGCAATGTGTATGGTCTGAGCACTGACAGGCTGACCCCCCCACCTTGTAACCTCTACAGCAATGTGTATGGTCTGAGCACTGACAGGCGGACCCCCCCCCCTGTAACCTCTGCAGCAATGTGTATGGTCTGAGCACTGACAGGCTGACCCCCCCCCTGTAATCTCTGCAGCAATGTGTATGGTCTGATCACTGACAGGCTGACCCCTCACCCCTGTAACCTCTGCAGCAATGTGTATGGTCTGAGCACTGACAGGCTGACCCCCCCCCTGTAACCTCTTCAGCAATGTGAATGGTCTGAGCACTGACAGGCTGACCCCTCACCCCTGTAACCTCTTCAGCAATGTGTATGGTCTGAGCACTGACAGGCTGACCCCTCACCCCTGTAACCTCTGCAGCAATGTGTATGGTCTGAGCACTGACAGGCTGACCCCCCCCCCCCCTGTAACCTCTGCAGCAATGTGTATGGTCTGAGCACTGACAGGCTGACCCCCCCTCCTGTAACCTCTGCAGCAATATGTATGGTCTGAGGACTGACAGGCTGACCCCCACCCCTGTAACCTCTGCAGCAATGTGTATGGTCTGATCACTGACAGGCTGCCCCCCACCCCTGTAACCTCTGCAGCAATGTGTATGGTCTGAGCACTGACAGGCTTACCCCCCACCCCTGTAACCTCTGCAGCAATGTGTATGGTCTGATCACTGACAGGCTGACCCCTCACCCCTGTAACATCTGCAGCAATGTGTATGGTCTGAGCACTGACAGGCTGACCCCTCACCCCTGTAACCTCTGCAGCAATGTGTATGGTCTGAGCACTGACAGGCTGACCCTCCCTCCTGTAACCTCTGCAGCAATGTGTATGGTCTGATCACTGACAGGCTGACCCCTCACCCCTGTAACCTCTGCAGCAATGTGTATGGTCTGAGCACTGACAGGCTGACCCCTCACCCCTGTAACCTCTGCAGCAATGTGTATGGTCTGAGCACTGACAGGCTGACCCTCCCTCCTGTAACCTCTGCAGCAATGTGTATGGTCTGAGCACTGACAGGCTGACCCCTCACCCCTGTAACCTCTGCAGCAATGTGTATGGTCTGAGCACTGACAGGCTGACCCTCCCTCCTGTAACCTCTGCAGCAATGTGTATGGTCTGAGCACTGACAGGCTTACCCCCCACCCCTGTAACCTCTGCAGCAATGTGTATGGTCTGATCACTGACAGGCTGACCCCTCATCCCTGTAACCTCTGCAGCAATATGTATGGTCTGAGCACTGACAGGCTGACCCCCACCCCTGTAACCTCTGCAGCAATGTGTATGGTCTGAGCACTGACAGGCTGACCCCTCACCCCTGTAACCTCTGCAGCAATGTGTATGGTCTGAGCACTGACAGGCTGACCCCTCACCCCTGTAACCTCTGCAGCAATGTGTATGGTCTGAGCACTGACAGGCTGCCCCCCACCCCTGTAACCTCTGCAGCAATGTGTATGGTCTGAGCACTGACAGGCTGACCCCCCCCCTGTAATCTCTGCAGCAATGTGTATGGTCTGATCACTGACGGGCTGACCCCCACCCCTGTAACCTCTGCAGCAATGTGTATGGTCTGAGCACTGACAGGCTGACCCCCCCCCTGTAACCTCTGCAGCAATGTGTATGGTCTGAGCACTGACAGGCTGACCCCCCACCCCTGTAACCTCTGCAGCAATGTGTATGGTCTGAGCACTGACCGGCTGACCCCCCACCCCTGTAACCTCTCCAGCAATGTGTATGGTCTGATCACTGACAGGCTGACCCCCCCGCCCTGTAACCTCTGCAGCAATGTGTATGGTCTGAGCACTGACAGGCTGACCCCTCACCCCTGTAAACTCTGCAGCAATGTGTATGGTCTGAGCACTGACAGGCTGACCCCTCACCCCTGTAACCTCTGCAGCAATGTGTATGGTCTGATCACTGACAGGCTGACCCCTCACCCCTGTAACCTCTGCAGCAATGTGTATGGTCTGAGGACTGACAGGCTGACCCCCCCCCCTGTAACCTCTACAGCAATGTGTATGGTCTGAGCACTGACAGGCTGACCCCCCCTGTAACCTCTGCAGCAATGTGTATGGTCTGAGCACTGACAGGCTGACCCCCCACCCCTGTAACCTCTGAAGCAATGTGTATGGTCTGATCACTGACAGGCTGACCCCCCCCCTGTAATCTCTGCAGCAATGTGTATGGTCTGATCACTGACAGGCTGATCCCCCCCCCTGTAATCTCTGCAGCAATGTGTATGGTCTGAGCACTGACAGGCTGACCCCACCCCTGTAACCTTTGCAGCAATGTGTATGGTCTGAGCACTGACAGGCTGACCCTTCACCCCTGTAACCTCTGCAGCAATGTGTATGGTCTGAGCACTGACAGGCTGACCCCTCACCCCTGTAACCTCTGCAGCAATGTGTATGGTCTGAGCACTGACAGGCTGACCCCCCACCTTGTAACCTCTGCAGCAATGTGTATGGTCTGAGCACTGACAGGCTGACCCCCCACCTTGTAACCTCTGCAGCAATGTGTATGGTCTGAGCACTGACAGGCTGACCCCCCCACCCCTGTAACCTCTGAAGCAATGTGTATGGTCTGAGGACTGACAGGCTGACCCCTCACCCCTGTAACCTCTAAAGCAATGTGTATGGTCTGAGCACTGACAGGCTGACCCCCCCCCCTGTAACCTCTGCAGCAATGTGTATGGTCTGAGCACTGACAGGCTGACCCCCCCTGTAACCTCTGCAGCAATGTGTATGGTCTGAGCACTGACAGGCTGACCCCCCACCCCTGTAACCTCTGAAGCAATGTGTATGGTCTGATCACTGACAGGCTGACCCCCCCCCCTGTAATCTCTGCAGCAATGTGTATGGTCTGATCACTGACAGGCTGATCCCCCCCCCTGTAATCTCTGCAGCAATGTGTATGGTCTGAGCACTGACAGGCTGACCCCACCCCTGTAACCTCTGCAGCAATGTGTATGGTCTGATCACTGACAGGCTGACCTCCCACCCCTGAAATCTCTGCAGCAATGTGTATGGTCTGAGCACTGACAGGCTGACCCCCACCCCTGTAACCTCTGCAGCAATGTGTATGGCCTGAGCACTGACAGGCTGCCCCCCCCCCCTGTAACCTCTGCAGCAATGTGTATGGTCTGAGCACTGACAGGCTGACCCCCCCCCCCCTGTAACCTCTGCAGCAATGTGTATGGTCTGAGCACTGACAGGCTGACCCCCCACCTTGTAACCTCTGCAGCAATGTGTATGGTCTGAGCACTGACAGGCGGACCCCCCCCCCTGTAACCTCTGCAGCAATGTGTATGGTCTGAGCACTGACAGGCTGACCCCCCCCCTGTAATCTCTGCAGCAATGTGTATGGTCTGAGCACTGACAGGCTGACCCCCCCCCTGTAATCTCTGCAGCAATGTGTATGGCCTGAGCACTGACAGGCTGACCCCCCCCCTGTAATCTCTGCAGCAATGTGTATGGTCTGATCACTGACAGGCTGCCCCCCCCACCCCTGTAACCTCTGAAGCAATGTGTATGGTCTGATCACTGACAGGCTGACCCCCCACCCCTGTAATCTCTGCAGCAATGTGTATGGTCTGAGCACTGACAGGCTGACCACCCCCCCTGTAACCTCTGCAACAATGTGTATGGTCTGATCACTGACAGGCTGACCCCTCACCCCTGTAACCTCTGCAGCAATGAGTATGGTCTGAGCACTGACAGGCTGACCCCCACCCCTGTAACCTCTGCAGCAATGTGTATGGTCTGAGCACTGACAGGCTGACCCTCCACCCCTGTAACCTCTGCAGCAATGAGTATGGTCTGAGCACTGACAGGCTGACCACCCCCCCTGTAACCTCTGCAGCAATGTGTATGGTCTGAGCACTGACAGGCTGACCCCCCCCCTGTAACCTCTGCAGCAATGTGTATGGTCTGAGCACTGACAGGCTGACCCCCACCCCTGTAACCTCTGCAGCAATGTGTATGGTCTGATCACTGACAGGCTGACTCCTCACCCCTGTAACCTCTGCAGCAATGTGTATGGTCTGATCACTGACAGGCTGACTCCTCACCCCTGTAACCTCTGCAGCAATGTGTATGGTCTGAGCACTGACAGGCTGACCCCCCCCCCTGTAACCTCTGCAGCAATGTGTATGGTCTGATCACTGACAGGCTGACCCCTCACCCCTGTAACCTCTGCAGCAATGTGTATGGACTGAGCACTGACAGGCTGACCCCCACCCCTGTAACCTCTGCAGCAATGTGTATGGTCTGAGCACTGACAGGCTGACCCCCCCCCTGTAACCTCTGCAGCAATGTGTATGGTCTGAGCACTGACAGGCTGACCCCTCACCCCTGTAACCTCTGCAGCAATGTGTATGGTCTGAGCACTGACAGGCTGACCACCCCCCCATGTAACCTCTGCAGCAATGTGTATGGTCTGAGCACTGACAGGCTGACCACCCCCCCTGTAACCTCTGCAACAATGTGTATGGTCTGATCACTGACAGGCTGACCCCTCACCCCTGTAACCTCTGCAGCAATGAGTATGGTCTGAGCACTGACAGGCTGACCCCCACCCCTGTAACCTCTGCAGCAATGTGTATGGTCTGAGCACTGACAGGCTGACCCTCCACCCCTGTAACCTCTGCAGCAATGAGTATGGTCTGAGCACTGACAGGCTGACCCCCCCCCTGTAACCTCTGCAGCAATGTGTATGGTCTGAGCACTGACAGGCTGACCCCCCCACCCCTGTAACCTCTGAAGCAATGTGTATGGTCTGATCACTGACAGGCTGACCCCCCACCCCTGTAATCTCTGCAGCAATGTGTATGGTCTGAGCACTGACAGGCTGACCACCCCCCCTGTAACCTCTGCAACAATGTGTATGGTCTGATCACTGACAGGCTGACCCCTCACCCCTGTAACCTCTGCAGCAATGAGTATGGTCTGAGCACTGACAGGCTGACCCCCACCCCTGTAACCTCTGCAGCAATGTGTATGGTCTGAGCACTGACAGGTTGACCCTCCACCCCTGTAACCTCTGCAGCAATGAGTATGGTCTGAGCACTGACAGGCTGACCACCCCCCCTGTAACCTCTGCAGCAATGTGTATGGTCTGAGCACTGACAGGCTGACCCCCCCCCCTGTAACCTCTGCAGCAATGTGTATGGTCTGAGCACTGACAGGCTGACCCCCCCCAGCCCTGTAACTTCTGCAGCAATGTGTATGGTCTGAGCACTGACAGGCTGACCCCCACCGCTGTAACCTCTGCAGCAATGTGTATGGTCTGATCACTGACAGGCTGACTCCTCACCCCTGTAACCTCTGCAGCAATGTGTATGGTCTGAGCACTGACAGGCTGACCCCCCCCCCTGTAACCTCTGCAGCAATGTGTATGGTCTGATCACTGACAGGCTGACCCCTCACCCCTGTAACCTCTGCAGCAATGTGTATGGACTGAGCACTGACAGGCTGACCCCCACCCCTGTAACCTCTGCAGCAATGTGTATGGTCTGAGCACTGACAGGCTGACCCCCCCCCTGTAACCTCTGCAGCAATGTGTATGGTCTGAGCACTGACAGGCTGACCCCTCACCCCTGTAACCTCTGCAGCAATGTGTATGGTCTGAGCACTGACAGGCTGACCACCCCCCCATGTAACCTCTGCAGCAATGTGTATGGTCTGAGCACTGACAGGCTGACCACCCCCCCCATGTAACCTCTGCAGCAATGTGTATGGTCTGAGCACTGACAGGCTGACCCCCCCCCTGTAACCTCTGCAGCAATGTGTATGGTCTGAGCACTGACAGGCTGACCCCTCACCCCTGTAACCTCTGCAACAATGTGTATGGTCTGAGCACTGACAGGCTGACCCCCACCCCTGTAACCTCTGCAGCAATGTGTATGGTCTGAGCACTGACAGGCTGACCCCCCCCCTGTAACCTCTGCAGCAATGTGTATGGTCTGAGCACTGACAGGCTGACCCCCACCCCTGTAACCTCTGCAGCAATTTGTATGGTCTGAGCACTGACAGGCTGACCCCCATCCCTGTAACCTCTGCAGCAATGTGTATGGTCTGAGCACTGACAGGCTGACCCCCCACCCCTGTAACCTCTGCAGCAATGTGTATGGTCTGAGCACTGACAGGCTGACCCCCCCCCCCCTGTAACCTCTGCAGCAATGTGTATGGTCTGAGCACTGACAGGCTGACCCCTCACCCCTGTAACCTCTGCAGCAATGTGTATGGTCTGAGCACTGACAGGCTGACCACCCCCCCTGTAACCTCTGCAGCAATGTGTATGGTCTGAGCACTGACAGGCTGACCCCCCCCCCCCCCCTGTAACCTCTGCAGCAATGTGTATGGTCTGAGCACTGACAGGCTGACCCTTCACCCCTGTAACCTCTGCAGCAATGTGTATGGCCTGAGCACTGACAGGCTGAGCCCCCCCTGTAACCTCTGCAGCAATGTGTATGGTCTGAGCACTGACAGGCTGACCCCCCCCTGTAACCTCTGCAGCAATGTGTATGGTCTGAGGACTGACAGGCTGACCCCCCACCTTGTAACCTCTGCAGCAATGTGTATGGTCTGAGCACTGACAGGCTGACCCCCCCACCCCTGTAACCTCTGAAGCAATGTGTATGGTCTGAGGACTGACAGGCTGACCCCTCACCCCTGTAACCTCTAAAGCAATGTGTATGGTCTGAGCACTGACAGGCTGACCCCCCCCCCTGTAACCTCTGCAGCAATGTGTATGGTCTGAGGACTGACAGGCTGACCCCCCCTGTAACCTCTACAGCAATGTGTATGGTCTGAGCACTGACAGGCTGACCCCCCCTGTAACCTCTGCAGCAATGTGTATGGTCTGAGCACTGACAGGCTGACCCCCCACCCCTGTAACCTCTGAAGCAATGTGTATGGTCTGATCACTGACAGGCTGACCCCCCCCCTGTAATCTCTGCAGCAATGTGTATGGTCTGATCACTGACAGGCTGATCCCCCCCCCTGTAATCTCTGCAGCAATGTGTATGGTCTGAGCACTGACAGGCTGACCCCACCCCTGTAACCTCTGCAGCAATGTGTATGGTCTGATCACTGACAGGCTGACCTCCCACCCCTGAAATCTCTGCAGCAATGTGTATGGTCTGAGCACTGACAGGCTGACCCCCACCCCTGTAACCTCTGCAGCAATGTGTATGGCCTGAGCACTGACAGGCTGCCCCCCCCCCCTGTAACCTCTGCAGCAATGTGTATGGTCTGATCACTGACAGGCTGACCCTCCACCCCTGTAACCTCTGCAGCAATGTGTATGGTCTGAGCACTGACAGGCTGACCCCCCCCCCCTGTAACCTCTGCAGCAATGTGTATGGTCTGAGCACTGACAGGCTGACCCCCCACCTTGTAACCTCTGCAGCAATGTGTATGGTCTGAGCACTGACAGGCGGACCCCCCCCCCTGTAACCTCTGCAGCAATGTGTATGGTCTGAGCACTGACAGGCTGACCCCCCACCTTGTAACCTCTGCAGCAATGTGTATGGTCTGAGCACTGACAGGCGGACCCCCCCCCCTGTAACCTCTGCAGCAATGTGTATGGTCTGAGCACTGACAGGCTGACCCCCCCCCTGTAATCTCTGCAGCAATGTGTATGGTCTGAGCACTGACAGGCTGACCCCCCCCCTGTAATCTCTGCAGCAATGTGTATGGCCTGAGCACTGACAGGCTGACCCCCCCCCTGTAATCTCTGCAGCAATGTGTATGGTCTGATCACTGACAGGCTGCCCCCCCCACCCCTGTAACCTCTGAAGCAATGTGTATGGTCTGATCACTGACAGGCTGACCCCCCACCCCTGTAATCTCTGCAGCAATGTGTATGGTCTGAGCACTGACAGGCTGACCACCCCCCCTGTAACCTCTGCAACAATGTGTATGGTCTGATCACTGACAGGCTGACCCCTCACCCCTGTAACCTCTGCAGCAATGAGTATGGTCTGAGCACTGACAGGCTGACCCCCACCCCTGTAACCTCTGCAGCAATGTGTATGGTCTGAGCACTGACAGGCTGACCCTCCACCCCTGTAACCTCTGCAGCAATGAGTATGGTCTGAGCACTGACAGGCTGACCACCCCCCCTGTAACCTCTGCAGCAATGTGTATGGTCTGAGCACTGACAGGCTGACCCCCCCCCTGTAACCTCTGCAGCAATGTGTATGGTCTGAGCACTGACAGGCTGACCCCCCCCAGCCCTGTAACTTCTGCAGCAATGTGTATGGTCTGAGCACTGACAGGCTGACCCCCACCGCTGTAACCTCTGCAGCAATGTGTATGGTCTGATCACTGACAGGCTGACTCCTCACCCCTGTAACCTCTGCAGCAATGTGTATGGTCTGAGCACTGACAGGCTGACCCCCCCCCCTGTAACCTCTGCAGCAATGTGTATGGTCTGATCACTGACAGGCTGACCCCTCACCCCTGTAACCTCTGCAGCAATGTGTATGGACTGAGCACTGACAGGCTGACCCCCACCCCTGTAACCTCTGCAGCAATGTGTATGGTCTGAGCACTGACAGGCTGACCCCCCCCCTGTAACCTCTGCAGCAATGTGTATGGTCTGAGCACTGACAGGCTGACCCCTCACCCCTGTAACCTCTGCAGCAATGTGTATGGTCTGAGCACTGACAGGCTGACCACCCCCCCATGTAACCTCTGCAGCAATGTGTATGGTCTGAGCACTGACAGGCTGACCACCCCCCCTGTAACCTCTGCAACAATGTGTATGGTCTGATCACTGACAGGCTGACCCCTCACCCCTGTAACCTCTGCAGCAATGAGTATGTTCTGAGCACTGACAGGCTGACCCCCACCCCTGTAACCTCTGCAGCAATGTGTATGGTCTGAGCACTGACAGGCTGACCCTCCACCCCTGTAACCTCTGCAGCAATGAGTATGGTCTGAGCACTGACAGGCTGACCCCCCCCCTGTAACCTCTGCAGCAATGTGTATGGTCTGAGCACTGACAGGCTGACCCCCCCACCCCTGTAACCTCTGAAGCAATGTGT